>NC_060139.1:310261292-310570411 GCF_021461385.2 Schistocerca piceifrons | reverse complement strand
TTACGTATGTTGCATGGTGTTTGGAATGATGAAGTTTCATGATTTCTGCACTGATGACTGGCTCCAATGCATTGTAATCATATGGCAAATCTGGTAAAGTATGCTTTTGACGTTTCTCAGCAGACATCACATTTGCATTATATCTGAAAAATAAGAGTCCAGTTACATTTCTGTTACACCAGAAATACAAATGTCTTCATCAAGTTTGTTTTAGGCATTTTTTACATGTAATAATAGGAACTACTTTCCAATTACTAAAGGCATTGCTACCTTTACTGTCCTCCTGTGATGACAATGAGCTAACATCCTGAAATCTCACTTCAACCCTTCATTAGTTTCCCAGTTGTTGCTTACTCTAACAAACTCACCATATTTAAGCCAAGAAATGTTAATTACAAAAATTAAGCAAAACTCGAACACATTAATTACATTTATAAATAAAAATTCCTGTTATTAGCTAACAATGTAAATTTAAGTCCTGGCTAGAGTGACTGAAATACCGAAACAGTCGCTATTGGGTATTGGCTTTGACCCATGGCATCAGCAAAATGACAGACACAAGCAACTCCTGCAAACCCAAAATGGCAACCAAGAAATCACTGGACAGATGGTATACATAGGCACAAGAGAGGTAATAGAAGAAAAACTTCAACTAATTGATGAAAGATGGAAATACAAAAATGATTATGGAAAGAAAGGAGAGCAAGAGGAATATTCGATACTAGTCTGTGGCTTTGACCTGTGACAATTTAATGGGCGCTGTGACATCACCTTTTAGTGTGTATTTTCACAGTTCGGTTGTTAGCTGTCAAAGCCAACGAATGTGAAAGCAGAAAACCTGGTGTGGTGACAGATTGGTCTGTAAGCTTAGCACCTTGGGGGAGAAAGGTGGAGAGATGGGGAGGGAATTGGTAATTATATCATGTTGCAGCTGCCATATTGTTCACAGCATTTGTTGCACATTTCTTATGTCACTGGTCAAAGGCAACTACTAGTATTGCATATTCATCTTCATCCAGGACAGAAATGAAATAATATTTGTCAACTACAAATGAAATAAACAGGAAAAGTAGGGAAGCCAAGGTGAAAAGACTGCAGACAACATGGAAAAAAAAGTGATGTTAAAAGCAAAGGCTTTTATCATCTGTAATGCAAGATTAATTCCACTGTTAAACAGAGGAGTGATCAACTAAATGAAAAGTGTACACAGGCGGCCTCTGAGTGGAAGGTCTTGACTGATGATGTGATAGAAGATTTAATGGGGGCGGATACAGAAGGATCCAATATTAGTCTTAGTTTAACAGAGCTGTGATCAAATAAGGAAGAAGGCACAGAATATTTTTTGGAATTTCTAGAGTCACTGGGGGAAGTAGCAACCAAATGACTACTGAAGTTGATGTGAAGAATCTGTGAGTCAGGATGTAAAATTATTCATGCCACCCAAAAGACAGCGAGGAGAGATAATTGCAAGAACCATAGAGCTACCAGGTTAACAGCTCATGCATCCAAATTGCTAGCAAGAATAATGTACAGCACAAAGGAAAAGAAAATTAGGATCAGTTAGATGATGGTCTATTTGGCTTTAGGGAGGATACAATGACCACCAGAGTGGCAGTTCTGTTGTTGTGCTTGATAATGGAAGCAATACTTGAGAGACCTCAAAGAAATTTTCATACGATTTCTCAAGCTAGAAAAAGGAATCGACAACCTAAAATAGAACAAGATGTGCAAAATTCTCAGAAAAACTGGAGTAAGCTATAAGGAAAGACTGGTAATACATAATATGTATAAGAACCAAGAAGGAAAACAAGGATGGAATACCAAGAACAAAATGCTCACATTAAAAACAGAGTAAGACTGGATGCAGTCTGTCTCGCCTACTGTTTGTTCTCTACACTGAAGAAGAAATGGTAGAAATACAAAAAAGGTCCAGGATTGAGATTAAAATTCAGGTGGAAAGGATATCAATGTCAAGACTTACTGATGAAATTGCTAAAGTGAGGAAGAATTACAGGATCTGTTGAATGGAATGAATAGTTACGGAGCATCCACTGTGGACTGTGTGTGTTATGAAGAAAGATGAAATAATGAGGAATAGCAGAAACAAGATTAGTGAGAAACTTACTATCGAAATTGGGGACCAAGAAGTTTGCAAAGTGAAGGAATTTTGATACCTTGGAAGCAAAATAACATGACAGGCAAAGCAAGGACAACACAAGAAATGGACTAGCCACACAAAGAAGGCATTACTGGACAAAAGACACCTAGTAGAATCAAACAACAGCCTTAATTTGAGGAAGAAATTTCTGAGGGTGTGTGCTTGGAATGCAGCATTATATGGAAATGAATCATGGACCACAGGAAAATAAAGGAGTTCTGCATCTGGGATGTGGTGGATGCTATAGAAAGATGCTGAAAATTAGGAGGAATGATAAATGAGGTTTTACACAAAATCAGCAGTGAGAGAAACATGAGAAAAACACTGAAGAACATGGTGCAGAATGACAGGAGATGTTGCAACATCAGGAGCAAACTTCCATGGTACTAGTGATAGCTGTAAAGGGTAAAGATTGTAGGAGAATACATCCAACAAATAACAGAGTACACTGCATCCAAGTCCTACTCTGAGATGAAGAGGATGGCACAGGAGATGAATTCATAACAAGCCGCACCAAATCATTCAGTAAACTGAAAATTGTAAGTCTCATGCAACTGTAATAAACACTAGACAACAGCAATTCAATCATAAAAAATATATTCATAATAATTTAAACACCAATATGACAACCCCCCCCCCCCCCCAACTCCACTGAAACAAGGAACAAATATAAAAGTTAAAAAAGAATCCATTAATCTCATATGATAAATCTTTCTGTTCTAACCCAAGAATGCCAATTTATCGCTCAAACAGTTCACACACAGGGAAGACAAGGTACAATACAACTAGCAATATACAACTAACTAATGGCCTATACAGCCAACAGTTCCAACAGGAGGTGCACCTGGCATATTGCACACGCAACTGCTATTATGTTAGCAGGTCAGGTGGCCTCTAGAGGCTGAATCAAGCATAAACTTCACGTGCGAAGTAAAAAGTGGTGCACACACGAGACTGGTAGTTACAGCACTTTCCTTTAAAAAATACAATTGGTAACGTTACCTTCAATCAAACAATATAGTTAAACTAAACTCCATCCTACCAACTAACCATACATACAAATAACCTGTAACATGCCAATGTGAAGATATATCTGGTATCATCAACATCAATTACCCATAAAGCTGAAATGAAATAATCAGTTCCCACCAAACATGTATCAAAACATTTATTATAAAATCAAAATATCTAGGCTAGTGAGGAAGATGGAGAAAGGGCAAGGGGGGGGGGGGGGGGGCAGCTCCAGTCAATATACAAACCAAATAACAACAAATAAATAAGACTAAATAACACCACTTTCCCTCAGACAAGCAAGCAAAAGCGCATTAAGTCGTGCAAACAACATTGTAACCTGCCAGTCAAATTTATTTAGAAAACAGTTTACGCTTGAATCTGAGCTGAGAAAAACATGGATATTTTTTAAAAACCCAAACCAGTGTATAAAATTGGGTTTTTCTGGGTTGTATTTTTTTTTTTTTTTTTTTTTTTTGTATTGACAAACAGTTAAGTTCAAATTCTTGTGATAAAGTTACTAAAAACACTAACCCATTCTTACAACTACCTTATTAGTGCCTCATTTCTTTCCCTACCGGCACTGCATCTAATGAGAAATTCTTCTCCACCTACATACATGTTTGGCCAAAATCAATAAATGGCTGATTCCATGTGAAACTGAGCCTCAGACTTATTTCAATTCTCTTGACTTTAGCTTGGGAATGAGAAAACCCAATAAATACATCTAGTGACCAGTAAAGCAGTGTTTAATGTGCAAATAACTACATGTAAGTGTTGAAAGTAAGTATATCCCATCTGGGACACTTTTTTTGTATTATTACTGAAATCTAAACCATTTAACACTCGGTATTTTTAAGTTACATTGCTTGGTGTAACAAGCGAATTAATGGTTTAACCAAAAATGACTTCTTATTTATTCAGAAAACAGGAAAAACAATGTCAGCACAAAACAGAGAGAACTTTGAGAAAAGTTCAGAAAGATGCCAGGAAAGACAGCTTATCCATAAAAATAAAGAAAGAGACAATAATAGAAAAATATGGGAAAACATGAAGACTAAGGCATCTTCTTTCAAAAATTTTAATTGAACATTGTAAGAACGAAGCTGAAATGAAAAGGAAGTACAGGCTTAAGTTAAAATCCACAGTGAGTGAAGATGAGTTGGTGATCTGAGCTTCTCAGGTATGATCATATGTCTTCAGCCCCCGCCATGTAGTTTCTCGGGTACAGAAGGTGCTTCCTTCCAGCCACTCAAAAAAATCAGCTTGTATGGGAAAGCCTGCCTAGAAGGTAGCAAGTGGATTTTCTTAGGAGACAAGAAAACACCTTGTAAACTTACAGGTATTAATCTGCTCAGAATACAATACTTTTTCACAAGTGATTTTGTTACCTTGTATGAAGGATATCAAGTCTATTATATAGGCCCAGCAGCTGGCAAAATAGTTTGCAGAAACATTACATGAATGTGACAGTAAAGGAAGATTTTCTTTTTTTAAGTACAAATATCCACGTATTGAAATCAAGTTTTTCAAATTACACCTGGAGTATACTCTCTCATCTACACAAATTCTGAGATGAGTGATGAACAACTATAATTTGAAGACTTGTAGACAAATTATCTTGGACATGTTACAGGTCACAATCCCATGTCTACAAGATCATGCCAAGAACTTTTTGTTCGAGTTTCAAAATGCAAGATATCAGCCAAATACACCTGTGCAACTGCACAGAGGACTTTTCTTGGAGAAAACTGAGAAATACAGATAATGTGACAATACAATGAAAAGAGTAACCGCCACTCAGCATATAGCAAACATATTGAGTTGCAGGAAGGTACAACAATAAGACTGTCAGAAAGTAAGCTTTTGACCAACAAAGCCTTCATAAGAAATAGGCACCACACACATACACTATGTGATCAAAAGTATCTGGACACCTGGCTGAAAATGACTTACAAGTTCGTGGCGGCGCCCTCCATCGGTAATGCTGGAATTCAATACGGGTTGGCCCACCCTTAGGCTTGATGACAGTTTCCACTAACGCAGGCATATGTTCAATCAGGTGCTGGAAGGCTTCTTGGGGAACGGCAGCCAATTCTTCATGGAGTGCTGCACTGAGGAGAGGTATTGATGTCAGTCAGTGAGGCCTGGTATGAAGTCAGCGTTCCAAAACATCCCAAAGTTGTTCTATAGGATTCGGGTCAAGACTGTGCAGGCCATTCTATTACAGGCATGTTATTATCAAGTAACCACTCCATGACAGGCTGTGCATCTCAATCAGGTGCCCAATCATGTTGAAAGAGGCAATCGCCATCCCCGAACAGCTCTTCAACAGTGGGAAGCTAGAAAGTGCTTAAAACATCAGTGTAGGCCTCTGCTGTGATAGTGCCATGCAAAACAACAAGGGGTGCAACCCCCCTCCATGAAAAACACGCCCACACGATAACACCACTGCCTCCGAATTTTACTATTGGCACTACACACACTGGCAGATGACGTTTACCGGGCATTCTCCATACACTCACCCTGCCATCGGATCGCCACATTGTGTACCGTGATTTGTCACGCCACACAACGTTCTTCCACAGTTCAATCGCCCAATGTTTTCACTCCTTACACCAAGCAAGGTGTCATTTGGCATTTACCAGCATGATGTGTGGCTTATGAACAGCCACTCGACCATGAAATCCAAGTTTTCACACCTCCCACCCAACTGTCATAGTACTTGCAGTGGATCCTGATGCAGTTTGGAATTCCTGTGAGATTGTCTGCACAGATGTCTGCCTATTACACATTACAACCCTCTTCAACTGCCCGCGGTCTCTGTCAGTCAACAGATGAGGTCGGCCTATACGCTTTTGTGCTGTATGTGTCCCTTCACGTTTCCACTTCACTATCACATCAGAAACTAAACCTAGCGATGTTTAGGGGTTTGAAAATCTCGCTTAAACATGTATGACACAAGTGACACTCAATCAACTGACCTCGTTCGAAGTCCATGAGTTCCAAGAAGTGACCCATTCTGCTCTCTCTCGCGATGTCTAATGACTATTGAGGTCGCTGACATGGAGTATCTGGCCGTAGGTGGCTACACAATGCACCTCATATGAAAAACTTATGTTTTTGGGGGTGTCCGGATACTTTTGATCTCACAGTGTATGATCTCTCTCTCTCTCTCTCTCTCTCTCTCTCTCTCTCTCTCTCTCTCTCTCCCCCCCCCCCCCCCCCCCCCCCCCCCCACACACACACACACACACACACACACACACACACACACACACACACACACACACAGAGAGAGAGAGAGAGAGAGAGAGAGAGAGAGAGAGAGAGAGAGAGAGAGAGAGAGACGACCATAGTCTCTGAGGCTGCTGAGGAGGAGGTTGGGGCAAGGAGGGGGAGGGACAGCAGGGTAAGGGTGGGGGGATAGTAAAGTGCTGCTTGTGGGAGCACCCAGGGACAAGGTGGGTAAAGGGTAGGGCAGCTAGGCAAGTCGGGAGGGAGGGGGTTGGTTGTCAGATGGGTGGCAGAATGCGGAGGGGGAGGGGGAGTAAGAGAAAAGGAGAGAAGTGAAAGGACAATGGGTGTGTTGGTGGAACAGAGGGCTGTGTTGTGTTGGAAGTGGTTAAATGGGTAAGATGGAGGAAACGAGGGTTACAGGAACATAGGATATATTGCAGCGAGAATTCCCACCTGCACAGTTGAGAAAAAGCTGGTGGATGGGAAGGATCCAAATGCCTCAGGCTGTGACAGCAGTCACTGAAATGAAGACATCAAGACGGGCAGCGTGCTCAGCAACAGGGTGCTCCAGCTGTTTCTTGGACACAGTTTATCGGAAGCCATTGATGCGGACAGACAGCTTGTTGATTGTCATGCCCACGTTGAACACAGCAGAATGGTTGCACCTTAGCTTGTAGATCACATGACTGGTTTCACAGGTAGCCCTGTCTTTGATGGGATAGGTGATGCTTGTAACTGGACTGGAGTAGGTGGTGGTGGTGGGAGGATGTATGGGACAGGTCTTGCCTTTAGGTCTGCTACAGGGATATGAGCCACGAAGCAAACAGTTGGGAGCAGGGGTTGTATAGGGATGGACAAGGATATTGTGTAGGTTCAGTTGGCGGTGGAATACCACTGTGGGAGGGGTGGGAAGGATCGTGGGTCGGATATTCCTCATTTTAGGGCACAATGAGAGATAGTCAAACCCTGGTGAAGAATGTTATTCAGCTGTTCCAGTCCTGAGTGGTACTGAGTCATGAGGGGGATGCTCCTCTGTGGCCCGATGGTGGGACTTTGAGAGTTGGTCGGTGACTGGAGAGAAGGCATAGGATTTGTTTTTGATCAATGTTGCGGGGGGGTTAATTACAGTTTGTGAAAGCCTCAGTGAGACACGTGGTATATCTCGAGAGGGACCATTCGTCACTACAATTGCAACAGCCACTGGTAGCCAGGCTATATGGACGGGACTTCTTCATATGTAATGGGTGGCAGCTAGCAAAGTGGATGTATTGATGGTAGTTAGTAGGTTTAATATTGATGGAGATACTGATGTGGCCATCTCTGAGGTTGAGTGGGGCCAGGTGTAGCAAATGGGCAAGAATGTGTTAAGGTTCTAAAGGAATGTGGATAGGTTGTCTTCAACCTCAATTCAAATCATGAGGATATCATCAACGAATCTGAAACAGGTGAGAGGTCTGGGATTCTGAACATCTAAGAAGGATTCCTCTAGATGGTCCATGAATATGTTGGCATAGGATGCTGCCATGTAGCTGTAACCCAGATTTGTTTGTATGTGATGCCTTCAAAGGAAAAGTAAGGGTGGGTGAAGATACAGTGTCATGGCGACTAGGAAGGTGGCTGAAGGTTTGGAATATTTTGGAAACTGGGAAATTTAGTGTTATACAGTGGTAAGGCCATGGTATTAGAGATGTTAATGTAAATGGAGGTGGCATCAATAGTGATAAGCAGGGCACCATATGGTAAAGGAAAAGGAACTGAGGAGTGTCTGCAGAAGAAATGGTTGGTATCTTTTATATAGGAGGGTAGGTTGTGGGAACTAGGCTGAGGGTGTTGGCCTATGAAATCAGATATTGTGGCACAGTAACCAGTCGTGAGGGGATGTCCCGAATGGTTGGGTTTATGGAATTTAGGTAGCATGCAGAATGTAAGAGTTGTGTTTGAGTGTGCAAGTGTGTGTGTTTTGTTTTTTGTTTTAGGATGCAAAAACTTGTGTCATTCGCGCCCATGTCACAGCCATAAACACAAAGACAAAAAGGGAGTTAAAACTGAGTATGCATTACGCCCAATTGATGGAAGGAGAGAGAGCTAAAAACAGATACTAGGAGAAAGGTCCATAAAATACGCCACAGAGAAACAAGTTTCCTGAACTAAAGATTAAATGTCCTTCACCATATTGCTATGATGGATGAAAGGCAAAATGCAGTCGACAGCCCGCACATCGCTCATTAATACAGTCGATAACTCGGACTGCAAACATAAATGAGAATATAAGTGGTTAAAAAACAGGCTTTGCATCAGGAAATGGCAAACTGCCAAAGGTTGAGGGAATGAGCACATAGTCATGGTGGAGCACCACTTAACAAATGGCGATGGCTAAAAAGACTGAGCCCAATATGCAACCTAGCTAAAATTATCTCCTCACAGAGAGAGAGCCGGGAGGAAGTCGTCCAAGCTGCTGGGAGAGGCTTAATTCCCCAGAGCTTGTTGCCATGAAGGGAGGACCAGTGGTGATGCTAAAGTGACACCACCTGCAGACAGATGGCAACATGAAGGTCATCGGAGGGAATGGAAGAACTAGTGGGCTGAGGTACGAGGACTGCAGCCTTGGCAGCAGTGTCAGCGGCCTTATTTCCCATCAGACCAACATAACCAGGAACCCACATACACATCACAGTGGCTCCATCAAGATTGAGCAAGTGACAGCTTTCTTGGACTCATTGCACTAAGGGATGGATGGTGTACAGCACACAGAGGCTCTGAAGGGCACAAAGAGAGTCAGAGCGGATGACGCATTTGAAAAGCCTGTGTCACTGGATGTAGTGCGTGGCGTGATACAAGGCAAAGAGCTCTGCTGTAAATAATGAGCAACATTCCGGAAGCCAATACTGAAAATAATCTGCACATATGACAAATGCACACCTGACACCATGATCATTCCAAGAACTATAAAAGTACACAAAGGTACTATCGTGAGGTTCCACGTGAAGGTCGTGGAACTTATGGTGATTGAGTGAGGCTGGAGTACAGCCTTAGAAAGCTAAGGAGGCCAAAGTGAGCTTGGACCACCTTAAGAAGACAAGGTGGTGAAGGGTTCACACCCATCAAGAAGCAGGTAGTGTGAAGTTAAACTGCCAGAGCAAGAGTCAAAAGTGAACTCCTGGAGGTAACAGACAAGAGGGACGCGCACCATACTGGCGACCAAAGGATTCATCAGAGGACGCATCAGACGGGTGGCTGTCACGGTGGGATGACAATAGTAGTTCGGCACCTTCTGAATATGGACTCTCAATCAAACTAGTCTAAAGGCACCAGTGGCCAAACGAATGCCATGATGATGGATAGTATTCAGACAGCATAAGAGGGACGGACATGCAAAGGCATAAACGAAACACCTGTAGTCTAGTTTCGAATGGACAACGTTTTGGTTTAGTTTTGCTTTAGGGTACAAAGACTTTGAAGGGCGCTGAGTGAGTCTGAGCAGAGGACACAATTGAAAAGGCTCTGTCACCGGCTGTACTCCAAGGCTTGATACAGGGTGAAGGGCTCAACTGTAAATACGGAGCAGTGGGCCGGAAGCTGATATCGAAAGACACGCATGCCAATGACGAAGGCACACCCGACGTCACTTCAGTCCAGGAGCCATCAGTGTATACATAGGTACCATTGTGAAGTTCCATGCGAAGGTCATGAAACTGAAGGCGATAGACTGACGCTGGATTAGTGTCCTTCAGAAACGAATGAAGGCCAAGGTTAACATGGGCAGCTTCACAAAGCCAAGGTGGTGAAGGGTTCACACCAACTGGGAAAGTTGCACGTGATGTGATGTTAAGCCACCGTAGCAGGTGCCGAAAGCGGACTCCAGGAAGTAACACAGAAGAGGGACGCACCCCATACTGGCGATCAAAGGAACCATCAAAGCAGCAGAAGAAGAAGAAGAAGAAGAAGAAGGCATAGGATGGGTGGCCATGCATGGCAGTCAAACATCATGCCTACTTGCTGACGAGAAAGTCACGGCATTATGACAGCAGTAGTTTGGCAGCTTCTGCATGAGCACCCACAATCAAGTTTCAAATGGACAAGGGACCGGTACAAACAGAGGTGGGTGGTCCAATACACTATGCAGGAAGTACTGTTGAGGGCACGTAGGACACTGAGGAACTGCATGCAGTGAGCTGCCATGTAACACACGTGGGAGGTCGAGAGAGTTTCATATTAAGCATCAGCCCCAGGAATTTCGTAGTGTCAATAAACAAAGAGCAACCTGACCAAGATGTGAAGATGGTGGAAGAAACCAACTGCATCAGAAATTGATACAAACGGTTTTGTCATTGGAAAAGTGAAATCCATTGTCATTGCTCCATGAGTAAAGACAATCCAAACATCGCTAAAGTTGCTGCTCAAGGAGACAAGTCCATGGAGAACTGCAAGAGGTCGCAAAATCATCAATGAAAAGGGAGCCGGAAATGCCCAGTGGGAGACACGCCATAATAGGGTTAACAGCAATAGTAAAGAGGATGATGTTCAGGACAGAACCCTGAGGCACGCCGTTTTCCTGTATACAGGTGTCCAACAAGGCAAAACCCACACATACCATGAAAACTCCGTCATATAAAAATTTCTGAAGGAAACTGGGCATGCGGCCTCTTGGGCTCCACATGTAGAGAGTATGGTGGATACCAGTCCACCAGCAGGTGTTGTAGGCTTTCTCCAAATCGAAAAACACAGTCACAGTCTGGTACTTCCACAGAAAACCATTCACGATATGGGTGGAAAAAGTGACGAGATGGTCAACTGCAGAACAGCAGGCTAGAAATCCACACTGTGAAGTGGTTAGTAAATTGCGAGACTCAAGCCACCATACCAGCCAGGGATGAATCAAATGTTTCATCACCTTGCAAACACATCTGGTGAGAGAGATGGTGTGATAACTAGAAGAAAAGTGTGTCCCCTTACCTGGTTTAGGTATGGTTATGACAGTGGCTTCACACCAGCATCTGGGAAATGTGCCCTCTGCCCAGATGTGGTTGTACGTATAAAGCAGAAAGTGCTTGCCCGCTAGAGAAAGGTTCTGCAACATCTGAATGTGAACATCATCTGGCCCTGGGGCGGAAGTTCATTGTTAAGTGATAGCATGATCTAACTCCCTCATAGTAAAGGCGGCACTGTAGCATTCAGGGTTCTGAGAAGAGAAGGGTATCGCCCGAGCCATCTCCACTCGTTTCTGATTCAGCAAGCCTGGGTGATAGTGGGTGGTGCTTCAAATCTCTGCAAAATAGCGGGCCAAGATATTGGAGATAGCAATAGAGTCTACTATGACATCATCTGCTACTGCCAGACTGGAAACTGGGGAATGGATCTTGGTCCCAGAGAGCCATCAGAGGTTGGCCCACAAGATGGAAGAGGGAGTAGAACACTTAAAAGAATTATCAAAAGGAGAAGCACATCAGCAATGATGAATAATTTAATGATTATAAAGAATCCGCCTACACTGCAAATAGAAACCAGATGTTGACCTAGGTTTCGGTGCGGATAACCATGCCTTCTTCGGAACACACTAAAACTACAAACTGCCTAAAGAGGCATGGTCCAACATTAATACAGAATGCCCAAAAGGGCAAAAGACTCACATAAAATGTAAAATGGATGGTATGTGTGTACCATGTAAATAGCTGTACTTAGCTCAAATGTCAGAAGCATGCTTCCTCACCCCAGCCAACGTTCAGTGAGCCATGGGCTCTCTAGTAAACTGAAGTGGAGCCGGCAGCTAGGCTGTGAGAATGTCAGAAAGGAACACGCATGTGCAAACTGAGAAATCGTCCTCTTCCATGTGATTGGCATAAAATGTGTTACGCAAGTGATCTGATGACCAGGTCAAACGCGCAGGAAGTTAATGCGTGTGTACGTATAATGTCCTAGCTCGAGGACAATTTTATAGAACTATAGAACATGGATAGGCTTAAACTATATATGTGGGATAGCAAATTCCACGGATGGTCAAAATGCATGCACGCAGGACAGACAAAATACCATCAGCTAGAAGCAGGCTAAATATATGGGGGATGAATAACCCATTTTTCAATTACTTAGGGATGGTGATAGTATTTGATGACTATGGTTGGATAAGCGTGTTAAGTTACTATCTTAAATTCTAAGTGCTATTGGCCAGAAGAGGGCCAAATCAGTATGACAGGCTTAATGTAATTGCGTGAAAGGATGCACAACGTCGGCTTCATCGCCCTTAATATCTAACAACTGACAGAGGTCATTTTGAATAGTGTTATGGGATACGAACCAAAACAGTGTAAAAAGAACCTAAAGCTAAACTAGTTTCTTAAAATCAGGTACTTGAGGTACTGAATCATGTGGCTTGATCAAGTGAGGTCTGTGAATGCTTATAGCATGGAACAGACAAACAACCTTTATGTTCTAATAGCTGTTGACGTGAAAGGTCAAATAATGTAACAGGCTTAATATACATGCGTGAAAGGACGTACAACATCGCTTTCATCGCCCTTATTATCTACTGACCGACAGATCAAAGTGATTAGTGCTATCAGCTTTATAATCATTAGTAAAGGAAATCCAGCTAGCTTTTCTGCTATACTGAAGAATGCGATGACACTGTGCACACAACTGTTTATCATGAATGCAGTTTGCCATTGCAGGATGACAGTTAAAAATATGGAGAGCATGTCTCCACGGGTGAATTGTGTAGCAGCACGTCTCAGTCCACCAAGAGGCCAGGACATGGCACAGTAATGAAGAAATGCGACAAACGGAATGTTTTGCGGTGCTAAGGATAACATTTGTAAGTTATTCTACCTGGTCATCACAACTGGGGAAATGTTTGTTGATCCCCAGGGAGGGGTAAAGCTCCCAGTTGGCTTAGTAAGCTGTCACTTGGGTGTGCACGTAGGTGGGATAGGAGTCAGCAACTGGACACCACATAGGAAATGGTCACTCAAGTATGTGTCTGAGAGAACAGACCACTTGAAACAATGGACAAGCTGGGCAGCGTAGAATGAGAGGTCCAAACAGGAATAGGTGTGCATGGAGTCTGAAAGGAACGTATGTGCTGCCACATTAAGGGGATGAAGTTTAGGTGAACGCATTAAAGTCCCTCAGCAGCACAATGGGACAAGGGAGTTGCGAATAAGCTGGAGGAAGTATGGCCCGTTGACTCCAAATGATGGAAGGTTGTGAACGATACAAAGGGGAAATGTCAAGCGAGGAAAGAAAATGCAGACTGCAACAGTTTGATAGTCAGGGAGATGGGTTGACTACGAACATCATCCTGGATGAGCAGCATGACGCCCCCGTGGGACGGAATACTATCCATGGAGGGGGCGGGCGAGGGGAGGGAGGTCAAAGCAGCCAGGAAGAAATGCAAGAGCTCAAACCGGTTGTGAGGACACAACTTTGCTCCCTGGACACAGAGAATAAGTGGACGCTGTGATTCCATGGGCAGCTGTAAGACCTCTTTGTTGGATCAAAGGCCTGAACGTTCCATTGGAGGAGAGTCATGACGAAAAAAGGGAGTGGGAAAAAATGAAGGGGTGTCACCTCAGTGGCTGCCGAGTGCCAGCCTTCAAAAACTCATTGGTACAGGGGGCTGAAGGATCCAGCTCCATGAGATCTACAGAGGTGTCTGCATTCTCCTTCTGTTGGTCTCTGGGGTTCAGGGCAGTAAAATGGTTGGTGGTGCGCACCGGCGACATGGAGGTCAGCTGGGCGAGGGTATCACATGGCGACATCATCAAACAGGATATCCGAGTCAGTGAAGGAGAAGACCGTTTGTCTTTTTTTGACTTCTTAAAGCCTTTCCGGTTGGCAGAAGAAGGCTCAGATGTTGGTTGGTTGGAGTGATGAAGGAAGTCTTCATGGAAGTATTTCTTCTGTCCTTTCTGGCCTGCCAGTTGTGTAGCTGGTGACTTCACCCCATGACGTGAAAGTTTGGTGGCAAGTTTCACAGCTGGAGGAGGAAACGAGAATGCTGCCACGACATTGGGTGATTTTATAATCACGATGCTGAATCTGAGGTCGCATGGCTGCTTGGCCATGTCCTTCGTGAAGGGAGATGTAGCAAGAACAGTACTGGCATAATCTGTATCACTCTAGGCAGGGGGTGGGGTTACCTTCATAGTCTCAGGCATATGTTACAATTCAGGAGTAAGTAAGAAACAAGTATTTTTTTTTGTTTTCTCCAAAACTATTCCTGTCCCGAGATATCGACCTCCAAAGATGACACTCAGAACACCATTTTGGAGATGTGAATTTCGGAAATTTTTCTAAAATGTTTTAGCTCTGTAACAATTCTCGATATTTTGTCAGAGTTTTCTTTTTATTTGAAAGATAATTGCTTTATGATTACAATGGTATCCTCCATTTGGACATATCTGTCAAACTTCTTTTATTGTCTCCTTTGGAATTTTTTTATAATTTACAGAAAACTTTTGTTTTCAGAAATGTCAATCCAGAAAAGTTTGATTTTTTTTTTTTCTCTCGATTAGTACCATGTAGTACTATATTCCCCCTAAAGGAGAGCTTTCACTTTTAAGTTTGACAGGTTTTATTTTAAAAAATCTTTTTTTCTTTTTAACTTTCAAGGGTAATATATATCTTCAATGAAGTTGTTTATTACTAATTTCTTTGTTACAATGTTTATTTCTATTGCCTTTGTTGCAGTTATTTCTTATCACTTTCTTTGTTGCAGTTATTTCTTTTCACTTTCATTGTTTCAGTTATTTCTTACACTTGTGTAGTTTCTTGTCAGTTTCTTTTTCATGGTTGTTCATTGAAGGTTTCTGTATTGTAGTTGTTCAGTACAATGTGTTAACTGTAAGACGGCAGAGTTATGAGGGGAGTGCGGGGAGAGGAGGAAGCAAGCATTGGCTGGTGAGGGGAGAGGAGCCGGGGGTGGAGGGAGGGGGGGAGGGGGACAAGGCACGCCTACCAGTTGCAGTGCTGGCACTACAAATTGCACGTCATGCTTACACGAAAACAGACGAAAGGCTTGGAAGTAAAACTCGCTTTAAATGTTGTTCGTAAACGAAACTGAAATCGTCACGTACATTAAAATCTATATATATAAAAATGAATGTATGTATGTTTGTCTACTATGGGCTCACAAACCATTCATCTGATTGCAATGAAATCATCAATCATTACTTCGATTTCTCCACTTCTTTTCCTAAGTTAAAAGAGCGAGAAAGATTTATAAGAAAATGCCTTCTGCACTGCATGTATTTTTTTGAATTTGGAAATGTACTGTAATATGAATGTGTTTCGAAATAATACAGTAACCAGTGGTGTTTCCATACAAAGCAATACGGTAGCAAGGAAAAATGAAATATAAGGTAATTTGGACGAAATAGGGGGCTCCTTCAAAGTGATCGCGAACAAAATATCTGAAATGGAAACTTACTTTTTCTTGCCAGGCGTTTGTGGTGATACGCCAGGATGATTCTTGGAAAACTGTTTGAATCTTCCAATGCTACGCATGCTTTGTCCTGTGTATGTAGCAGCTCTCACTGAAGATTTGTAAATGGGGTGAAGCAATTTTTTCTGCTCCCTTTCTCTTTAGCAGCATTCAATCACACGCAATATAATTTTGCGAGCATCACTACGTAATACTGGTTTCCTTCTAACTGTAGGCCTACCGGTAGGGGTTGTTGGCGACTCCCGAGATGGGCCAGCAACTGCCTCTTCACTCATTTTGATAATGTTTAGCACAATAAAAACACGCAGAACAGTACAGCACAAAACAATAACGAAGCAGACGACAATGGCTACCTTGTACAACACAGTCAGCTACGTAATGTTGGCAGCAGTCGAAACTGCGTGCCTACCAAAGCCTCCCAACGTTTACCGACTTCTACTGATTCAGGACTAGGGAGAGGTCTGCCATCTAAAAGTTTACACACTGTACTAATTTGTTTACTGTAGAGGCTTCTAAGAAATCTGAGACCATCCAGTGAGTTCTGAGGAATTTTCCAGCTGACAGTTGCAGTGTGTTTTGTGAAAAGGACTGTTTGAAATGTCTTCTGACTGGGGCCACAGGAGAGTGAAGTGTGCTGACTATTTGCATATCCATAAAAGAGTGATATATAAGACAAACAAACATACGTTGTTTAGGTTGGGAATAAGTGTTCTCATTTGAAAACTCTGTTCCAAAGTGAAGATGTTTCCAAAGATGACTTTGTGTGTTCTAAATGTTTTGACAGAACAACAACGATAGTATCTGAACAAGGTGAAGCCTTGCATGGTGCAGATTTTGCATCAATATAGGAAGAATTAAATATCCTGAATCATTCAACTACAGAGGCAGGTTTTAGTCCTGTTAAGAAACCGTGGTCAGTGAAATCGAGTCATAAGCTCTATGGCTCAAGAAAGTGCAGAAAAATTACTAAAGCTATGGATGAATACACTACACCAAAACTGACCACACTCTTCAAAGTAGAAATTCCACCTTCAGAAGAAAATGAACCAAAGCACTCTTGCTCCTCTTGCCAGGTATTTTTCACAAATATCAATTCAGCTGTTTAATATTGTGCATACTACAGTGGAAAAGTGCAAGTTTTAAGTACTGTTCCAGAGACACTTTCAAAGGAAACAATTCTGAATCACGTTCCATAAGTATCAAAGTACATGGTAGACAAATCAAGAAATGTGAGGTCTGTCAAAGGAGTCTTTGAAAGACCAGATCCCTATTATGGTCATCCTGTGAAAGCAGTTCAAGTTCAAATAGTGCAGTAATTTTATCTGGAAGATAAATGGGACTGTTCTCGCCAGAGTGCTAACAAAAAAGACACTATAACTGTAACAGTTGAAGGTCAAAAAGTAGTGACAGTGAAGACCTAAATGACTCACAGTATTAAAGAAACTTTTGCAATTTATAAGAGCAACTATACAACTTCACATGTTGGAAGATCAAAATTTTATGCACTAAAACCTAAGTGGGTAGTTCAACACCCACCTAGAGATGTCTGTTTATGTGTGTACAGCACGAATTTTGAACTTTGTGTGGTAAAGTTTGAAGAACTTACTGGAGCATGTAACAAATGACGCCTTCGATGGGAGTGTGAAGTCACTAGTAGTCTGTAACGTAAAGGGTGAGACTCTTTTGTTTCAAAAAGGTGGTGTTTCTCTGGAAAGGGAAGAAGTGGCAGATAACTCTGCAGAAATTACATGTGCGACACGGGAGGAAAATAAACTAATTAAGAAAACTGTTGCCTTTGACAGTTTCATTGATGAACTTGGTAAATGGTCAGTAAAAGCAGTAACACACCGGCATCTGAAGAAATTGCATCTATAACGCATTGCAGAAGTGAAAGGGCATGTACAGGCTCAAGAATTATGTTCAGAGTTTCACTGTGATTTTGCTGAGAACTAGCCTGTAATTCTCCCACAAGATGTACAAAAGTATCACTGGAGTAATGAGCCGGTTTCAATTTTTAAAGGAGTGGCATTGTTTCAAACCAAGACCACAAGTATATGTGATGAGACAGGACATGACTCAGCACATGCTTTGCTAGCAATGCGCAATTCTTCAACTGCAAACAGGGGCAGAGAAGATCATCATTATATCTGATGGTTTTCCTAGTCATTTTAAAAATCGTTACCAGCTGTTTGAATTGAGTAAGTCGCTTGAGCCAACTGACTGCGTATACAGTGCTACTGGTCATGGGATGGGGCCTTGTGATGGTGTAGGAGGCCTACTGAAGCATCATGCTACAAAACAATCTTTCCAGACCAAATGCAGCTGTGATTCAGAATGCTGAGGATTTTATGAGAGTCGTGAAATCTTACACATCCACTGCCCTCATTCTTTTGTCCAAAGAGGAAATCAAAGAATTCCATGAGCAGAAAAAAGAAGAATGGTCCAAACAAGGAATTCAGATGGGCGAACTTATACTGCATGCACTTTAAAGAGCAAGAGAGAAGAAATTTTGTTCGTTTGGCCAACACCTCAGAAACATCAGCATAATATTCAGATTCACAACCTGAGAAGGTGTGTGTGTGTGTGTGTGTGTGTGTGTGTGTGTGTGTGTGTGAGAGAGAGAGAGAGAGAGAGAGAGAGAGAGAGAGAGAGACTGGTGGATTGCACAGATGATGAGTTAAACGAAACAGTAGTGAACTTTATGCTACCGCATAGACCAGCTGCTGGATATACGTTTCCAGCTGAAGGACAGCAACAATGCCATCAGTGCTCATCTACATCCACTTACAAACCCTACCTCAGTGTCCCAATTCCAGAAATCCAGTATGATCTCCAGTCTATCCTGAACCTTAGGCCCATCTCAGAACCTCTCCCCGGAGTCCATCTCTCTCCTTACCCCTGCCACTCCCCACACTCCTACCTCCTACATACTTCCTAAAGTCCATAAACACAACTACCCAGGATGCCCCATTGTGGCCGGTTACTGTGTCCCCATTGAAAGAATCTCTGCTCTTGTAGACCAACACCTTCAGCATATTTCCTGTAACCTACTCTCCTATATAAATGATACCAACCATTTCCTCCACAGACTCTCCACAGTTCCTTTTCCTTTACCATATGGTGCCCTGTTCGTCACTAGTGATAGCACCTCCTCTACATTAACATCCCCAATGTCCATAGTCTTACCACTATTTAACATTACCTTTCCCAAAGTCCGATGGATTCCAAACCTACAATCTCCTTCCAAATTGTCATGATCCACTACATCCTCACCCACAATTACTTCTCCTTTGAAGCCATCACCTATGAACCAATCGAGGGTATGGCTACATGCACTCACGTGGCACCATCCTATGCCAATCTAGAGGAACCCTTCCTAAACACCCAGAATCCCAAACCCTTCACCTAGTTCAGATTCACTGATGACATCTCCATGATATGGATCAAGGGTGGGGACACCTTATCCACATTCCTCTTGAACCTCAACGCTTTCTTCCCCATTTGCTTCACCTAATCCTATTCAACCCAGCAAGCCACCTTTGATATTGACTTCCACCTCAAAGATGGCCACATCGGTATCTTCATCTATATCAAACCTACCAACCACCAGCAACGCCTCCACTATTCCATACCAAGACGTCCCTTCCATTCAGCCTGGCCACCTGTGGCCATCGCATCTGTAGGATGAGTGGTCCCTCTCGAAATATACCAAGGGACTCACTGAGGCTTTCACAAACCGTAATTACTCCTCCCCCCCCCCCCCCACCCTGCAACCTTGTTCAAAAACAAATCTCCCATGCCTTATCTCTCCAGTCGCTGACCAACTCTCAAAGTCCCACCATCAGGCCACAGAGGAGCATTCCCCTCATGACTCAATACCACCCAGGACTGGAACAGCTGAATAACATTCAACACCAGGGTTTGATTAACTCTCATTGTGGCCTGAAATGAGGAATATCCTACCCACAATCCTTCCCACCCCTTCCTATGGTGGGTTTCCACCACCCGCTGAACCTATACAATATCCTCATCCATCCCTACACAACCCTTGCTCCCAACTGCTTGTCTCATAGCTCATATCCCCATAGTAGACCTAGATACAAGGCCTGTCCCATACACCCTCCCAGCACCACCTACTCCAGTCCGGTCACAAACATCATCTATCCCATCCCTGTGAAACTAGTCGTGATCTACAAGCTAAACTTCAAAGAAGTGTTCTATGTGGGCAATGGCAACCAACAAGCTGTCTGCCTGCATCAATGGCCACCAACAAACTGTGGCCAAGAAAAAGCTGGAGCACTCCATTGCTGAGCGTGCCACAGAACACAACATTCTTCATTTCGATGACTGCTTCACAGCATATGCCACCTGTATCCTTCCCATTAACACCCGCTTTTCTGAAGTGTGCAGGTGAGAAGTCTCCCTGCAGTATATCCTAAGTTCTCATAACCCTCCTGGCCTCAACTTTTGTTAGTCATCATCCTTACCCGTCTAACCCTTCCCCTGTTCCCATTCCAGCATTACACAGCCGTCTATTCCACCAATGCACCCATTTCCCTCCCCCTCCCCACCCTCCTGCCTAACTCCCACCGTCCAGTTGCTTCAACTATCTATCATACACTGCTACTCACAGTCTGGCCTCAGCAGCCAGATGACTCAGCATCTCAGTTATATGCTGATTATCAACTATCCTTTTCATAACACTGTCACATCCCATCCTGGATTTTCCATTGTTAGAAATACAGATTATATGTATGAGGCATCTAGGGCAATCAGTGAAGGTGTTAGTTGACGAGGTGGATGTATCCCACAACAGGTTGGAACAACTTCTTGCTATTTC
The DNA here is from genome assembly GCF_021461385.2 of Schistocerca piceifrons. Taxonomy (NCBI): domain Eukaryota; kingdom Metazoa; phylum Arthropoda; class Insecta; order Orthoptera; family Acrididae; genus Schistocerca; species Schistocerca piceifrons. The sequence continues at coordinate 310,549,723 of NC_060139.1, read as the reverse complement.
CCCAAATCTATGCATCAAACATCTGTGGAGTTCCTTATATTATGAATTTTCAGGAAATTTATACAATTTGCAAAGTGGAAGAGTAGTAATCTGCAAAGTTTTTTTAATTAAAATATGTAAGCACTCTGGACTTTATAGTAATACTGTACTGAAACTTATCATATTTACAGATAGCAAAAGTTTCCTACAAGACTACTTAAATAGGAAGTGACACCTAAATACGGCATCTTCTGATTAATCTATAAATTAATATAATTTTAATTAGTAAGAACAGATTCTACCTCACAAGTTCCACCCCTGACAATTCCTTGCCCCACACAAGATGGTCTTCAATTGCAATTTTTGTAAGTAAATGTTAATAATACTAAATTTATTGATATTTCATCACATTGAGAATTGTTTTAATAGTGTGAATTCAATGTTTTATAAAGAAAATGAGGACATAATTTGCAGAGTTTTTGTAAAGTGTTGATGGGCATCCAATGCTGTGTCTATTCACTGCCTCACCTGTGGCAAAGTTTTTAAGGCAAGGTAAGACAACGATTCGTATGATCGATCAATCAATCAATCTTCACTTTATTTCTGTTTTGACTTTTTGTTATTTACGCTGTTGACTGCTGAAAAACATAACTATCCCATCCATGACACTGGAATCCCCCAAATAATTTTGGAGAGAAAAGACCAACAAAATTAGTGAAGATCTATATAAATTTGCACATGCTTCCAAAAAGTTGTGTTAATTGTACTTTACCAGTTTACATGGAGTTCAAGTGTTTTTTTTTTTCCTTTTTTCTGGAAGCGTAAGTGTTCTTTAACTGTGTTTCTTATATCGCAAGAAAACTTAATATGATAGCTCTTTTTTTAATTTGTGCAAGACTAATTAAGCAACATATTGTACATTAAATTTTTTTTTAATAAGGTACAGGTGTTTTTGGGGTCAGATTAAATTACAACCACTCTGTCCTGTGTCCATCTTCACATATTGTGCTCCTGACACCGTTACCTAAAACCATTACAACTATAAGGAGTAATTTTAACCACTTCCATAGGTTTTCCACATTTTTGACATATTGCACCAACACACCATATTTCTGCATGTCATATCAGTCATCTCCGCTGTCAAAAAATGTCTCAATAATTTATTGTTAGATCAATCACACAAATGATACACTCAATCAACTTTCACAAACACCAGTTCACACAACATCCCTGACATTTACCGTAAGACAGTATCACCTCAAGTAATCACCATCTACAGAAGACCCTCTTCTCAACACCAACTTTCAAGTACAATGCTCCTACATGATGCCACATGCCACAGTGTCATTATGTCAAGGGTCAAAGCTGACACCTCGTACTGAACACTTTGGATGACCCAGAATAGCAGCTCTGTTAAATTGAGGGAGAGAGAGAGAGAGAGAGAGAGAGAGAGAGAGAGAGAGAGAGAGAGAAGTGCATCATACATATTCACACAAACCAGCCTGATAAGAAAGACAAACATCAGTGATAAGTAAACACGAATCTGCATCAGAAGGACTCCATCTTCTTGATCAGAAGGACTCAGTCTTCTTGATGGCTGAATGAATGTTACTCATTATCTTCTTATAGTCTTCAGTTTATTATCCCTCTCAAGGAAATATATTATCCGATTGACAAATAACAGTACACAGCAAGGTAACTAAATTCTGATGGACAGCACATAAGCCCCAGTCTGCTTCTTACAAGCCTCTTTCGCCACTATCAGCTACCTCATCTGCTATATTGAGAAATGGGTCATCATCCCAAAGAATTCAGTATCAAATACAGTACATTCATCAGGAGGAAAAATCTTTATGACACAATTATGGAAGTGGTTGCACAGTCAAGAGTGACATCTGGTTCAACCTCTGTGCAAATAGTCTCTGTTGATCCATTGTGAACACGGGACAGCAGCCGGTCAATTGTTTAACAAAGAAATTAGCCAAACAGCCATTTTTAAGAAGTTATTTTATTTTATTTTCACTACAAGTTTTGGCAATTTAATATCCCATCTGCAGTCAAGTCTTTGAAAGAAGCACTTGAGAATTCATAACATCTAGAAACATATGTCAATACTGATCATTTTTGAGAAGTGCATATGGGACTTGAAGGTTGCATATTGAATTGTTGAAACTGGAAGTGAAAATAATATAACTTTTCAACTCACATAATTGTCTCGTGAATTTCTTTGTTAAGGTATGTGTTAACACGTTAAAATTACAGTACTTCTTCCCATTATAAAACAACAAAAGTATTAATGTAAAATCATTGTTTTGAGTACGGGTCATAACCCAGTACCTACAAAATTGCCTTAAGCTTTTCTTGCAGTTAGGGTGGAGACTACTCCAACGCCAGTATGAGGTGTATGTGCACGCCATCTAAGTAGAGAAGTTTTAGTTGCCCAGATCACAGCAACTACACGTATGGCCTTCTAGTTTCAATAAACTTTAATTGCCATCTTCAGTTCATCAACATGCATCAAACATTGTGCCACTATGTAGTGCACTCATCTAGTCATGAACATATAGGCACTAAACTCGCCGGAACAAATGCACCAGTGTAGTGTCAAGTACCAGTATAAAGACATAACTGTGGTAAACACAAAAGTCACTAACAAGATACATTTGGGACACACAAGGGGCTAACAGCTGATTTGGGCAGAGCAAGTAATACCTTCTGTACCAAATGTATTTCATTAATAACTTTTGTATCACTTGCTTAAGTGTACCAGATGTATTTTGTGTTTAACACAGTTATGTTTGTATTACTTGACGTATGACACTACACTGATGCTTCTGTTCCAACAAGTTTAGTGCCTATATGTTCATGACTAAATGACGGTGCACTATGTAGTGGCACAATGTTTGATGCCTGTTGACGAACTGAAGATGGCAAAGTTTGCTGAAACTAGTAGTCCTTACATGTAATTATGTGATCTGGGTGAGAAATCTTCTTTAACAAGAAGATTATATTTTTCTCAATAAAAGATTGCTCTCCTGGTGATGTCAGGTAACCATATCTTAGTAGATGTGTGTTTCACTCAACTGGCAATGGATCTTGGGACTTTATTCACATTGGATATTTAACCACTCTGTATGAGGGTGGACAGCTGGTTTATATACAAATGACTGCAGAATGAATCAAAATTATATGTCTATTGTGTCCTGATGAATTAGTATTGGATGGAAAGGGGATAAAACATCAACCTTACTACAAAAATTAGATAGGATGCTTGTAACGTAACCCCAGCAAAAAACGTCACTATGATAAACCGCATCCAAAATCTTTTGTCCTTTGTCTTTGCTGTGGTTAGGTGCAATGTCTACTGCTGGGAGTGGCAAGACGACTTCTCAGCTCTTACTCACAAATATCTACTTCTGAAACTTTGTCTACATCATAGAAAAGTGTGATAGTATCCAAAAGATACACTACAACCACACAGGTCAAGAGAAATATTCGATATGAGTCACAGGCATTGAGGCATTGATCAGTGACAATGTTAATGGCTGCTGTGAAATCACATTTTGGTACACATGTTCACAGTTTGCTTATTAATTGGTGGAGTGAACTAACGTGAAAGCAAAAAACCTGATTGTGGTGACAGATTGATCTTAGCCAATATTTTTCTTTATCCAGACACTTTACACCTATACCAGTATTTTCTTGCAGGTTCTCTCCTTAAATGAAATGCCTCTTTTGAATGGGACATGTGTGTGTTATATGCTTCATGATTGTCTCAGTATTGCATTTATTTGTCTGGGAGTTGTTGAAGACATAGGAACCATTATAGAGTGCATGCACGTACATTTACCTGAACTGCCCCCAACGAGTGTTTGCTTCAGATATACACATTTCAATGGTGTAGCAGAAGAATTAGTAATGCTTGGTTGCTGCATTGTTTTTAACACTTTAGTTCAAAATACAGTATAGGAAATATGAAGCATTCCACTTTACAGTATCTAAACCTTCCCTTCAGACACAGTGTATGGCAATTTTCTGTGCTGTATTTAAAGAGGTGGAAAGAGGGGAGGGGGAGGGAGAGAGGAAGCTCCAGCTGGCACCAAGGAGATTGGTACAGAGTGCATGATATAATCTTCAACACACTGATTCAGTGTTGACAACTGTTTTGGGCTTCATGCAGAGCACCTAGGAGTTAAATGACTACACAGAGGAGATTACCACTTCTGAGTTTCATTGACAGAGACCCATAATGACATTCCCGTAAAAGAGAGGGGGGGGGGGAGAGAGAGAGAGAGAGAGAGAGAGAGAGAGAGAGAGAGAGAGAGAGAGAGAGAGAGAGAGAGAGAGAGAGATTTCACACTGGCGTGGCTGTTAGAGTATTAAAGTAGTGTCTCAGATGTTGCTGAACCAAATTATTCTGCTATTAAATATCTAATCTTCCTCAGCCATATTCAGTCTAGAGTTTCACAATGTTCAAAATAATATAACTGTGAACTCCGTAAGTCACAATGGGTCCCAGTTACGTTTTTCTTCAGGAAGAAGGGTTGGAAAGGGGTGGAGGCTGATAGTCATCACAAAATATATTATGAACCTTTGCCTTGAATTTTACCTAACCAGTTTGTGTGTTTTAACAACACTTCTCTCCAAGTACAAAAATAAGATACTACCCGAACAAACAGTGCAACTAACAGGCTCTGCCAGCTTCTCTTGGGGGTATTTACTAATCATGTGCAAAAGACAGGCAGTGTTTGCATGTTGCCAGAAGATGGGACCATTACAATGTGATGCTTCAATTTGTTTTACACGCACTGTAGTAGAGTGATCACCTAAGATTTCTCATACCTCCCCTGAATATTTTTTGCAATACAGCCCATCTAACACATTCCATGTAACTGTCCAAATGGCCACGTTCTCAGTTCTTGGGTGAACCTTGAGAGAAGCACAAGCTGCTCTTATTTTAAGTCAGAAATGAGAAATTCTTTGTCCCAGACTATTAAATGTTTATATTAGGTAATACAGACGCTTTTAGTGCAAGGAATCAAATAGTTTCCAGAGGCTCCACCGAACTATGAAACATTACGCGTCAAACTAAATACTTAAATATAGAAGGTCTTTAATCAATAGTTTTCTTGCTCAAGTTGGGACCTCGCCCTTTGGCCAACCGTGAACTAAGAATCTCGGACTTTTACAATTTTCAGTAGTCTTAGTAGGCGTTCAGGTTTAATGAAATTCTGCCTCGCAGAGTGCCTTCCCCCTGCCTACTGACAAAATGTTTCGACATGACGCACAGATTGCCATTTCTCTATTAAGTGAAATACGGTCCTACTCTGCATTGCCACCGGCACGAAAGCAAGCAACAGATGTAACGTCTCGATATATAGGCCTACGTTCTTCATGGATATTTCCCTACGACGATGGATTTAATAGCAATGCTGCAACAGACTTAAAAAAAAAATAAATAAATTAATTAAAAAAAAAGACAGGGACTCATCATTCTAAGTATTGTGGAACTATTGATTTAATAGTGATTATATTTTCGACACATCAAACATTGGCACCCACAGAAAAAATTTGACCGCTGTATTACGCAATTCTGTAGTTTCCAGTACGTCTTACCTTAGGAATGTTAAGGCAGACCGCCGACATGCCAACATTTTTAATATTCAAGCGAAATCAGTATCACTGTAGTACAAAAGCAAAAGCTTCCTTCAATCCCAACAATAAAAACCTACCACCTTCGATCTTACACCTTCCCCCACTCTATCCCTCCGGCCTCCGCACTCAGACTTGAGTTCGACAGTCACTTGACCGATTACGAAAGAGTGCAACGGTAAAGATATACACTAGGGACAGCCAAGGATATACTATCGACTAACGCAGATTTCCCAAAATATTTATGATTACGTATTATAAGTTAATATTGGCTGCGCTAATGTATTGGAAAGAACATATGAATGACTCAGCTCAAATATTGCTCAAGATTTCTTCCGTTTTTTATCTTTGCCTATGTTTTCAATATTGTTTGATCTCTGACTATCCAAATGTGTGTTTTTTACTTTGGACTGGAAAAGAGGGAAGAAAATGGATATAGTTTAATGATTGGTGTGTTTGATTGTGTGTATCGTGTATATTATAACTACGAATAAAGTTATCGAAGAGCTGACGTGATGCACCAGTGATGGATAAAATCTGCAGTTTAGCAGCATAAAAGTGATTCTGCTGTGTTGAGAGTGTGGGTGTTCAAATACAGACCCTATATTTCGTTATTTGCTAATGCCACGGCAAATATATCATGAACGTAATAAAGAATGCTTTTCTACCCAACAAATTATTTAGTGCTCATGAACTAATTTCGCCATTTCACACAGGTTATCCATAATGGCAGACGAAGGAGGCGTTATTCTAACCTCTCCAGCGTCTGGAGTTCATGGGCGCCACAGTCGAAGAATAAAATTAAGTGATCAGCAGTTGGAATCAATAACACGGGAAGAACTCGTAAGAAATTGGAGAGAACTGGACTCGTACGTCGATGTACTTGAATCTCAAGTAGCAAACCAGGAAGGTAGATGCATAGTCTGAAACTGAATTTTTTTTTTTACTTGAAGTTTGTCGGGAATTAGCTTTTGTCGTGATTTGAGTGAACTGACGTTATTAATCATGTGGCAGATGACTGCCTTATTCATTCTATGTGTTACTGCAAAATATTTTGAATGTAAGAGTTGGCATTTATTGTGAAGGTAATTGCTTTAAAAGAAAAGTTCGCCATCCTGTGCAGGATGTAAAGTCTCCTTCACAATTTGAGCTGTCAGTGTAAAGTTATATTTCTTTGTAACTGTATTTATTGGATTTCAGTTGGACTGCATATGACAGTGATCAATGTAGAAATATATTGATTGTAATGGGTTCACAGTGGTGTGTTCACTTAATTAGTATTATATGATGAACTTTCATGGTCACTGATCCATTGAAGTTTAATGTGGAACTCAGAATTTTGGAAACAAAACAAGGAGCAGTTTGACAGCTGAACTGTCATCCACTGTATGTGTATTTTGAGTGACATTTTCCTACCACATTAATTTGACATATTCAGCTAAAGAAACTGTATTTTTCCTGCTTGTCTTAAAGTTGCATAGACAATTATGTTTCTGATACAGTAACAGCTGTTTAGAAACAATCAGGATGATGGCAGTATTGGTACCAAATTAGTTTTAGGCTCAGATATATGAGAACTGGGATATTTTGAAAATAATAAAATTACAGTATTAACTTTACACGGAGGGTACAGATTCGTACATTGTCATTCATCATGAACTAGTACATGTAAGTTATTCTAAATTATTAGAAAGGTTTCCATCTATTCTGTTTTGGTGTTAAATAAACTTTCTGTTCATTGTTGAAAATGACACAGTTATTTGCCTAAGGAACATAGGCCTAGTAGTTAAAACCAGTGACATGTTCTTTTGATATTAATTGATCATGACAAATACATAAATTCGAAGTATACCCATCACCAAGAGATGTTTTAAACTGTAATGCTAGTGGAATAATATGTTGACAGCCATCACTGTAATTAATTTCACAACTTAATTTTAAAAAGAGTGGTGATAGCAGTTCCTATAATTTGTAAATTAGGCCTACTTTACATTAGTTATTTTCCATGGATCCCATGGAGAGTGATCTCAGGGATATGGAAAAAGTCATGCAAGGAGGTGCAATTTTTTAGCTTAATCTACTATAACACACTGAACTAGTTCAGTGAGAAACTCCTTTGTTTAGGTGAATTTTGTAACTGGTTAAAATCACAATTTAAGATTTGTGTCACGGCCCAAATTGAACTTTGGTTTCCTGAAATTTGTGAACGGTTGTTGACCATTAGACTGTCCAAGCATGCCTCCTGGCATACCCCAAATTAAGTATCACTGAATGTTCCACTATGTGTCGAACACTTGTCTGTAGATGTTCCCTCATCACAAGATGAACACTACTGGAAAAGAACAAGTACAGAGGACCTTGGCTGATTTACAAAAACCTGTGTGTAACTGAGAGTAGTGGAGGTTGCACCATTTCTCTGCTGTGATTGCTCTTATATTTAGTTTGCGGATTGTACCATAGGTAGCACTTTACAGTGAACATCTTTAAAGTACTGTACCAAATTCCTGTACCATAAGAAAGGAACCTTTTAAATCTGTTGATCATCACTCTCGCGTTTCTATTCTACTTAAAACTGATTGAAAACAGAAAATGTAGTTTACTGTATTCATTATTGTACAGCTTTGTAAGACATGTTATTGTAATGCAAAACATTAGTGTTCTTAATTGTAGCTTAATTTGTCGTATGGTTTCCTTTTCATTGAGGCACTATCAAAAAATCAATAATTTGAGAGAGTATGTACAGGGATGACAGAGTTACAGTTGCAAGATGCTTGTGGGCTTCATGAATTTGTCCTAAGGTAAAAGCCGCAGTTTCAGATCAAAGGCAGATCTCTTCTTGGTAGAGCGAGATGCATTGCATTGTACTCTAGGGTAGGTATGTAATTGTGTGTACGGACCTTCTAAAATCCTTCAGTTCCAATTCACTTACTTTCAAGATCTTGGGTCTGACTACATTTAATATTGGTTGATGTAGCTGCTAATAGTATACAATATGTTTATTGGATCAACTGAAGCTACTGATACCAGATGTCATCCTTATCCCATGACACTGTTGTTGTGGGCATGTGATGTCATATGTGTGCAGACAGAAGGAGAACAGAAAACTGACAACATAGTTTTGAGTCTATTGTTTTTTTTAGAATGTAAGTTGTAAGAGACTCATCTACAGCATAGCCTGAAGTATAGGTTACATTCAAAGATGACAAATAGGTTGTGAGTTTGTGGACAGGATCTTAGTTGCAGTGATATGATTATCTGCAGTGTTACCCAAGGTCTAAGTTCGATTGAAAGGTGACAGTTTGGGTGAGAATTTGCGAAGCATTGTCAGAGGCTTCATATAATCCTGTTTGTACATAGGGCCTATGTGAATTGTGTCATCTTGATCCACAAATGGTAAGACTTTTTAGCTGAGGAGAAATGTCTCTAAGCCTGGGGCAGTGATCGCAAACGCAGTTGGAGATGAAGAGAAATATTTGGTACAAGTTGACTCTGACCAGTGAAGTAATTTTAATAGCTTCTGTGACTTTACATTTTGGTGCATGTACTCGCAGTTTTATTGTTTGTTGGCAAAGCCAATGAGTGTGAAGAAGGCAAAAAGAGCCTGGTTGTATTGACAGATTGATATGTAGCCCAAGGTCTAGGTTAGGTTGGAAGGTGACAGTTTGGTTGTGATTTGGAAAAACCATCAGTTCCAGAAAGTATTTGACCCAGTGCTCCATTACAAGCTGTTAACAAAGGTACGAGCATACAGAATGAGTTTGCAGATCTGTGACTGGCTTCTTAAGTTATGAACCCAGTATGTTGTCCTTGAGGCCAGTGTTCATCAGAGACAAGGGTATCTTCAGGAGTGCCCCAGTGGAGTGTGATAGGATCACTGTTCTCAATATACATAAATGATTTGCAAGCAGAGTGGGCAGCAATCTGCAGTTGTTTGCTGCTGATGCTGTGGTGTACGATAAGGTTTTGAAGTTGAGTGACTGTAGGAACATAAAAGACAACTTAGACAACATTTCTAGTTGGTGTGATGAATGGGAACTAGCCCTAAATGTGGAAACAATCTACGTTAATGCAGATGAGTAGGAAGGATAAACCTATAATGTTCAGATACAGTATTACTAGTATCATGCTTGACACAGACAAGTTGTTAAAGTATCTGATTGTAAAGTTGCAAAGTGATGTGAAATGTAACGAGCGTATGAGAACAGTGGTAGGGAAGGCGAATGGTTGATTTCAGGTTATTGGGAGAATTTTAGGCCAGAGTGGGTCAACCATAGAGGAGACTGCATATAAGATACTGGTATGACCTATTCTTGAGTACTGCTTGAGTGTTTGGGATCTGTACCAGGTCCAATTGAAAGAAGACATCAAAGCAATTCAGAGCGGGCTGCTAGATTTGTTATTGGTAGCTTCAGACAACACGTAAGTGTTATGGATATGCTTCAGAAACCCAAATGGGGATCTATCAAGAGAAGGCGACATTCTTTTCGAAAAACACTACTGAAAAAAATAAGAAAACCAGCATTTGAAGCTGACTGCCAAATGATTCTACTGCTGCCAACATACAATGCACATAAGGACCACGAAGGTGATACAAGAAATTGGGCTCATATAGAGGCATGTAGACATCATTTTTCCCTCGCTCTATTTGCGAGTGGAACAGGAAAGGAAATGACTAGAAATCGTATAGGGTACCCTCCACCACACGCCGTGTGGTTGCTTTCAGTGTGTCGGTAGATGCAGATGATGTAGATGTCAATGTAGATTTAACCTTGCTTCATTTTTAGGTAGAATTGGGTTAGGTTTCCTGCCTGTCTGCTAGGATAATTTATGCTTAAGAGCCAAAGAAACTGACACACCTGCCTAATATCGTGTCTGGCCTCTGAGAGCGCACAGAAGTGTCACAACACAACGTAGCATGGACTTGACTAATGTCTGAAGTAGTGCTGGGGAGAATTGACACCATGAATCCTGTAGGGCTGTCCATAAATCCATAAGAATACGAGGGAGCGGAGATCTCTTCTGAACAGCATGTTGCCGGGCATCCCAGTTATGATCAGTAATGTTCATGTCTGGGGAGTTTGGTGGCCAGCAGAAGTGTTTAAACGCACTAGAGTGTTCATGGAGCCACACTTAGCAATTCTTGAAGTGTGGAATGTTGCATTGTCCTGCTGGATTTGCCCAAGTCCGTCGTAATACACAAAGGACATGAATGCATGCAAGTGACCAGACAGGGTGCTTACGTGCATGTCACCTGTCAAAGGTCATATCTAAACATACCAGGAGTCCCATATCACTCCAACTGCACACAACCCTACCATTACAGAGCCTCCATCAGTTTGAACAGTGCCCTGCGGATATGTAGGGTCCATAGATTCATGAAGTGGTTTCCATATCCGTACACATCTATCCATTCGATACAATTTGAAATGAGATTCGTCTGACCAAGGCAACATGTTTCCCGTCATCAATAGTCCAGTGTCGGTGTTGACGGGCCCAGGCAAGAGATAAAGCTTTGTGTTGTGCAGTCATCAAGGGTACATAAGTGGGCCTTTGGCTCCAAAAGCCCATATGAATGATGTTTCGTTGAATGGTTGGTGGCCCAGTATTGAAATCTGTAGCAATTTGGGGAAGGATTGCACTTCTGTCAAGTTGAACAATTCTCTTCAGTTTTCGTTGGTCCCGTTCTTGCAGGATCTTTTTCCGGCCGCAGTGATGTTGGAGATTTGATGTTTTACTGGATTCCTGATATTCACAGTACAAGCGTGAAATGGTCGTATGGGAAGATGCCCGCTTCATCGCTATCTCAGTAAGTTGCTGTATCCCATTGCTCGTGTGGCAACTACAACACCATGTTGAAACTCACTTAAATCTTGGTAACCTGGCATTGTAGCAGCAGTAACCAATCTAACTACTGCGCCTGACACTTGCTGTCTTATATAGGTGTTGCCAGTTGCAGCATCATATTCTGCCATTTTACATATCTTTGTATTTGAATACGCATGTCTATACCAGTTTCTTTGGCACTTCAGTGTTGATATTCAGCTTGTCGAACCAACTTCAGGCCAATGTGAAGATGCTTCCTATAGCTATTTTGATTGATTTCTCCTTAGACCAGAACAAACACTTCAACTACTTGACTTTTTCCTTCATGGTGGGGAATTAGTGTCTAAGGCAGTGCAACTGATTTGTCCTGCTTTTCACATTGTCATAGAGGTGTACATGTAAGAAGACAACTATGTGATGTGTTCTGTACAGAGAGAGACAGAGAATACTCTGCCGGATCACTAATCTTTCTCACATATCACAAGGTACAGCTGTTGCCCTACCCTGATAACTGGCAGTGCTGCTGTGTACAATACACTGTGCCACTATTTCTTCTTGTGACTACTCCTAGTAGAATTTATATGTTCCAGAAGCTGTCACCGTCACCTCTTTATCTAATACTTGCCATCTTTGCCTTATGCCATCATAATGAACATACTTAACCCCTCACCACACCTACCCTACTACAAGAAACAACAATAATGCCCCCCCCCATCCCCCCCCCTACACACACACACACACACACACACACACACACACACACTGAAGTGCATGCTGTAGCCAAACACTACAGAATGACGCCATTATGTAGAGCTTCAGCTGATGGCAGATAATGTTGTTGTTGTTGGTGAGAAAGCTGAAATGCCAGGAAATTGCACTTAGGTAATGAAAGACCTGCGGAAGATCAAAGCTTGGCAGAGGGACAGAAAGTTGGCTCTCAACATGAATACACTGATCAGGCAGAACATTATGACCACCTACCAAATAGCCGGTATGTCCACCTTTGGCATTTACAACAGTGGTAACACATCATGTTGTGGAAGCAATGAGACCTTGGTAGGTCACTGGAGGGATTTGGCACCATGCTTGCACACACACACACACACACACACACAAGTTGCCTAATTCTCATAAATTCTGCAGGGGGGGGGGGGGGGCAATGAGCTCAGACGCCACATTTAATCACATCCTAGATGTCTAGATGTGTTCAATCGCCTTCAGATCTGGCAATTTGGGGGGCCAGCACATCAATTGGAACTCACCACTGTTTTTCTCCAACCATTTCATCACACTCTTGGCCTTGTAACATTGTGCATTATGTTGTTGAAAAATGCCACTGCTTTCAGGAAACACTATTGTCGTGAAGGGTTGTACGTGGTCTGCAACCAGTGTGCAATACTCTTCAGCTTTCATGTTACCCTACACAAACTACACTGGACCCACGCGTGATGTTCTCCGGAGCATAATGGAACTGGCACTGGCTCGGTACAGGTGTCGAGGAGCTGTTCCTCTGGAAGACAATGGATTCGAGCCCTCCCGTTAGCATGATGAAGAAGCTATCGGGATTAATCAGGTCATGCAGCGCTTTGCCACTGTGCCAACATCCAGTGGCGATGGTCATGTGCCTATTTCAGCATAGTTGTCAATATGTGTTAACTTTGGCACAAGCGTGGGTCATCAGCTATGGAGTCCCATCATTAGGAGTGTTCGGTGCACTGTGTGTTCAGACACACTTGTACTCTGCCCAACATTATAGTCTGATGTTAGTTCCACCACAGTTCACTGCCTGTCCTGTTTTACCATTCTGCCCAGCCTGATGTGCGACAGCTGTCATGAGGGGCGGCTGCCCAACACCATTGTGTCTGGACGTGCTTTTGCCTCAGTTTTGTCATGTGTTAAAGACATTAACCACAGCACTCCTCGAACATCCAACAAATCCTGCAGTTCCTGAAATGAAATGCTTGTGCCAAACCTCCAGGCCATCACAATCTGCCCTCAGTCAAACTCAATCAGATCGCACATCTTTCCCATTCTACACACAGAAGCACGCTTACTGATACTACATGCACCATGTGTGTGTCTGACTAACAGTGGTTCATCATCAGGTGATGCTGCTATCACCTGCATGGGTTTATATCGATAGGTTAGTGGTCATAATGTTGTGGCTGATCAGTGTAATTATCACGTATTTCACATAAATACACAGAAATGTGGATTATCATTTTATTACATTATTGGTGAGAAATCACTGGAAACAGTAGCAATAGTAACATATCTGAGAGTAACTGCCCTGAGTGATCCAAAGTGGAATGACCACATGAAACCAATTGTAGGAAAAGCCATTGCCTGGCTGAGGTTTGTTTAAAGAATCTTAATGTAATGTTATTAACCTTTGACAGGTGTGGTTTATAATAACCTTGTTTAACTTATTTCTCTGTTTTGCTTATCAATTTTGGACCCTTACTGGGCAGCGTTAGTAGCAAAGATCCGAAGAAGAGTGACACATTTTGTCGCTGATTTGTGTAGTAAGCTTGATAGCATCATGGAGGGTAGTCTCTAAACTCTAGTGGCAGGCAGTGCTCGAGATAATTTTCTTTTCTCACAGACAGATTTACTGTTAAAATTCCCAGAAGCCAGTCAACATATTACATCTTCCCACAGCTCGCCAAGTATTCATGATGTAAGAATCAGAGAAATTAGAAATTGAACAAAAACTTATCACCAGTCATTCTTCTTGATTCATGGTTGATATTGGTGCCAGAAGAATCTTTTGCACACGCATGAAGGTAGCTTGTAGAGTGTAGGTGGTGGTGGTGGTGGTGGTGGTGGTGGTGGTGGTGATTCAGTGTGGTTAAACAACCCGGTGCAAGCCTTTCAATTGGGTGCCACTTTGGTAATTTGTGTGCTTCCTACTCTACTCCACACTCATACTGGGATAAGGGACTGACAGTTCAGAACCATGTCATGTTCTTGGTAAATCTTCACGTCATTGAAAGGTGAGGACTAGGTTGAAGGCAGATTGGAATATTTCATGGTCCAAGCGGTATTTGGTCTCACTATCTTTTGCTTCCAAGGTGTAGATGTAGATGATTTACATAGGATTTGAGCTCCTAATGAGTACACCATATGGAGTTGTATTGCATAACCTATCACCACCAATAAGGATTTGTTAGCATGACAGTGTTATGGATGTGTGTGCACTAATATCTGCAGTAATAATCTGAGAAAGGTATTTAAAAAAAAATTGTATGGATTCTTTGTTTACCTCCCTATCCTTGTGTAGCTTGTTTACAGGAAATAATTTTTCAAATGGTATATGTTCATTATATTTTTGTGAAGTATCCTGATACACTCTGCAAATATCCTCATTCTCAGCTAACAAATCATAAATCCCATTTCATTAAATTCTTACTAACGCCACATGATTTTATACCCCTCCCACCCCACCCCCATCCCCCTGTGGTATAGCATTGCACAAAGATTTTTACTTTGGAACAGGCAGCACAAAGAGTAAGAATAGTAGTAAATGGAAACAACATATTTGTTTATAAACTTCTGGATCACGTATAATAAACAAATCATATTGTTAAATTTATTGTATGTTACATTGATGAATGGTGTCTGTTGCACCTAAGGTTACCCTATGTCTTTTACTACTGGGGTGTAATAATGTATCGTGCAATGTCACACAAGCACAAACAGAAAGAAAACAGAACTCTGACAACAATTTTGCATCTACATTATTTTTGGAATGTGGGTTGTTGTAATGGATTGACCTGTATTATAGTTCAATGTGTGCATTGGATTAAAAGATTTTTAAGATTTTCTCCTGTTGAAGTTTAAGCTCATTTTGTTTTGAGTTGGCGAAGCCAGTGTATGCTGGTACGAAATCTTTGTTGTGGTGACATACTGTTCCATAGCATAGCCCAGGGTATATGTTAGGTTGAATGGTGACTTGACTGAGTGTTGACAAAGCAGTATTTTGAAGGCTTCTGTTGATGCAGAGGCTTTGCTGGCTACATGGTGTCAGAAATTTGATGTCAGTTCCATTTTTAACTTTAATTATTTATAGGTATTACTTCTTACTAACTGTTTGGGTTTGTGGAATGTTGTTGTTGTTGTGGTCTTCAGTCCTGAGACTGGTTTGATGCAGCTCTCCCTGCTACTCTATTGTGGAATGTAACCATGGTATAATTTTTAGAGTTTTGGGTAATTAATTGTATTAATAGAACAAATATTCGATTGTAGGTGAAGCCTTTGGGATTGATGTAGTGTCATGTTCGCTGGTCTATCCCAAGTAAACTTTTTTGTTGCCATACCAAAAGAACGTCATTAAAGACACATTTTTGTGTGTCTGCAGACCATCCGTGATCTAATTAGCAGTGAGTCTGTAACTGATCCCTCATGAGCTTCTTTGCCCTCAGTTTCTGAGTGCTTATGCATATTGACAAAATTCTATGTGCTTGGATGATTAAAATACCTTTGAAGGTTCCATATCATATGTTGTAGGCAAGCTTTTATACAGCTTTCATCACACACATAGCTCCTTATATATATGGCACCAGAACTAAAGACTAATTTTTTTTATTCCACTGCAAATGGTTATCTACATAAAGCAATATATGTCCAGGGAAACTCCTCCAAGTTTTTGATATAGCAAAACTGAAAAACTGATTGTTCGTGTTGTAAGGTTTTGCTGTGGTGTTGCTGTGAAGTTATCTGCTGCACAACAGGTTCTGTATTATTTTTCTGTCTTTGTGGTTGACCAAATATCAGACTCAGAGGATACATTTTTTTTAGCTTGATTAGGTGTAGTAAGTAGGTACACAGACTAAGTGCGGCTACTCATGCAGGTCCAGTGTGGGCTGCAATTATCATATGGCAGTGAAACTTGGTATAAATCGTTAATGGGAAACAGATTTATGCTGGAAAAAAGTTAGTTCCAATTTTGGCCACTAGATGCAAGTCTGGCATTGTGAATGCATGAAAGATGTATAGAAATATTTTCATATGTAATGGTTTAGGAATGGGGTATGGGCAGAGAAGGTCAAACGAGTAGAAAGGCATAATGTTAATTTTTGTCATTAACCACCAACTATACAGTTTGTTCAATATGACCACCAGTGGTGTTGACGAGATGCTGTACAGTGCTAACTTTGCACCTGGTGGCCAAATTGTTACTAATTTTTTTTTTACAGCATAAATCGCATAAATAGATTCCACATTAACGCATTAGCATATCTACAAAGTTTCACTGCCTTATGATAATTACAGTCCACACTGGACCTTCATGAGTAGCTGCTCTTTAACTATAACCACCCAGTTCTTGTGTACAGACAGCAATTACCAAACTTTGATCACCTTCAGTCCTGCTTTAGAATGAGGTTTGGTGTTGAACAATGTGAACTGTTAATGTTTGGATGGCAGGAGGCTGGTTCAGTTGTTCATCTATCACTTTGTTTCTATTAGTAGACTATATTTGTGTATGACAGATGTCCAAAGAAGCATATACAGTGCATTACATGCTGTTGATAATATTTTTGTGATGATGGCTGTTTGCTTCTATGAGCCCCAGTTTTATGGCTTTCTGTGGGGCTTACATTTGCACTATGAACATCTGTGGTCAGTTTTTGGGAATAAGCGTGGTTCATACATTTTGCAACATGATTTGATGCAAGTAAATTGTGCACAGTTGAACAAATGGGTATGGAATTCTGGAAGCGGTTCGTAAGTTGGGTGTATCCATTCTGTTGTGAATTGCAGCAATGTAACAGTCTGAGGGTGGTCAAATTAATGTTGATAATGTATGTAAATGCATTTCTTGTCTTCAGATTACCATTTAAATGCTCATGAATATCATAAATCATAAAATCTCAAAGCATAAACAAACCTTATCATAAAATTATATTTTACAGAAACAATTCTAATACCAGTCTTATCAGCTGTTTTCCAACTATCCCGTACCACTCACTTACCAGACATTTTTTCCTTGATATAATTCACAATTTACAAAATTCTGGGTTTAACAATACAGTTCTAGCACAAAGTATTTTGATGTTTTCTAGTCATTTCTGTTGAATGGGGTGGCACAGTGGTTAGCACATTGGACTCGATTCGGGAGGATAACTATTCAAACCTGTGTCTGGCCATCCTGATTTAGGTTTTATGCGATTTCCCTAAATCACTTCAGGCAACTGCCAGGTGGCTGCTTTGATAGAGAGCATTGCCTATTTCCTTCCCCAGCCTTTCCTAATCCGAGCTTTTGTTCGATCTCCAATGACCTCATTGTTGACAGGGCATTAAACACTAATCTCCTCCTCCTCCTAGTCATTTCTGTAAGGCAGTTGTTGACATCAGTTAAATTGCTCGGTGTGTAAGGCAGATAAATGAGTCGAGATAATGTGTGTGTAAAGTGAAGCCTGCAACTGGCTTAGGTGTGTCAGTATATCCACATAAATCATTACTGGAAGACCACAGATATTTTCTGGACCTCTCCTTCTCAGCATCTCCAGCTTCTCTCAAAACAAAATATTGAAGCAAGCACATAATATTACCAGCATAATCATTTAGTTCACTTGTAGACCAGTAACCCTACATATTTAAAAAGTTCCTCAGTTTCATCTTCCTTTGTCATCACTTGTACCAAATTGATTGAAAAAGGTATTATGTCTACTTAGAGCTTACTTACTATGCATTATGAAGATTGTCTGCCTATTATAGTTAATAACAACATTATTATTTTTTATTTTGGTGATAGTGCAATGCTACATTCTGTTTGGTGATATAATGTGTTAAAAGATTGTAGACTTTGACAATGACATGGGTTCCTCTTTCAACATTCTGACATATATAGTTAAAACTTTATTTAAGACATGTGCTCCCTCTGGGGAAGCAATGCTGTTGGTGCACCATGTTATTTTTCAAGAACATAGATTACTTTGTAATTAAATTTTTAAAGTCTTCTAAAGAGTGTAGTCGACAGGAGGTGTACTTGTTCACACCCCAATTGAAAGTTTCAACCTGGCATTTCCCCTCTTATGCTGTTTTATAGTGGTCCAGGTTCTAATTGTGTTCATTGGTATATTTGAAAGAAAGCAAGACAGCTTCACTTGCACTAATGTTTAATAATGCACATAATTGAAACTGCAGCATCCTTTTTCTTCTTTAATAGTATTGAAATTGGTACTTGTTAAAGTTGAACAAAATTATAAATAATGGATTTGTGAAATTTTGGAACTAGAAGAGAAAGTCACAAGTGACTAAAAATTTGTGTATGGGTACCAGGTGGTCACAAAACAATGCAACTCCTCTGAGACTTTGACAATTGTAACTCAACTGCTTGCAGCACATTGTCAGTATATTTACAATAGTTTTCAGTTTTCATATTCAGCATTTGTGGAAATTTTTATTTTGTAACCTGTGTTCCTAACCAGGGATCATACTCATTTGGGGAAAGTGCTCCTTTAATTCAGTCTTCCTATTGTCACCAATGCATGACTTGAAAACAATGAAAAATGGCACTCGAGGAGTTTACAAAGGCCAAATCACAGTACCCTTGTTGTATCTCATCTTCGAGTATGAGATTTCTTTTGCATACCTATTCTTAATAGGAAATTACAATCGTAAAAAAGTATTTGCATATTTCTCAAATTCCTAGAATCATGTTTTTACCATTTCAATATTTCTTCTGAACAAACTGTGTGCAGTGTATGAAAAGGAACCACTGAGATTCTGACACTGCTATCCTCAGGTGATCTGATAAACAAAATGTTTCTGAGTACATGCATCAGAAATAGAGTTTTGTGTTGATCTATATATGAATAGAGGAAAAGTTACTTATTTTTAGGATGCCTGGATTTTGTACACATTTTCTCCCTGGAAGTAGCAACTTTTGCTCTCCTGAGAACCCGTGCTTTTTTTAAAATTATGGTTAATCAGTCGGTTGATTGCAGCACTTTGCAAACAATACATTGTACTGTTGATAACTAAATAAGTATTCCCTGCCAGCCGGTGTGGCCAAGTGGTTCTAGGTGCTACAGTTTGGAACCGCGCGACCACTACGGTCGCAGGTTCGAATCCTGCCTCGGGCTTGGATGTGTGTGATGTCCTTAGGTTAGTTAGGTTTAAGTAGTTCTAAGTTCTATGGGACTGATGACCTCAGATGTTGAGTCCCATAGTGCTCAGAGCCATTTGAGCCAAGTATTCCCCTTACTTTCCACCTTTTGTTAAATGTATGATCGTTATAATCAAGATATATAGAGTGACAATTGCATTTTGTGCTGAAAGGAACATGGAAATGGATTTCAGTGTATTATTTGCAAAATTATTCACAATCCTTCCATTTTTGACATGTTCATTGCATGTCAAAGAACATTTAATACAATAAGTAGTGAAGAAAGGAAAAGGCTGAAGCATATTTACTCATTTAATATATCTGAAAATTTGTTTAATATGTATATACTTTTAAATTTTACATTACATTGATCTATTGTGTTTTGCAAAACTTTTATGTGTATGAAATACAAGAAATGGAAGAACACATTGTCTCTTGCTGTTATGCTGCATTGGTTTGTGTTGTGACAAAAGTGTGGTGCTTGTTTGTTCTACTGTTGGGGGTAAAATGCAGAGGTGAAAGTGCATTGAATATGGTTTTCAAGTGGCATTTAAGTGATACCTACATAGATGGTGTACAGTGCAAGATATGGGTGCATGTGCAAAGCTGAAACATCATGAAGGCTTCGAGATTGCTGTGCCTGCTTAGAAAATTTCATCCTCTGTGAGCTGGAAGCCGTCATACTTCAGTCTTATAGTACATTTATGTGTATTGGTGCACACATGGTGCATGCAGTTCCACGAAGGCAGTTGTGTGGCTGGGAAGTGAAACATTACCATACACATAAATGAAGTAAGTTGCAATTCTAATGTAAGGATTGGCTATTCAAGTAGTGCAATAGGTTATTGAGCATTTCAGTGGAGCTGCAGAACATTTTGAGTGTCATAGGAGAAACCTTTTTTTTTTTTTGTAAAGGCTATAAAAACTATTTTTATTGTAATTTCAACATATTTATCCCAAGTTCATGTAGGGCAGGAAACAGCGTTGACTATCTGATTAAAAATGTTCGTGTTGTATTAGTTCCTTTATCTGTGCTTGGTGATATAAAGCAAAAAAAGTTTTAAAGTTTATGCCTAGCTTTCCTGCCATTATGTTAGTGGTTCTATATGTCATTCCTAAATTATTTATTTGCAAAAGAACCTAGCTCTATATTAAAAAATATGAATAATATATCTTAATTGTTACTATGACACTATATATGTAAGTCAAATCCTTTAAGGAAAAAATTAGAACAGTTTCTTAAATGTCATTGTAAGTTTTTATTTGTAAATTTATCAATATTTTCATGTCTTCATTCTATCTATTCTCATGCAGACTGGTGTTAGTAGCCAGTGTCTTGAGGAGTTTTGTGACCTGTACTTCACACGTATGCACTTCGTCCTTCTGATTGAAATACCTTGTAAACATATTGTGTTCAGCTAGAAGCTACTTTTGTAATCCTTTACTTCAGCTACTTTTGTGGTTTCACATTTTGTATCCAGCAGAATCATACAGTTAAGTCAGAAATGTTCTGTTAATGTCTGTTTCAGATAAATTATAAGTTGAAATTACCTTCCAGATTTTAAAGATGCCTTAGAGTCGCTTTTTAAACTGGCAGTGCATTTAACAGTGAGACATAACCACATGAACTATTATTCCCTAGTATTTGAGAAAGTCTGGTTCTCTTGTTAATTATAGGAACAATAGTTGAAAAATATGGGTTCCTCATTTAGGTAATACGATGTGTAGGATGTAGGAAGGTATTACAAAGTAGGAAACAAGTGCTAAATCCATGAATAAATGACAAGGAATGTAGGAACCATGAAATGCATTTCATCTTTAAACGCATTCAAGTTATGAATATGTATTTAATGCTTATTTATGACTGTACTGAATGTGCCTTTACATTGCAAAGAGTAATCACATTGTTATTTTCTGTTCACTACAAAGTGTATTTAACCGTATAAAAAGGAAAGATATAGCAGCAAAAGCACAAAGACAGAAAAACATTCTTTGGATAATGCTCAGTAAAGTTGGTGTCAGAATCTGTTTTGTGGTTGGAGAGGAAGAGAGAAAATAAAAAGATGTTCAGTTATTGTAAGACAAGCTATAATGTAATGTGATGTATTTCTCATGACTGAAAAAGAATTTCCAATTTTTGGTTTCAGCTGAATTGAATAATCTGCGAGAATCGGAGGATCGTATAAGACAGCAACATATTGAATCCTCGCACAGGGAGAAAGTTTTGGTGCGGCGACTTGCCACCAAGGAACAGGAAATGCAGGAATATGCTGTAAGTTA
Organism: Schistocerca piceifrons; assembly: GCF_021461385.2. Lineage (NCBI taxonomy): Eukaryota > Metazoa > Arthropoda > Insecta > Orthoptera > Acrididae > Schistocerca > Schistocerca piceifrons. Next base: position 310,527,876 of record NC_060139.1, on the reverse strand, counting down.
TTTGAAAGTAACAGGTTGTACTATACTGATGGTTTCTTCCAAACTATGTGTTAAATACAACTGGCAGCTACTGGTAAATTATATTCTGTACATTGTTCTAGTACTATATTTTGCAACTTTGTTAACTGCCGAGTCATCCTATTTAAGAAGTATGTATCTTCATAATTTATGTAGAGGAAGTATGGTACATCAAAGTCATAAGTATCTTTCAGTGACAACTGGCTGCAATCCCAGTTGTGGACCAATCAAGGTGATGCAGTGGATAATAGACTGGACTCGCATTCACGAGAATGGTGGTTCAAACCCACGTCCAGTCATCCTGATTTAGGTTTTCCCTGGTTTCACTAAATTGCTTCAGGCAAATGCCAGGATGGTGCCTTTGAAAAGGACATGGCTGACTTCCTTCCCTGTCTGTTAGTGACATATTAAATTTCAGATGATTCTACCACAAAACTACACCCACTACTGTTAATTCCCTATTTGAGGTTAGTTTCAACTTGGCATAGTCTACTGTCATGCTTATCCAACCTACTTTCCATGTCTTCTACTTGGTTAATTAGCTGAAGAACATTTTTATCAGGCTCATCCATTTGTTCAGGCATAGTTGTTACTTCATTCATACATTTGTCAGATACAGAACTGATTTTACTGGCTAACACTTTGTGATCAGTTTCACATACAGGTTCTACAGCCACTATTTTAACCTGTACTTTTTGTATACCTTCTTTAATTTCATCTACTCTTTGTTTGTTTTCAACAGCAACTGTTTTCAGAGCCTCTGTTAATTCACCTTTTACAGTGCTGACAGATCTTTTGCAATTATTCTCAACTCGAGAAATTTTGTCATCTACTTCATTTTCTAATGACTTCAATTCATTTTCCCTCATTTCTTTTAAAACAGCAGTCTGCTTTTCAAGTTTTTCTTTAAACCCACTATTAAGTTGACTAATTTTTTCATTAAAACCATTGTCAAGTTTACTAATTTTTTTCAGTAAAACCACTGTCAAGTTTTTCAAGTTTACTATTAATTTTTTCAGCCAAATTAGTTTTTCCTTGTATAGAGCCCATTAAAGCTGCAAACATTTCCTGCATACTTCCAAGTTCCACTTTTGGCATCATTGTTTCTTGTTTATCTTGTTCCACCGGAACTGTACCAAATTTGGTATCCACATTTGGTTCAGTAACATTACCAACACTTATCATCACACACATTATCAATCATCACACAACTGATCATTACTGAGTTCATGCTTAATGTCACTTTTGGGTTTAGTATTATCCCCACTAGTTACATTAACAGACATACTTGAAGCAGACTCAATTCCACTGTCTGTAAATAACATAAAAATATCATCAAAAACATCCCCTTTTATTTTAACATCTACTCCTTCTCTTTGTTCAGGCATGCTGGTGTGTGAAGCACTCACACTGAAAGAAAGTGTCTTTCAGCACACAGTTGTAACAAAGTTGACCTATCTTTTGTCGAATGCTGCAGCCTCGGTGTGTTGAAACTGTGAGTACGATCCCCTGTGGCTGCCGTAACAGTTTCTGGCCCCCCGCTCGCGTGTAGGCTGGCCGCGCTGCCCCGTTGTACTGCTCACCACCACTGCTAAGATGCCATCTGCTGCTTTGCTGCGCTCCCGTCGCTACTGCAGCCATTGCGGATCATCTTCTTTCTTGCAGCTCCAGCAACTCAAAACGGGTTCCGTTCAAGCTTCTGCTAGTACCGGTTCACTAAATTCTTTTCTCTAATATTCACTGTGCAGTCCATCAAAATCTTTCTCTCAACTGCGGATTCAAAATACTACGGCTTTAGTGTTTCCCAGCCGATGCACCACATGCGGCAGTGTGGTTCCAGCTGTCCCTTTATGATGAACCTGCACCTACCTGTGAACGTTGCCTCAGCAGATCATCAGTAGGGAAGCCGAGTGAAACCTACTGTACTTCGACGTGAACCAGGCTGCAATTAGTCACTAACCCATGTTTCGGTAGAAAGTTTTCACATGAAATGAAAGGTTGGAAATTTTGTCCTTAATTAATATATTCTGAAACTTAGGTGAACAAGTATCACTGCCAAGCCTGTACTAGTCTTAACACAGTCACTCACAATCCCTTTCACTCACGTTAGCAAATTTATGGTGTTGCATTTGCCGAAAACGTAATAGCTACAAAATACGGATTGTTTTTGATTGAGAATGCTCGACAAATATTAAGTCTGTCGGTACCTAATGCAGTCACAGTTTTTAGCCACGACCTGATCAATACGCCACACGGAATTTATGTTTTTCTCGTCACAAAATTCACTTAAAAATTCCGAAATTTCTACAACCCATCGGAATAATTATGCTGTCACTTTACAACACTTTTGATTTATGAAACACTGCTAGATCCGGCAACTTATCATTTCCATCGGAACTACTACTACACACGTCCGAACTGTTTCATGGCTAGGCTCTGACTCCTCTCTAGAATACACTAAGTCTTCTCTACCAGCAGAGAAAGGAGCAGGAAGAATATTGCTTTACCATTGGTCAGTTTATTCAACAGCCAATAGCAAAACAACATTCTCGCGTGTCAGTCTGTGCTTTTCATCAGCAACCAATCACAAAATAGTAAACCTAATGACTGCACTTTTTACCAATGTAATTATCTAATATGCTGAAGTTTTGTTTATGCATAAAGTTATTTACTATTGTTACTTATACCTGAATTAACTTTCCCTTTACCATAAACTTACTATACAAATCTATTCTACAAAAGTCCCCGTTGTCCACATCCATACTTCGAAATGTTCCCACACTAAATCCCACTACATAACTCGTTAAACAACTATCTTCATACTAACCTTAAACCACACTCAAACATAATTCATACTGCTAAAACACATTTATAACATTTTACATACACAAAAAGACATAACAACACTTTATGAAAATACTAGAACAGTTTATGAAAAACATTCTATTACTTTAGTGCACTCTAGTGGGCATAATTGAAACTAAATCACAGTCCCCTATCCAATACTGTCCTATCTCGGCTGATACATAAACTACGTGTGCGTCCAGTCTTGCGTCACCATCTGTCACTATCCAGCTCTGAGACACATCTCCCACTTAACGGCCTCCAAGGCAGGATCAGTATACGGCGCTACGCCTTAAGCAATCCCCTAAAGTGAGAGGGCAAGCAGACAAAGAAGTCTGCTAAGAAAAGGGACCCTTCAGTGGCCCCAACACTACCACTCCCTACCAGTTCTGCACCTGAGGATAAGGTGGAGATCTTAGCATCCCCTGAGGACCTGGAGCTCACTGATGCCTCGTCCACAATAGGAATGGATACAAATACTCAGTCGGTGGCAGCAGGTGACCCTGAGGCATAACCTGCTGCCTTGCATGCTTCATGCCTTTCCAGCCTCACGATAATATCATCCTCTAGTGAAATTGCTGTGGATTTTTCCACCACCTGGCTGAGCCACGGCAACTGTTAAACTTTACACCTGCTTTCTGCATTGCCCTCCAGGAAACCTGATTCCTGACAATGCGGACCCCTGCCCTCCACAGCTGTAGGGGATATTACGAGAACCGTAGCGACTATAATAGAGTGTCAAGTGGAGTTTGTGCCTATGTCCTGAACTCGGTATGCAGTGAACCTGTGCCCCTTAAAACCCCTGTTGAAGCTGTGGTTGTCAGGGTAAGGGCAACTCAGGAAATAACTGTCTGCAACGTATAACTTCCTCCAGATGGTGCAGTCTCCCTGAACGCATTGGCTGCACTGATTCATCACCTCCCTAAACCTTTCCTACCTTGGGAGATTTTAATGCCCATAACCCCTTGTGGGGTGGCACCTTGCTTACTGGCAGAGGTAGAGATGTCGAAACTTTCCTGTGTCAACTTGACCTCTGCCTCTTAAATGCTGGGGCCCCCACACATTTCATTGTAGCTCATGGCACTTACTCGGCCATTGATTTATCCCTCTACAGCCCAGGACTTCTCCCATCTGTCTGCCCACGATGACTTGTGTGGTAGTGACCACTTTCCCATCTTCCTGTCACTCCCCAAGGGCCATTCCCCCAGTCGTCTACCAAGATGAACTTTAAGCAAGGCACACTGGGAAACTTTCACCTCTGCTGTCACTGTTTAATCTCTCCCACACTGTACCATCAATGTGGTAGTTGAGTGGGTCACTAGAACGATCGTTTCTGCGGCGGAAAACAGGATCCCTTGTTGTTTAGGGTACCCGCGATGAAAGTGAGTACCTTGGTTGGTCGCTGGAAATCGCTGAGGCCATTAAAGAGCGTCATAAGCGGTATAAGCACATAAGCATCACTCTTCCTGGAGCACCTAATAGCTTTTAAACAGCTCCGTGCCCGCGTTCGTCAGCTTATAAAAAGACAGAAATAGGAATGTTGGGAGAGGTACGTCTCGACCATTGGGTGCCATACGTCACCTTCCCATGTCTGGACGGAGATCATACATGTTTGTGGGTACCAGATCCCGACAGGTGTCACTGGCATTAACATCAATGGTGTGTTATCTACTGATGCACATGCAGTTGCTGAGCACTTTGCTGAGCACTATGCTCGAGCCTCCTCGTCGGAGAATTATCCCCCAGCATTTCGCACCCTCAAAAGGTGGATGGAAATGAGAGCCCTCTTGTTCATTGAATGTCACAGTGAACCGTATAATGCTCCATTTACAGAGTGGGAGCTCCTCAGTGTCCTTGTACATTGCCCCGACACAGCTCCTGGGCCAGATCGGATCCACAGTCAGATACTCAAACATCTCTCTTCCGACTAAAAGTGACATCTCCTCGTCATCTTCAACCAGATCTGGTGTGATGGCATTTTTCCATCGCATTGACGAGAGAGCACCATCATTCCAGTGCTCAAAACTGGCAAATACCCGCTTGATATGGATAGCTATCGACCCATCAGCCTTCTTTGTAAGCTGTTAGGACATACAGTAAGTCGGCGGTTATGTTGGGTCTTGGAGTCATGTGGCCTGCTGGCTCTATGCCAGGGCGGTTTCTGCCAGGGTCGCTCTACCACTGATTATCTAGTTTCCCTCGAGTCTGCCATCCAAACAGCCTTTTCCATATGCCAACGCCTGGTTGCGGTCTTTTTTGATTTACGAAAAGCTGATGACGCAACCTGGTGACATATCCTTGCCACATTTTATGAGTGGGGTCTCCGGGCTTCAGTTCAGATTTTTACCCAAAATTTCCTATCGCTCTGTACTTTCCGTGTCCATGTTGGTGCCTCCCATAGTTCCCTCCATATGCTGGAGAATGGCATCCCACTGGGCTCTGTATTGAGTGTATCTCTATTTTTTGTGGCCATTAACGGTCTAACAGCAGCTGTCGGGCATTCTGTCTTACCTTCCCTGTATGCAGGTGACTTCTGCATTCCGTACTGTCCACCAGTACTGAATGTTGTTGAGCGGCGCCTCTGGGGAGCCATCCACAAAGTGCAGTCTTGGGCTCTAGCCCATGGCTTCCAGTTTTCAGCCCCAAAGTCATGTATCATGCACTTCTGTTGGCATCATACCGTTCATCTGGAACCAGAACTTTACCTTAATGAGGAACCACTCACTGTAGTGGAGACATTGATCCTTAGGATTGGTTTTCGACGCCCGATTGACATGGCTTCCTCATCTTCATCAGCACCTCAATCCCCTGCACTGCCTGAGCAACACCAACTGGGTTGCAGATCGCTCTATGCTGCTGCAGCTCTACAGAGCCCTTGTTCAATCCTGCCTTGCCTATGGGAGTCTGGTTTATGGGTCGGCAGTGCCCTCAGCTTTGCATTTACTTGACCCAGTGCACCACTGGCAACGGGAGCCTTTAGGACGAGTCCGGTGACCAGCGTTGTGGTGGAGGCCAGAGTCCCTCCATTGAAGGTTAGGTGTGCACAACTGCCCGCCAGTTACGTTGCACACATTTGTAGTTCTCCTAAGCATCCGTTTCACTGTCTCCTTTTCTCACCCATGACAGTTCATCTCCTGCATTGGAGGCCCAGGTGAGGGCTAATGATTGTGGTTGGTGTCCGATCTTTTGTGTCTGAAATGGAGTCCTTGGTTTTCCCACCTATACTCGAGGTCCATTCATGTACACCTCCATGATGTACACCAAGCCCGAAGCTTTGCCTAGACCTTCCAAATGTTTCTAAGGACTCAGTTAACCTCAGCAGCTCTCCTCTGTCACTTCCTCTCAATTCTTGACATGTGCCTGGACCATGAAGTGGTTTACACCGATGGCTTGATGGCTGATGGTCACATTGGCTTCGCGTATGTTCATAGAAACATATTGAACAGCACTTCTTGCCAGATAGCTGCAGTTGTTTCACTGTAGAGCTGGTGGCCGTTTCTCGTGCTGTTGAGCGCATCCGCTCATGCCCTGGCGAGCTGTTTCTTCTCTGTACTGACCCCTTGAGCAGTCTACAAGCTATCGACTAGTGCTACCCCCACCATCCTTTGGTAGCAACCATCCAGGAGTTCACCTATGCCCTGGAACAGTCCAGTTGTTCCGTGGTGTTTTTGTGGACCCCAGGCCACGTCGGAATAACAGGAAATGAACTTGCCGACAGGCTGGCCAAACAGGCTACACGGAAACCATTTCTGGAGGTCGTCATCCCCGTAACTGACCTGCAATCATTATTACGCCGCAAGTTTTTTCAGCTTTGGGAGACGGAATGGTATAATCTTAGTACACACAACAAATTGTGTGCCATTAAGGGGACAACGAATGTATGGAAGCCCTCCACGCAGGCCTCTCGCAGGGACTATGTGGTTCTCTGCCGGCTCTGCATTGGCCATAAGTGCCTAATACATTGGTACCTCCTCCATCGTGAGGACCCACCTCGTTGCCACTGTGGCTCACATATGACTGTCGCCCACATCTTGCTGGACTGCCCACTTTTAGCCGCTATGCGGCAGACTTTTAACCTTTCCAGCACCCTACCTTGGGTGTTGGGCAACAATTCCTCAACAGCAGCTTTAGTTTTACGTTTTATTCATGAGGGGGTATTTATCGTACCATTGAAGGGTGGGCATTTAGCCTTCTCTCAGAAGCTGCCACCCTTCCTCCATTTTAACTCTGTCACACTTCGTTTGCATTTGTTTGTCTTGGTAGTCTCTTTTTTCCCATCATATGTTCATCTCGCCTTGTCTTTTTGGGGTGGGCATTTTAATGTGATTCAGAGTGGCTGTCTCATCCTCTATTATTGTGATCAGCCAGCCCAGACTATCTGATCTATGTTTTTAATACCTTCTTCTACTTTTCCTTGTGGTGTATGTTTTCCCCGTTTTTTGTTCGTTCCATTCATTTTCTTTTTAGGTGTGGTTCCCCATTCCTTTTCCCCCTTTTATTTTCTCAAATTTTCTCAAATGTACTTTGGGTATTTTTGTACCTTGAGCCTTGCTTACATCAGGAAAAAGGGACTGATGGCCCAGTAGTTTGGTCCCTTTATACCCCCAACCAACCAACAATAGGAACAGGGCACCAATAGAGATTAAAGATCGTAAAGCAAGGATGCAGTCCTTCTCCCCTGTTCCTCAACATGTATTTTGTAGAAGCAATGAAGAAAATAAGAGTAGCAATAAACTTAACCTACAAATTGGAGATAACATGAATTGGAGGAATTCTTCTGCTTTGGAAGCAGATTAATGAATTACAGATGAAGCAAGGACATAAGGACTAGACTAGCACAGCCAGAGGAAGCTTTTTCATCAGAGCATGTCTACTAATATCAAACATAGTCCTTAATTTGAGAAAGAAATCTCTGAGAATGTGTGTCTGGATTACAGCATTGTATGGAAGTGAAACAAGGACTGTGGGAAAACTGTAAAAGAAGAGACTTAAGTGTTTGACATGTGGTCCTCTAGGCCAATGCTGAAAATGAAGTTAAGAATGAGGACATTCACAGCAAAATTGTATAGGAAAGGAATATGTGGGAAACACTATCTAGAAATAGGGACAAGATGAGAGGTAATGTGTTAACATTCAGGTAACAACTTCTGTGGCTGCAGGCACTAGTACAATTTCTGTAATATTCAGTGTTAAAAACTAATGTAATGTGTGAGGTGAAACTTACACAGAAATAAATATCACAATAGTGAATATGGAAAAAAACCACTTAGAAACACAGTCTTACGTAACTAAATAAAAGCGGTATGAATACATACACAAACATACGTACAACATGATTTTAGCCACAAAAAATTATTGCAGAAACCTGGTCTCTTCTCAAAGACCTCAAAATACTATCTCAGTAATTTCTTTAAGTCATCTCTGTATTGGGCATCCAGATGGTGTCACTACCAATTTTGTCCCAATTACCGTATGAATCCATAGTGGTACTTTATTCTGAAATGGCGCACATCTGTGATGGGGTCCATATCACCTGTAATTTACCTGCTTATGTTGCAGCCCATGTCCAGTAGTGGGTTTCAATAATTTGATCACAAGATTGCAATCACCTAACCTCAAACCATTTATTTGTCCTTGGATAAAGTCAGACTTTGTCTTACTCCCCGCTCAGCCCCCCCCCCCCCCCCCTTAGATTTTTCTCATTTGTCTTAATGAGAGATAAAATAACGTAATGTATGTATATTGTTTAGAAGAGCAGGTATATTGTTATCATTACCTGAAACTGAAAAATAATAATATTCCTATGCATCTTTAAATGTGTAGCGGTAAAGGTAAAGGTATCAGTCGCTGCTCCTCCAGCAAAGTTTCTCTCAGGGTCCACTGTTCCACAATACCTGGTAGTTTGGTAACAAACTCCCAAAAAATGATGCTGAGATAGGCAGTTTCGTCCTGCTACACTAGTTAGAATCCCATTTGTCTTAGTAAGGATCACGGACTCTTTTGTGTAGACTTCTGCTCAGGTTCAACCAGAAGTTAATACTCCATCAGTTTCCCATGGTACTGAATCAATCATATCTTAAGATACATTCTCCCAATTCCTATGTTGACTATATCTACAGGGTCCTTCTACTCGTATTATCTTCCCTGTGGCCGAAATTCAGTTTTCTCTTGATTGTCCTTATATTCTAATGTGTATCGTGTTTGTTCTGCCCGCTGTTCATAACTTTTTGGTCTTCAGTTACTGTATCCAAGTCCATATTGTTGCATACTGCACCATAGTTCATATTGTTGCTCGATTCTGTCCAGGGCTATCTCCCTGATCTTAATTTCCGTGCCACTCAGGCTGTGCATCAAGACAACTACCCTCCTCTATTCTGATGCCATGCAATTGGCCATATTGCCGTACTCACATGTAACACTGTGATTTTACGATTGAATTTGCAGCCAGGAGTGCATCCTGTTGCTACACCATGAGACCTAATTAATCGAGTATAGCAGAATAAGTAAAGTTGTCAACATTTGACATTGTGTAAATTTCTGCCAACTATGTAACTGGAGTGGATGTGCACACAAATGGCTCATTAGTTGATACTTATATATGTAAAGAACCTGTAGAATTCCTCATACTGAAGTAAACCATAAATTTAAGCTGTAGAGATTGTAAACAAAGTCACAAATTTTTATTCGATTTATGGTTGTAATCATAACTTGTGAAATAATTGATTTCTTTAGGGTTTTGACAAAACTTAGAGAAATTGTAACTAATCTTATTGCCACGAAGGAATGGAACTGAGGTTCCATTCTGATGATATAACAGTATATACCTTTTTTTATTTCAGACAGCTGATTTAAAATGTCTAAATATTTTTTAATGATATTGAAGTATCATCTATAATAAGTACATGCCAGTCCACTTGATTTTGCTTAAAACAATATATTCGAGAAAATCGCATAAGCAGCTGTAAGGTTCTTGAAGACCTGTCTGCTTTGCTTTTTAATTAGTAAAAACTTCGAGTATGTCTCAGAAATTGTGTAGTGTATTCATGCTTAGCAAGAAAAAACTATAAAAATCAATGAGCATTCTCATTTTTACAAGTGCATGATAATTATACCATCAGTTTAAATAATAATAATAATAATAATAATAATAATCTTCCAGAATCAGATTGCAGAGCTGAAAGCTGCCCAAGCTCCAGGAGCAACGGCTCTGCGCACTGCACTTCTTGATCCTTCAGTGAATCTGCTACTTCAGCGGCTGCGCCAGGAACTGCTGTCCACAAGGGCACGCTTAGAAGAGACACAGAATGAGCTCAGTGCTTGGAAGTTCACACCAGACAGGTTAGGTTTGCTACAGACATACTCTATACAAAAGCTCTTTATTAGACCTTTATAGTGTATTACTTTCCAGATACGTTCAATATATTTACATTTTCTAATACAAATAAATATTAATAAAATATCCAATATCTTGAACAAAATGAAATTGTTGACATTTTTTCAGAATGTTAAAGATAGTTGCCATCAATATTTATAAACGTCTCTCAGCTTGATAAGTAAATGACAGAAAATCACTGAGCTCAAATAATTTAAAATACATTGACTTCTTGCTCCATAATCATCCCACATGAAATTTACACTAAAGAGCCAAAGAAACTGGTACACCTGCCTAATATTGTGTAGGACCCCTGTGAGCACGCAGAAGTGCATGACGTGGCATGTACTAGACTAATGTCTGAAGTAGTACTAGAGGGAATTGATACCATGAGTCCTGCAGGGCTGTCCATCAATCCGTAAGATTACGAGGGGTGGAGATCTCTTCTGAACAGCACATTGCAAGGCTCCCAGATGTGCTCAATAATGTTCATGTCTGCGGAGTTTCGTGCCTAGTGGAAATGTTTAAACTCAGAAGAGTGTGCCAGGAGCCACTCTGTAGCAATGCTGGATGTGTGGGGTGTCGCATTGTCCTGCTCTGAAATTTCCCTAGTCCATCAAAATGCACAATTGACATGAATGGATGCATATGATCATATAGGATGCTTACATGTGTGTCACCTGTCAGTCATATCTAGACATATCAGAGGTGCCATATCACTCCAACTGCACATGCCCCAGATAATTAGAGAGCCCCTGCCCCAGCTTGAACAGTACCCAGAGCTGACAAGGTTCCCTGGATTCATGAGGTTGTCTCCATACCCATACACGTCCATACCGCTCGATACAATTTGAAATGAGACTCGCCTGACCAGGCAACATGTTTTCAGTTGTCAACAGTCCAATGTTAGTGTTGACAGGCCCCGATGAAACGTAAAGCTTTGTGTTGTGCAGTCATCAGGGGTACTGAATGGCCTTCGGCTCCAAAAGCCCATATCGGTGATGTTTCATTGAATGGTTTGTATGCTGACACTTGTTGGTGTTTCAGCATTGCAATTTGTGGAAGGGTTGCACTTCTGTAATGTTAAACAATTCTCTTTAGTTGTCATTGGTCCCATTCTTGCAGCTCTTTTCCAGCTGCTGTGATGTCGGAGATTTGATGTTTCGCCAGATTCCCGATATTCACGATGCACTTGTGAAATGGGTATATGGTAAAATCCCCCTTCATGACTACCTCGGAGATGCTGTCTCCCATAGCTCATGTGCCAACTATAACACCAAGTTCAGACTCACTTAAATCTTGATAACTTGCCATTGTAGAAGCAGTAACCGGTCTAACAACTGTGCCAGGACACTTGTGTTACCAACTACGTCACCGTATTCTGCCTGTTCAAATCTCTCTGTATTTGAAAGTTCTTACCTGTACCAGTTTTTTGGCACTTCCATGTAGATTACTGTAGTCATAAAATGTATTTAATTCACTACATGAGTCCCCATAGAATTATTGACAATAGGAGATACTTACGATAATGAATAGATCACAGCATACACAGTCTGCAGAACAGTTTACATTCATTCATTTCACTGTGTCCTGTGTATTCCAGGCAGGTTCTTATTTTGCTGGTGTTAGATGGTTCGAATTTCAAGGGAAGTTGTGGAGGAATTTATTTCCATTCACCCTGAAACTATGTAAATAGTTCCTAGATTCTCAGTGAAATTGATGTGACAACCCGTTTGTGCTCTAATTTGTTTTTAAAGCTATTTGATGGGGTTCAAGTCACCATTTTGGACTGTCCAATCCAGCAAATCCATCCGCTTTCCTTTGAAGCATATTACAACTGTCTTGGACTCATATATGACATTGTTTAAATACCTATATCTCATATCTTGTTTGTGAACTATCTGTGTGTGTGATCGAACATGTACTAATGACCAGAGTGCATAAGGGAAAGTTTTAAAATTTAGTCTATAACAATGTATACCATACTTTTAAACCAGATTTTTTTTAAATTAATTATTTATATTATTGGTTCTAGCAATACTGGTAAAAAGGCTAATGGCCAAATGCAGGCTTCTTATCAAGAGAATGAAGAACTGGGGACGTATGATTTCTAGTGGCAGACTTGCAAAACTTGAGGGAGATTTAGCACTGCAAAAAAGCTTTAGTGAAGAAGTGAAAAAATCCCAGTCTGGTAAGTATTTTTAATTTCCTGAAATGAAATTGTCATCAGAATGTTTCTTATAACATTAATATAGTTGGTGGTGGTGGTGGTGGTGTTGGTGTTGGTGGTGGTATGTGTAATTAGTATAAGTTCTTTCAATAAAGAAAAGCCACTCATTTAGACATTACTTACATTTGATATGAAAATTCACAGTATTACACCCTGTTAAAGTGTTGTTCGACACCTATATACTTCTTGTGAACAAAGAAGTTTAAAACACAAAATACGCCTATTCCACAATACCACACACACACACACACACACAGAGAGGAAAACTGTTTCTGGTTTTGAAGCACCCCTTTCAGTGTCAAAAATTTAAAACCAAGGGTCGACAAAAACCTGCCTTTCTTTCTGTATCTCAGACATCAACATGTTGCAACTTCCTGACAGATTGAAACTGTGTGCTGGTCCAGGACTTGAATGTGGCATCTCTGCCTTTCATGGGCAAATACCCTCCAGCAGAGCTGTCAAAGTGCAACTCAAACCCACCTTCACAGCTTTACTTCCACTAGTATCTCTCCTAACTTTCAAACTTGTGAGAAGTTCTCCTGCATACCTTGCAAGACTTACTATTTCTGGAGAAATGAGTCGATATGTTGAAGTTTTTTACATAACTAGAATTGTGCTGAGAATTAGTGGATGTTTGTTTTTTAGGTTTCTTTTAACATTCAGAAAGAATGTTGAGCATATGAATTTCAGTACATTTTGGATTCAAATACACCGGGTGATATATAAATTTTGAAAACTTAATAAACCACTGAATAATGTAGATAGAGAGGTAAAAATTGACAACACATGCTTGGAATGACATGGGGTTTTATTGTGTGTTGGGGGGGGGGGGGGGGGGAGGGGGGAGTATTGCTAGACGCGTGAAAGATCTCTTGCGCACGTCCTTTGGCGATGATCGTGTGCTCAGCCGCCACTTTCATCATGCTTGGCCTCCCAGGTCCCCAGACCTCAGTCCGTGCAATTATTGGCTTTGGGGGTTACCTGAAGTCGCAAGTGTATCGTGGATCGACCGACATCTCTAGAGATGCTGAAAGACAACATCTAACACCAACGCCTCACCATGAACTCTGGACATGCTTTACAGTGCTGTTCACAACATTATTCCTCGACTACAGCTATTGTTGAGGAATGATGGTGGACATATTGAGCATTTCCTGTAAAGAATATCATCTTTGCTTTGTCTTACTTGGTTATGATAATTATTGCTATTCTGATCAGATGAAGCACCATCTGTCGGACATTTTTTTGAACATTTGTGTTTTTTTGGTTCTAATAAAACCCCATGTCTTCAGAATGAGATTTTCACTCTGCAGCAGAGTGTGCGCTTATATGAAACTTCCTGCAGATCAAAACTGTGTACCCGACCGAGACTCGAACTCGGGACCTTTGCCTTTCGCGGGCAAGTGCTCTACCAACTGAGCTACCGAAGCACAATTCACGCCCGGTACTCACAGCTTTACTTCTGCCAGTACCTCATCTCCTACCTTCCAAACTTTACAGAAGCTCTCCTGCGAACCTTGCAGAACTAGCACTCCTGAAAGAAAGGATATTGCTGAGACATGCTTAGCCACAGCCTGGGGTATGTTTCCAGAATGAGATTTCTCACTCTGCAGCGGAGTGCGCTCTGCAAGGTTCGCAGGAGAGCTTCTGTAAAGTTTGGAAGGTAGGAGACGAGGTAATGGCAGAAGTAAAGCTGTGAGTACCGGGCGTGAGTCGTGCTTTGGTAGCTCAGTTGGTAGAGCACTTGCCCGCGAAAGGCAAAGGTCCCGAGTTCGAGTCTCAGTCGGGCACACAGTTTTAATCTACCAGGAAGTTTCATATCAGCGCACACTCCGCTGCAGAGTGAAAATCTCATTCTGGAAACATACCCCAGGCTGTGGCTAAGCCATGTCACCTCGCAATATCCTTTCTTTCAGCAGTGCTAGTTCTGCAAGGTTCGCAGGAGAGCTTCTGTAAAGTTTGGAAGGTAGGAGACGAGGTACTGGCAGAAGTAAAGCTGTGAGTACCGGGCGTGAGTCGTGCTTCGGTAGCTCAGTTGGTAGAGCACTTGCCCGCGAAAGGCAAAGGTCCCGAGTTCGAGTCTCGGTCGGGGCACACAGTTTTAATCTGCCAGGAAGTTTCAAAGCCCCATGTCATTCCAAGCATGTGTGTTCAATTTGTACCTCTCTATCTACATTATTCCATGATTTATTCAATTTTCGAATTTATACTGACTTTTTGATCACCCGGTATAACTGAGAACAGCACACTTCCCCTAAGTATTTACTAGCAGCAAACACACATCCTTGGAAATACATCTTTCCCTCCATATGCACCCTCATAGCTAGTTAAAACCTCTCTTCTACATTATCTGTGGGTAAGCTCCTCTTGATGTAGAATAAAAAAATGTTTATTGTTGCAATACACTATGTACTGATTAAGATGTCTTATTTTTTATAGGATGCTAGACTGGCTTACAAATTCCGTGCATCTATCCAGATTTAGGTTTTCCATTGTTTTCTTAAATTTAGCAGGCACGTGCTGGTATGGTTAATTTGCAAGACCACATAGATTCCTTTTCCATTTCTCTTTAAACCAAGCTGCTGTTCCATACCTAATAAAGTCGTTGCTGATGTGATCTTGATCTTCCATTTCCAAGTGTTAATGGTTTACTGACAAAACCATAAGATCAAAATGAATACACAAGAAGAATGTGTCTGTAATTGTGAAAGTGATTGTGGCAGCATATGTTGACAACAAACACCATGTGCTCTGTATCAGATCATAGTTTATGATCAAGCCTTAGATTTTTCTCATTTGTCTTAATGAGAGATAAAATAACGTAATGTATGTATATTGTTTAGAAGAGCAGGTATATTGTTATCATTACCTGAAACTGAAAAATAATAATATTCCTATGCATCTTTAAATGTGTAGCGGTAAAGGTATCAGTCGCTGCTCCTCCAGCAAAGTTCTCTCTCTCTCTCTCTCTCTCTCTCTCTCTCTCTCTCTCTCTCTCCTCTGTAGACAGATAGAGAGAGAGAGAGAGAAATTTTTGTTGGAGGAGCAGCAACTGATACCTTTACCTTCACCATGAGATATCTACACTCATGCTCATAAATTAAGGATAATTACAAAATGTGGTGCCACACAACGTGCCACTACACAAACTGGTGGTAATAGCATAGGCACATAGGGGAACACACACAACACAGATCTGTAAAGTCACAGTATTGGTGATAAGTTGAGAAAACCGTCCCGAAACATGTGCTACAAAACGCCACTGTTTCCTGTGCATGTACCCCGACATCAGTATGGGATATGATCACCATTCATACGTACACAGGCCGCACAACGGGTTGGCATACTCTGGATCAGGTGGTCGAGCAGCTGCTGGGGTATAGCCTCCCATTCTTGCACCAGTGCCTGTCAGAGCTCCTGAAGTGTTGTAGGGGTTTGAAGACATGCAGCGATACGTTGACCGAGAGCATCCCAGACGTGCTCCATGGGGTCTAGGTCTAGAGAACAGGCAGACCACTCCATTCACCTGATATCTTCTGTTTCAAGGTACTCCTCCACGTTGACAGCTCGGTGGGGCCGTGCATTATCATCCATCAGGAGGAAGGTGGGACGCACTGCACCCCTGGAAAGGCGGACATACTAGTGCAAAATGACGTCCCGATACACCTGACCTGTTACAGTTACTCTGTCAAAGACATGCAGGGGTGTATGTGCACTAATCATAACCCCCCCCCCCCCCCACACACACACACACACACACACACACACACACACACACACCATCAAACCACGACCTCCATATAGGTCCCTTTCAAGG
This sequence comes from Schistocerca piceifrons, assembly GCF_021461385.2. Taxonomy (NCBI): domain Eukaryota; kingdom Metazoa; phylum Arthropoda; class Insecta; order Orthoptera; family Acrididae; genus Schistocerca; species Schistocerca piceifrons. The sequence goes on along the minus strand of NC_060139.1, from coordinate 310,511,595 downwards.
ACGTTACGGTATTGGTATCTGGTTCCTGGATCATGTCAGATGAAAACCCGGCAAGAATCACTGTTCATACTATACCTGGACTCGTTCATTTTACTGTGTGTCTGGAGACAACTGTTCCAGTGGCTGGTGTAAGGTCCCAAGCAAGGCTACCTGCAGTACTCCGTGGCCGTCTGAGGGCACTGATGGTGAGATATCGCTCTTCTTGTGGTGTTGTACACTGTGGACGTCCTGTACTGTAACGCCAGGACACGTTTCCTGTCTGCTGGAATTGTTGGCATAATCTTGAGGTCACACTTTGTGGCACACGGAGGGTCCGTGCTACGACCTGCTGTGTTTGACCAGCCTCCAGTCGCCCCAGTGTTCTACCCTTCATAACATCATCAACATGTGTTCTTTGAGCCATTTTCAACACACAGTCACCATTAGCACATCTGAAAATGTCTGCACACTTACTGCACCGTACTCTGGCGTGCACCAAGACACCTCTGTGTATGTGGACTGCTGCCATTACCACCATGCGATGATGTCAGGTCAAATGCACTATGTATCAGCATTATCCTTAATTTATGAGCATGAGTTTACCTACCTACCTACCTCTCCGAGGCTGTTTTCTGCATCAGCATGTAGGTTTTGTGATAAACTCAAGTTTCATGTTACATTAAGGCTGGATGCGATATTCAGACACAATGAGACTTTTCTGATCATTGAATGGTACATTGTGTATTCGAAGCTCATTAGGAAAAAATTGTTTATTTGGTTTAAAAAATAGTTTCTTAAGATAGGCATGATGATAGTTTTTTCTCTGTGTTTGGTGAGAGTATGACTTTTTTGCCAGATGTTTCTTAGAAAGGACAAGTTTTCTTTAATTTATCATATTGGCTTATTAGATTACTCATTCTTTGTCTGAAGTAGTATTGATTTCAACAATTCACATACTGCTTCCTTTGGCATTATTGTGATGTGACTAGTTTCACATTTCAACATTACCTTGGCTAAAATAGTCTTCATTTCGTTTCTCCAAAAATTCAGAATGCTAATTTTACATACACTGTGGTTTAAATTGCGCGCTTGAACTACAGGCATGTGTAGTGTCTGTCATTAGGTATGTCCAAGAAATGTATGATACCAATGTTTTCCTGTTTCATGTTTTCCATTGTGTGTGTGTGTGTGTGTGTGTGTGTGTGTGTGTGTGTGTGTGTGTTTGCTCTGTGATATACAGACTAGTTGCACAGCATTTCATCAGACAGCAGGCCTCTTGCACTTGGTTTTCCCTATTGGATTCTTATTAGCATGTCTTTGTTTCGTTACTCTTATTTGTCGCTAATATAGTGCACTTGAAAGTGTTTCTAAGTTCTTCTAAAATTTTGTCAGTTCTTAGAACAATTTACACTAATCAGTAAAATTAGCAACTCATTTGCAACTTTTTGTCATTGAATTGCAATGTAGTTTGTGTCCGTTGATAATACAGTGGTGTGTTTTGCATGATCTGACAGTTGTTAAACAGAAATAGCCTTCACTTCGTCACAGCCAGACAAGAGCCCATATTCATTTTTTTCCCCATTTCTAACTTCTAGTGTTGTAGGTCGCAAATTCCTTTTGTTATGCTAGTATTGTTGGTCATCCAGATACTGGTGTTCCAAGCTACTAGGTGGTACTGGTACTCCTCTATGCAACTGAAATGTGTGGCACTGTGGTAAGACAATGGAATAACATTTAGAAGCACAGCAGCTTAAATCCCAATCCAGCCATCCATTCATTTTCATAAATTGTTCGAGGCAGATACGAAAATGTTTTCATTTGAGAAAGAAGCATATGATTTGCTTTGTCATCCTTCCACATCCCCAGCTTGTGCTTTGTCTCTGATGACCTCAACATCAGCGGGATGTTAAACCCTAATCTTCCTTACTTTCTTCCCTTTATTAGAGTTGACATTATAAATAGTACTAATTTTAAAACCAGAGTGAAATGCTTAAAAGTTAATACAGAAGCAATGATGGGTGGTAACGCCAGTTTGTAATCCTGAGGAGCAAAGCTCGTGATATGTTCCAGAAAGTATTTCATATTCTGAGTGTCTTGTGGTGCTCATTATTCACAGCAGCTGTGTATAAATTACAGTATTTACAAGAAAAACTCCGTTTGCATGGTGCTAATTACTTTTTTGTTTTATTTATCCACCCAGCTATTTTTGGTTTTTTTTCCACAAGGCATCTTCATTGTGTGTCCTGAAGTACTATGTGGGTTTTTTTGGTCACTTATTGGATATACATTTAAAACCAGTTCATGGCACTTTCTTTATAATAAACTAGAGAAATACCTACAGTAAAAATGTCATAATTCATTATTTAAAAACTATGCAATTTCTCTTCATGTAGGAAACTAATTGAAAGCCTCCACTTTTTTGTGTAGTCACCATGGTTTTTATGACAACATTTCAATACATTTTTGATGTCTATGTCATTTGCTTTTGTAAGTGTTGCCAACTGTCCTGATTCTGGTGTGCGTGTGTGTGTGTGTGTGTGTGTGTGTGAGAGAGAGAGAGAGAGAGAGAGAGAGAGAGAGAGAGAGAGAGAGAGAGATATATGCACATTTCTTTTTAATTATATGCTTATGAGAGAAATGTTATTTGTGATCATTTAGTAGGATGTTTATCAGTTATGTATTGTGTTGGTGTTTGCATTGAGTACTTCGTCATATTCGCTAGATCTTTTAGTAGTTGTTTCTTTTCTATCTTTGTTTTGATTATGTGCTAATTTTCTTGTAAAGTTATCATCAGCTATCTTTCATTTTTTATTCTATTTTCATGTCTTTGTCTCTTGTATTCACTGGTGATTCATTTCTCTTGAACTTTGTGAAAAAGTTGATTGTCTTGTCCCACATTTTAGTTCCTGGGGTAGGAATCAAGATCTGGGAATGTCAGATGGGGTGACAAGAGGCGACAGTGGGTAATGTGGGAAATATATCAAGGAGAGGGAATCTAATGTCAGAGCTTGATTTGAGAAAATCATAGACTTGTCGAAGTAGGTTATTGATGCCTTGGTGGTTCTGAGTGACAAGGTGGCTGCTTCTAAGACTTTTTACAAGTTTTAGGGCAAGAGGTGGTTTGTGCACTTGTTGTGTGAAAGGAAAGCCTGGTTGAGATGATTAATGTAGTTGTTCAGATATTCAGTGGCGGAGCAGAGTAATTCACCATGGATGTCTAGGCTGTAAGGCAGGGAGAATGTAATGTGGAAGGCAGTAAGCTGGAAGTCAATATCGAAGAAGGTGGCTTCGGATTTCAGTAAGCTCCAGGTGAATTTGGAGTGAGAAAAGTGAGTTTAGCTGTTGCAAGATGTGGAGGAGTTCTTGACCATGAGTCAAGATCAGAAAAATATCAATGAATATGTAGCTATATAGAGTGAAGAAAAATTCACACACTTGGACTTTGCAGTGCAATTCTTCACATACTGACAAAACAAAAATGTCTCACCAAATTTCACCATGTGCATATTTTGGCCAGTAAATGGACATTAATGGCTGGCAATTTGGTTACACTGTAATCGCATGTATAGTAACTACTTTTGTCAGCATATAGAGCAGTGCTGTGCAGTGGGTTAGCATGGAGGAGGTCGAAGATTCAGTTCTGGGTCGAGGCTTATTTGTTTTTATTTGCTAAAAATAGTCTGCGTGGTACAGTATCTGGTGCCTTAGTCGTCATACAGTGATGACCAGTGGGTCTTCTACAAAACATTCGCAGTTACATACTACATACACAGAAATGAAAGTACAATTGTTTTCATGTATCAGCTTTTAAAGATGCCTTTTGCATGTCATGGACGCGAATTGTTTCGCACCACTGCATCTACTAGATTCCAAACCTGTTTTCTGTGTACCTTCCCCCAAATGATCCCATCAAAATTATGTGCAAAGCACGCTGCTAGCCTTCTTGATGACGTAAGGCTCTAATGAAATGTAATGGTTCTGAACATGGCAAGACTAATAGTTGGTATTAATCAGTGGGACCATTGGGGGAGGGTACACACAAAACAAGTTTGGAATCTAGTAGATGCACGGGTGTGAAACAATTTGTGTCTACAACGTGCTAAAGGTTTCTTTAAAAGCTGCCAATGAAAACAATTGTATTTCCATTTCTGTGTTCATAGTACGCAACTGCAAATATTTTGTAAAAGACATGCTGTAATCACTGTACGATGATCAATATGCCAGATACCGTACCATGCAGACTACATTTACCAAATAAAAACAAATATGCCTCGACTCAGAATCGAACCCTTGACCTCCTGCATGCTAACCCAAAACACTAGCCACTAAACCAATTGCACAGCACTGCTGCTATATGCTGACAGTGGTAGCTACTGTACCTGTGATTACAGTGTTGCCAGATTGCCAATCTTTAACATCCATTTACTTCTCAAAATATATGCAGCACAAAATTTGAGGAAGACATTTTTGTATTGGTAGGATGTGAGAAATTGCGCTAAGAAGTCAGAGTGCATGAATTTTTCTTCACCCTGTATATTCATCAGCATTTAGTAGTGACATGTATGACGCTAAATGAAAATGCATTTATCAAATAATGTATTCTTGAGAAGAGCTTAATAAAGGAAGAAACAGTAACTCCACTAATGAGAAACTGGTGTCTGTGACACCACAATGTGTTCACGTGCAAATCTAACACATCTTCTCATTTGCCTGTTAAAACTGACTCTGCACTCCTTCATAGTGAAGATTTTGTACATCATGAGATAAAAATGTTGATATCGTCCTGGACAAAGATAGGGTTAAGATGTACAAATGTGCCTGAGAACAAAAAATGTATTTTGTTATTCATTTTTGATTTCAGTCGTTTTTAAATTAACCTGTACTTCAAATTACTGAAATAGTCCTGCTAACCATTATTAAAATATAATGTAACTGAATAGATAAAGAATTTACTCTTTTTTGTCAGTACAGTTACATTATGTTTTCAAAAATTGATTCTTTTTGTTGGTATATTGTTTTTGCCTGATTATAAGATGAGGTTTTTTCCCAAATTTGTCATTCGAAAAATACGGGGTCATCTTACATTTTCAGATTAAATTATGGCTGCTGAGATCAATTTTTTTTTTTTTTTTTATTGTGTAATAGGTTAATTAAGGGGCATCTTATATTTACAATTGAAGTTTTGTCTACTGAGGTTTCATACAAATTTATTTTGAAGAATTCTCAAGGGTAGAGTTTAGCAAACAATGCTTTTGTTCGATAGGCTTGAGATTTTTCGATATGCAGAAGCGTTCGATACAGTATCGTACACGCTCAGATAATCGCGTGACACTTGACTTGCAGTGGTAGGACAAAGGATACACATGAAACTATGAACTAGCCACTTTGAACAGGTTTACAATAAAGGTCCTCATACATGTGTGGATACCATATACATACATTTATGCTGGATTTTAAGTAAAGGTAACATTCAAAGGGGAAAATCTTGTTCTCCAAAAACCATTACTTGATTCTGAACCCAAGTCAGTATTTTATTTGGGTATGAGAAAGTGTAATGATTTTGCATGTGGGTTGCAAGTGACAAATTCTGCCGTTGTTCACGTAGTAGAAACTGGGGAAAAATGTCACCAGCTTTTAATCATCTTTAGAACAAGATGGTGACAGATGAAACAGGAAAGAAAATTAATCCAGAATTGACTGCTAACAAATGAAATAAATCGCATTGAACTGACTACAGTTGTTATCGGAAGAATAAATTACAGTGGAAAGTCATGTTGTGGAGGTAGTACCAACAGACATCACTAGATCGCAGGCTGAGCGAAGTTAAATTGGACTGAATCATGATTGTGATCTTTTGTTTATGTACTAGTTGCTATTGTTGTGTACGACCTGCACGTTTCACTATTGTTCAAGCATTGTACTATGGAATGGTTGGAAGGAGAACAGTGACACCAGCTTGGCTGAGAACTGCAATGAGCAGGGGGAGCAGAGTGATGAACGGGCAGCAAATTTCATCGTGCTGCCAACCATGGGAATCTATATTGTTTACTTTGGCTTTTTACGAGCATCTACCACATTTAAACTTTAGTTTGTCTGAATCACTTTGTACTTGTAATCAAATTGACTGTAAAATTCGACAAATAGTCAACAATAGCATACTTTTCTGCAGGAGGTGCTAAAAGTCTAGATTGGGTGCAGTGGCGCGCTTGCGTATTTTATGTAGCAATGTTATCAGCACTCGCCATTAGGTATGATGAGAACAATGGGGGGTATGTCAGCTACTGGTTATATGCAGCTAATGAGGCAGCAGCTGGCAGATGGTATGTTTGGGAACAAGGGACAGAGTAACATTCTCAGATGAGTATAGAAGCGAAATCTGCTGTGTGTTCAGAAAAAACTTGTTGTTTCCTCAGGTCCAACCATAACCATAACCTCAGAAATAGCAACATATTTGGAAGAAATGGCCAAATATTTGTGACAATGGAGATATATGTTTCACAGCTGTCGTGTTGGGATGACGTTGATTATGATTAAAAATAATGATACGACAGATGCCAGCAAACAAAAAAAGGCTGTGAAGATAATGGAAACCATTTCTTTTTATTTTATTTCTCCTTGTATTATCAAAATTTAGACAGTGAATAAAGGCATAAGCTTAGAGTAGATGCATTGTTAACTTTTTAGTTAGATATGTCAATAAAAATTTGTAATTCTGATTAATCAGAATATGTTAAAACTAATTTTTCTCAAGGAGCCTCTTAAAAAAGGGGAGAGGGTCGTGTTATATTCAGGGTCATCTTACTCTCGGATACATACTGTATTAGATCTTGTAACCATTATTGAACTGTGTTTTAGTTGCTTTAATAAATGTAATATGTTTCAGTTATCTTTCAACTGTCTTGGGTGGTTTATTGTATAATATTATTTCTTTATATAAAAGGCCATTGTGACTAATTAATATTTTTACCTTGAAAATGTAATTGTGTGTGGAAGTATTATGTAATATTAGGAATGTTTTTCTTAATAGTGAGATAATTATTTTTGGCAAAGAACAGTACATAGGGAAAAGTGTGTGTATAATGACTAGTTTTTCACAGTTCACTTTTGTAAGTGTGCTGATTCTTTTGAAAGAGCACTATGATGCGTGGAGTATATTAGCTGAACAGAGTCAGATGAATGTTTTATCTGCAACAGAAACCTTGTGGATTTGTGAGATATGCAGGGCTATCCCTTCAGTTGTGTTCATTTTAGTGTTTCAAACTAGCTTAATTGCTACTGTACCACCTAACATACAGCTTAATTAGTGTTCATGCCAGTTGATGTTTTATTGTTTATTTTTTCTCCATCCAATTTACCCACTTCCACATTTTTCCCGATTGTTTTGTTCCTAATATTCTCTTTTTTGCATTTTTCCAGAACTAGATGAATTTCTTCAAGATTTGGATGAAGACGTGGAAGGAATGCAGGGTACAATATATTTTTTACAACAGGAACTGCGTAAAGCAAAGGAATCAAATGCTGCCCTACAGCAAGAGAATTCTGCTTTGAAATCTGGTGGAGTGACAACAACAGAGCATAATACTGGTTTACGAACAAGTGAGGTGGGAAGGGAATCGAGGCCACGGACGCCTTTGTGTCATAATGGGATAAGGGAGAAAGGGGAGGATGACTCTAGAGGTTGGGATGAGCGGACTCAAGGGTCAGATAGGCCACTAACCAGGGACACATCCTCATCCCAGTCACCAGGTACTGAAAATGCAGCAGACCGTCCGGCAGGCCGAGATGGGTCTCATCCACCACAGCAGCCACCTCCTGAGGAAGACAGTGTGTCTTGTGATGCTAGGTCCCCAGAAGATACCCGTCTGTCCCCTCAGCGTAGACCTCATAGTCAGTATGAGGAATCGAACGATTCAACGAATGTACATTCCAGCATCCCCCCTAGGACGTCTCAGAATAGTGAGAGGAACTGGCAAAAAGTTATCGTTGAGCAAGATGACTCTTCTAGTGACTCAAGTGAATTAATACTTAAGATTGAATCTGAAGACATCGCTGATGATGATTTGGATCCCCAGAGTTCTGATGCTGGAGCTGAAACCAACAAAGTGGGTAACAGTGTGAATGAGAGAGACAGGAGTGTGCCCATTAGTGCAGATAGGACTGCAGATCGTAGTGATGTCATAAAAGAGCAGTCGAGGGATGGCAGAGACTCCCCATCATCCAGGAAAAGAACATGTTCAAATGATGACAGCAGTAATGATAGTGACAATGTACCATTGATAAAAAAAGTACGCCGTGATTCAGAAATTTCCCTTCATTATAATGAGGAGGAGGATGATGCAGGCCTGACAAATGGAGAGAGTGGTGTTTCAGGTAGTAGGACTAGTGGGAAGTAATGCATAATTATTTTGCATAATCACATGTGTAGTATTTATCAGCATAACGTGATATGTTTTATTCCCAGTTTATTTAAGTGCAGTCTCACAAATTTTATAATATGTTTTGAACATCCAGATTTATTGTGGTAGAAAGTTGTCAGCTATAATTTTGTATACAGTATGTGTAAAGTTACATGCAGATGTAAAATAAAATGTTTTATGAATATTGAGCAGCCAGTTTTACCTTCAGTGTTAAAACTGTAACTTATGAAGGTCATAATGTCACAAACTTTCACACACACATATAGTGAATTTAATCATATTTTAGAATCTTTCTGTTGGTAGAACACCATTAATTTGTGTCTAGTTACATTTTCTGCCCATCGTATTTGGTCATACAAAGTCTTCAATAATTACTTTATCATGCAAAGATATAAAGCAGGCAATCTTTTCATTTCTTGCACAGGACTTTATAAATAGTGTTTTAATATGTTATGTGATTTTTCACTGTATTGTTGCATCCCTTCTCAGTAATCTCCTCCTAAGAGAAATTGCATTACTTATTCTACAGTGCACATGTATGCACCAAGTGGAAAGCAGCTCAAATACCTCCTTACACCCTCCTCACAAGTACAGTGGATTTACAAACATTGGAAATGCTGGTACAGACCAAAATCGTCTTTCAGTGAGAGCATAACTGTAGAGTTCTGTCACATAAGATGTGACTACAGAATGGAAATACAGTCATGGGGCAATTTACTAGAGGACATCTGTGACAACACCCTTGAGCAAATGTAAATATCCCCTAAAAAGCATCATATTACACTTCAGGGCCCTATGTATCCACATTCCCCCCCCCCCCCCCCCCCTTTCCCCTTCTCCAGGAAAAATCGTCCAATCGTAACCTCTCCTTGAATGAAATTACACTAAAAGTGATCTCAATGCTGTGAGTGCATACTGTGAAAATCATTTGTGTACCCCTAGTCGGATCTCTTCTCATGAACAGCCTTTTTTCTCGATACGATCTCTCACACGACATTTGTAGAATAAAATTCAGTGAAGAGAAGTAGTGTTCCACTCCCTCCTGCTGTCTTGAATTGGAGGACTGATATATCTGTGCAAAGGAGGCACTTCTCTTGTTGAGAGCCATTCCTGGCCCAAAGTAACAATGCAGACGTGATCAAAACGCAGTATTGACCATCTAAGCATAGTTGAACTACGGTCAGCACGAGCCGTGTACCTCCTTCCTGGTTGAATGACAGGAACTGGTCAGCTGTTGGACCCCCTCTGTCTAATAGACGCTGCTCATGCATGGTTGTTTACATCTTTGGGCAGATTTAGTGACACCTCTGAAAAGTCGGACTGTCTGTGATACAATGTCCACAGTTGACATCTATCTTCAGGAGTTCTGGGAACTAGGGTGATACAAAACTTTTTTCCCACGCGCACACGCAAAACTGTTCTGACTTATATGATTATGACTGTGCTCTACCTCAAAGTTTGAAACCAAAATGCAGTATATGCATTTTAATTGAAGATGGTAGTGAAAATTGATCTGTATAATAGCTTGAAATAATAACTATTCAGTTGATCTTTAACATGATCTTTTTGCAGATGTAGTTGACTGTATTGCGTGGTCCATAATGGATGAGTGTCATCTGTCTGAAATTAATCAGATAAGCTGAAGTATTGTGGTATGAGTGGGGCAGTGCAAAAATGGTTTAATTCATGTTTAACTGGAAGAATGCAGAAGTTTGAAATTAACAGTACAGGCAATCTGCAAAAAGCAGCAGAGTCTCTAATTGGGGAGGTACCAAAAATGATGTCCCACTGGGTTCAGTCTTGGGTCCCTTTTTGATCTTAATCTATATTAATGACATACCACTCTATTTGATGAAGATGCAAAACTATTTCTTTTTGCTGATGATACTAGGGTAGTATTCATGCCTAACAAGCAAGAATTAGTCAAGGAAATTGTAAATAATGTCTTCCAGAAAATTATTAAATGGTTCTCTACAAAGGGACTCTCACTAAATTTTGAGAAAACACAGTATATACAGTAAATGGCATGACACCATTGATAAATATAAACTGAACAGCTGTTGCTAAAGTAGAATATTCAAAATATCTGAGTGTGTGCACTGATGAGAATTGAAGTGCAAGAAAAGGTTAGGTTCAGCTACTTATTCTATTAAGGTTATTGCAAATTTTGGTGATAAACATATCAGTAAATTACCCTACTATGCCTGCTTTCATTCACTGCTTTTATATGGCATCAAATTTTGGGTAATTCATCATTAAGGGAAAAAGTATTCATTGCACAAAAGCATGTAATCAGAATAATAGCTGGAGTCCACCCAAGATCACCTAGAAGACATTTTTTTAAGGAACTCTGGATATTCACAGCACCTTCACAATACATATAAGTTTGAAATTTGTTACTGATAAGCCAGCCCAGTTCAAAAATAACAGTGATGTGCATTGCTACAACACTAGAAGAAAGGATGATCTTCACTATTGTGGGTTAAATCTAACTTGGGCATGGAAGGGATGAATTATGCTGCCACAAAAATCTTGTAGTCATTTGCCAAATAGCATTAAAAGTCTGACAGATAGCCAACCAACATTTAAAAACAAATTAAAAGAATATCTGAATGGCAACTCCTCCTATTCAATAGATGAATTTTAAGATATGTTCATGATATATGGAACAAGTATTAATGTAATTTAGTGATGAATTATATGCTTTATTTTTATTTTATTTTATTTTACACATCTAGTTCTGTAGGACCAAATTGAGGAGCAAATCTCCAAGGTCATGGTACATGTCAGTACATGAAATTACAACATAAAAGCAAAAACAGATAAAATGAAATGTTTATTAACCCCAAAAAAGACAATCAACAATGTAACATAGGAATCAGCTTAATTTTTCAAGGAACTCGTCGACAGAATAGAAGTAGCGATCCATGAGGAAACTCTTCAGTTTCGATTTGAAAGCATGTGGATTACTGCTAAGATTTTTGAATTCTTGTGGTAGCTTATTAAAAATGGAGGCAGCAGTGTACTTCGCACCTTTCTGCACAAGAGTCAAGGAAGTGCAATCCAAATGCAGATTGGATTTATGCTTAGTTTAACTGAGTGAAAAGTGCTAATTCTTGGGGATAAGCTGTTATTGTTAACAAAAAACGACAGAATATGTATATATTGAAGGCCAGTGTCAGAATACCCAGACTAGTGAACAGGTTTCCACAAGAGGTTTGCAAACTTAAACCACTTATTGCCCGTTTGTGAGCCAAATATATCCTTTGAGAATGGGAAGATGCCACAAAATATAATACCCTACTACAAAAGCGAATGGAAAATAAGCAAAGTAGATTACTTTTCGTGTCAAACTATCGCTTACTTCAGATCCTGTTTGAATAGTAAAAATGGCAGCATTAAGTCTTTGAACAAGATCCTGAACGTGGGCTTTCCACGACAGTTTACTGTCTACCTGAACACCTAGAAATTTGAACTGTTCAGTTTCACTAATCGTCTGCCCATTTGCTGAAATTAAAATGTCAGGTTATGTTGAATTATGTATTAGAAACTGTAAAAATTGAGTCTTACAGTGATTAAGCATTAATTTATTTTCTACAAGCCATGAACTTAAGTCATGAACCGCACTTTTTGAAACGGAGCCGATGTTGCAAACATCCTTTACTACCAAGCTTGTGTCATCAGCAAACAGAAATATTCTGGAATTACCTGTTATACTAGATAGCATATCATTTATATAAATAAGCAACAGGAGTGGCCCCAGCACTGATCCCTGGGCAACCCCCATTTGACCGTGCCTCACTCAGACCCCACAAGACTGAATAATGCTCTTTTGATGTCTGTTGTTAAAGCAAAAGGTGAATCAATTGTAAGCTACTCCCCATATTCCATAATGGTCCAACTTCTGGAGAAATATTTTTTGATTAACACACACACACACACGCACGCACACGCACCTCAGTTAATTCAAAAAAGATGACTAGCATTCGAAAACTTTTGTTTAATCCATCCAGTGCCTCACAGAGAAAAGAGAATATAATTTTCAGTTGTTAAACCACTTCTAAAACCGGACGGTACATTTGATAGCGAATTATGTGAAATAAAATGATCAATTATTCTTACATATGCAGCCTTCTCGATAACTTTAGCAAACATTGATGACAAAGAAATAGGTCAAAATTGTCTGCATTATCCCTTTCTCCCTTTTTATAAAGTGGCTTTACTACTGAGTACTTTAATCATTCAGGAAACTGATCATTCTTAAAGGAGAAATTACAAATATGGCTAAGTATAGTGCTAACATGTGCAGCACAATACTTTAATATCATGCTAGGCACTCTAATCATATCCATGAGAGTCCTTAGACTTCAGTGATTTAATTATTGACTCAATCTCCCCATTGTCGGTACCACAGAGGAGTATTTCGGACATCAATCTCAGAAAGGCAATTGCCAAGAGATGCTGAGTTGCAGATAGGGACAACAAAAAGACACTCAAATTATAGCTTTCGGCCATTAAGGCCTTTGTCAACAATAGACAGACATACGCTCACGCACGACCACTTGAACGCGCTCGCGCGCGCACACACACACACACACACACACACACACACACACACACACACACACACACACACACACGACTGCAGTCTCAGGCAACTGAAACCACATATCCTTCGTGTGGGTGTGGGTGCGGGCGCGTGCGCGCGCTCACGCACATGCGTATGTCTGTCTATTGTTGATGAAGGCCTTAATGGCTAAAAGCTATAATTGTGAGAGTCTTTTTACTGTGCCTATCTGCAACTGAGTGTCTCCTCTATGTGATTAGTTGCAACTTTCCTTCTCACAATATTGTTACATTCCATCCTGGATTTTCCATTGTTTGAATTTCCAAAAGACTTATATGATTCCCTGTAGAAACTAAGATTTTATTTAATTCACCAGCAATGCTCAGAAAATGATGTTAAAAACTAACAGAAATATTTTTACTATGAACTGACTATATTATCGACCGTGTGCTGCTGACCACACTTCCTTCACAACTGCCCACATGGCTGTAATTTTATCCTGTGAATTAGCTGTTCTAATTGTGACACTATGTACTCTTTGCCTTCCTAATAACATTCTTAAGCACCCTACAATACTGTTTGTAATGGGATACTGTAGATGATTGTGACTACTTCTAACATGTTAATGTAATTCCCACTTTGTTTTCATGATATCCTCATCCCAATCGTCAGCCACCCAGGCTACCTTTTACTGCTACTACCATGTTTAGAATGTTCAAATGGAAATAAACTGTAAAAGAGCATGAAAAATGTGTTAAGGAAATCATTATATTTGGCATCTATATTATCGGCACTATAAACGTCCTGCCACTCTTGTTCCTTAGTGAGATTTAACAAAGTATCTATTGCCATTGGATGTTCCAGAGACATATTAAGTCTCAACTTTATGTAAGGTACCGGTGGGATTATCCCCATTTCATTCAGTGCTAAGGTGCTATTCCAGTGTTGGAGAGTCTCTGCAATACTGATATGAATTAAGATGGGGAACATGAAGATGGGCTGAGGTGTGAATTACAGTTTGTATTAGGGAGGGTAATCCATGCAGCTACGTTAAATGCAGTGGCAGGGTGGACTGTAGTTAGTGCATCTGCCAAGTGAGTGGCAGACCTAGGTTCGACTTTCAGTCTTTGTGAAAATTTTAATTTATTTGAAATATGTTCACAAACAACTCTCGTGTGAGATTAACAAATGTAAAAGAATGGACCTGCAAAATTACGAACCAGTATCCTTAATATCCTAAGCGTATTCAGAGTTAAAGTATATTAAATTTCCTTGTTGGAGAAAACCATACAAAGACAGATCAACACAGATTTATAAAGCGTCATTTGTGCGAAATTGAAATTGCTCCTTTATCAGTGATATCTTGTGGTCCAATTTATGTGTATTCCAATCTCGATAGCAAGTCTAGTAATTTTCTCATTAGTAGGAGATCTGTTTGTACTTTCTCAGTTACTCCTGACTGCTGCCCCCCTTTTTTTTTAGCAAACTCAAGGGGAATGGGCTGCTGTGTGTAAACTGCTGCAAGCTGTGTTGGCCACAGTCGACAGGCTTCTGGCTGCCGCTAAAATCTGCAGTGACATCAGGATGCCAGTGACGAGATCTGCAACACCACTGGTGCCATTGGAATCCCTGGTGACCTTGTTGTCGCTGCATCTTCTGATACACAACATCTGAATGGTCTGTCTTCACTCAAGAGCGAGTGGCAGACAATGATGGGTTTATGCTTCATAAGGTGGAAGACAAAACAGGGAGCAGGCTGCAGAGCTGGCTCCTTACACTTTAGCGACATGTATGAGGTGCTACTCACTGTCGGAAACACTTCTGAGACAGCACAGGACACCTCTCATGTTGGGCCAGCAGCTGATTTTCCTGCTCAGTCTGGAAGGTGCAGAGGCTGGATATGCTAGTCACTGGGAGCTCCAACATTTGGCAGGTAATGGAGCCTCTTAGGGAAATACAATGTAGGGTAGGAAAGAATGCCAGGGCGCACTCATTATGTTGTGTGTGCATTTGTCAGAGGTGGAGGAGGCTTTGCTGGCAACTGTCGAGCACAGTGGGTGCAACCAGCTGCAAATAGTGGGATATGTAATGACAAATTACTCCTACCATGTGTAGTCTGAGGTTCCTCTAGCCAGATGTCTGATTTAGTGAGGGCAACTAGTGTCGCACACAGGGTGCTGGCTAAGCTCACTATTTATACCATCATACTTAGGGTAAATCATTTTGGAGTAGAGTGGAAGGTGTAAACCAGAGGCTCAGACAATTCTGCGACAATACCAGATGCAAATTTCGTGATTTTCACTTTCAGATGGAGTATTATAGAGATTCCCTTCACAGCTATATAACCATGTTGTGTGCAAGGAAAGCAATAGATATTCGAGGGAGGACAAGGTGCACTTGTTACGTGGATCAGTCAAAAACATTTATCAGCAATAATTAATGGCTAGGTTCATGAGAGAAAGAAGGAATTAGTCCACATTGAGAAATTCTTTGTTTCCAGTCTGAACTCTTAAATTCGGAAGTTAAAATTTACCTCAGGATTCCTACTGTTTCATTTGAAGATATGCCCTTTACTCTTATCAACCATCAGAGACATCACATATGAATCAGTGAAATGGAGATGAACTGTCCCATAGTCACTGATTGTACTCAGAATGATTCCAATCACACACAAAATATTTGTCACACAACAGTTAAGCTGTATGACATTCTCATTTTAACTTATCAGCAACAAAACACTTTATAGTTGTTACAGCCGTAGATCATCCACAGGTACTGGACTACTTCAAATTTTTGTGTAACAACCTTTAATCAGTTTCAGTTTGATTGTTCAGAGGCTTGAAGTGCTTTGGGTTCTGTTATTTACTCAATCATTCTTACTATTCATTAGTCACATTTCACAGCTTATATAATAATTAAATAAAAGATCACACCTTCCAAATCAGAAAAATTTAGTTTAGCAACACAAAATAATTAGGATAATGGTGTTTGTACTTGAAAACATAGAGCGCAGGGCTCCTTCAGTGAATAAATCTACAGCACAAGATACCTACTACTACTACTCTCCAACTAAATGCCACCTGCACTAGTTTTTACCATCCTACAGGCATGTACATACTCCTTTACATCTCTCGAGAAGGGAGATTAAATGTCTTGCCTTTGCAATAGCATCAGATCTTTATCATATTGTTGAATTTCATTAATACTTTGATATTCTTAAGAAAACTTAACTTAAATGCTCAAGTGAATCTCTTTCTCTGCTTAATAAAGTTGAACATCTTTTCAGAATGAAATTTTCACTCTGCAGATGAATGTGTACTAATATGAAATTCCAGGCAGATTAAAACTACATGCAAGCTGGACTGAGACTCAAACTTGGGGTCTTTTGCCTTTCGCTGGTAAATGCTCTACTGACTTAGCTACCCAGGCTATAACCTGTCCTCATAGCTTTATTTCTGCCTTTACCTTATCTCCTACCTTCCAAATTTCACAGAAGTTCTCCTGTGAACATCACCACTTAGGAAAAGAAATAAAACTTAACACTATGTAATATGAAAGTTATTTAAGGTAGTATTCATAAAATTGCTTAATAACACCTAATGACGATCTTGGACATTTATGAACTTATTATCAACAGATAATCAATAGTACACACAGATACATAAAACATAAGATTTATCAGTGAAAGGAACATTAGAAAATCTACGTCTACATACATACATCACAAATCACCATAATATGCATGGTGGAAAGTACCCTATACCATTACTAGTCATTTCCCTTCCTGTCCCATCACAGGTAGAGCAAGGGAAAGATGACTGTCCATATGGCTCCGAATGAGCCCTAATTTCTTGTAACTTAACTTTGTTGTCTTTACGCAAAATGTGTGTTGGCAACAGCTGGGTCACTCCACAGTCAGCTTCAAATGCCCTTCTCTAAATTTTCCCAATAGTGGTCCTTCAAAAGAACATCACTTTTCCTCCATGGATTCCCATTTTAGTTCCCAAAGCATCTCCATAATCCTTGCACGTTCTTCAAACCTACTGGTAACAAATCTAGCAGCCTACCTCTGAAATGCTTTGATGTCTTCCTTTAATCTGCCTTGGTGCTGGTCCCAAACAGTCGGACAGTACTAAAGAATGGGTGGCACTAGCATCCTATATGCAACCTCCATTACAAATGAAACACACTTTCCTAAAATTCTCCCAATAAACTGAAGTCGACAATTCGCCTCCCCTACCAAAAGCCTGACATGCTTCTTCCACTTCATATCACTTTGCAACATTACACCCAGGAATTTTAATGATGTGGCTTTGTCAAGCAAGACACTACTACACTATTAATGCTGTGTCTGTATATTACGGGTTTGTTTTCTCTACTCATCCAAATTAAATTACATTTTTCTACTTTTAGAGTTAGTTGCCGTTCATCATACCAACTATAAATTTTGTCTATTCATTTTGTATCCTCCTACAGTTACTCAACTTCAAGCACCTTCCCATACACCACAGCATCATCAGAAAACAACCTGTCTTCCATATCATTTTCACAGGTGGGGTAGGGTAAGCCTGTGACAGGCTGTAATAGGAAATGCTGGATGGGTGGATTGGGCAGGTCTTGCACCTGATTCTTTCACAGTGGTATGAAGCCTATGGCAAGGGGCTGGGATTGAAAGTGGTAAAGGGATGGGCAGGGATGCTGTGAAGGTTGGATGGACAATGAAACACCACTTTAGAGGGGTGGGAAGGATCTTGGGTAGGGTGTTCTTGTTTTCAGGGTTTGATGATAAGTAATAAAAGTCCTCATGAAGTATGTGGCTCAGTTGTTCCAGTCTGGGGTGGTGCTGGCTGACAAAGGGAGCACTCCTTTGTTGCTTTTCTATGGGGTGGTGGAAGGATTGGAGGTGTGAAGGGAAAAGGCACTGAAGTTCTGTTTGCAGACCAGGTCTGGGGGATAGTGTCTGTCTGTGAAGGCCTTTGTGAGACCCTCAGCATACTGAGCAGGGAATTTGTCACTGCAGATACACAGTCCTTGGGTGGCCAGGATGTGTAGGAAGTATTTTTTGGTGTGGAGGAGAGACAGCTTTCAAACTGCAGGTACTATTGATAGTTTTAGTGTGGACAGAGATGTGGATGGAGGCATCAGAGAGGACACGATCAAAGTTCTGGACATTGTCATGCTGGGTTGAGGAGGGCAAGGTGAAGGGCTGGGAGAGAAGGTGTTGAGGTTGTGAGGGAATGAAGACAGGGACCCTCTCCTTTGTCAAGGCCCTACCCACAGAAGCTGCCAGTTACTATTTTTAGGCAGCACTGAGGATCTGGGATGCACTTACTCCACGATTAAAGGTTTGTACTCTCAGTCTTTTATTATCTACAATTTTTTTCTGTGACAGGTCTTTCTGTGGGGTTTACATGTACAGTTCGTACTTTCTCTTCCCAGGCACTCTCCTTGATAGGAACTTTTGGGACCTTATTTATCCACTTGTTTTGTTCTTTTGTCTTCTACATTAGTTCCCCAGGCATAAAGTGTGTCGTAGTATGCAGCAGATTATTGATGTTCTCCTCAAACTTTGCTAGATAATCAATCCATTTCATTTGTTTTGCTTGGCAGTAAGTCCTCGTAAATCTGTTGAGTTCCCAGAAGATTCTCCAGACAGGATTACTTTTGGGATGGTGTCAGGACATAAGGATTCAACAAATCATGTAACGTGGTAAGGCATTCCTCCACAAGAAGGATGTAAATTTGGTTGCATTGCTAGATAACACTGCTTGTGGTTTCCCAATGCACAGAACAAAGTCGTTAAATAGATTCTTCAGAATAGGTGAACAAGTTGCAGATTTCAATGGATATAGTTTTACATACTTGGTGAATACATTAAAAAATGGAATAATATATTTGCAGCTGCCTCGTGCTCTTAGTACAGGGCCATAAGCATTGACACAAGCAATAAAGGCTTTTCCAAAATGACAGATTGTCATGGTCCTTTGCTACCATGATTGTTTGGTTTGTTCTTTTGACAAGTCGTAATTTCATTTTGCATTTTTCTCCTATTGCTGGGGAAATACCAGTATGCTCTTATCGGTAGTCTCAAATGTCCCTATGAAAAATATGTGCACTGGCTGAGTTTTTGTTCATAATCTAGTGTAATGCAGACACACCAATTCTCTGCTTTTCTATGGAACAAAACGTTCTTACTAATTTTGAAGAAATGGTGAAGTTTAGGATCTCAGTTCTAGTCCAGGTTCTAGTTACTGTTGACCAGCATGGATCTTGCTCTTGTAGCGCAGACAAATTTCTGAATAACTCAAGACAGTATTTTCTATTGGTCTGACCTTGCATAAGCAAAATAGGGAACTTCTCTGTTCAATCTTCTGAACTTGTTTCTTGATTAAAACCCTCTGGCAAACTTGATGGATCGTCAGCAATAACATTCTCCTGGCTGGTGAACTATTTGATTTTAAAATTGTGCTCCTGAAGTGACAGTGCCTGTTGAGCTAGTCATTTGTGCAGGAGTTTACATGTCTGCAGAAACATTAATGATTGATGATAACAATATACACGTCTGGAATCCGTATAAATAGTAACTAAATTTATCGAAATCCCATACTCCAGCCAGTGCCTATGACTCAGTCCTGGTGTATGATCTTTTGCATGACGTTAAGGCAAATGCAGTCAGATTGAATGTGGGGGTACCATTGATTACCCTTGTCTGAAAATTCATGGCCCAGTCTGGGAGCCAAACCACACAATAACCCTGAAAGAGCGGTTCAATGTGGGGTGGCGGAGGGGCGAAATGGAGTGCGGTAGCTGTCGTGGGGTTGTGGACAACTGCTGCTGCGGCGAGGACGGAGCCTCTCCATCGTTTCTAGGTCCCCAGTTACCACACAGTACAATACAATATATAGAGAGAGAAATGATGATCCTAAAAGAATAATGGAAATCAGAGCTCACACAGAAATACAGGGTTATTACAAATGATTGAAGCGATTTCACAGCTCTACAATAACTTTATTATTTGAGATATTTTCACAATGCCTTGCACACACATACAAAAACTCAAAAAGTTTTTTTTAGGCATTCACAAATGTTCGATATGTACCCCTTTAGAGATTTGGCAGACATCAAGCCGGTAATCAAGTTCCTCCCACACTCAGCGCATCATGTCCCCATCAATGAGTTCGAAATCATCGTTGATGCGAGCTCGCAGTTCTGGCACGTTTCTTGGTAGAGGAGGTTTAAACACTGAATCTTTCACATAACCCCACATAAAGAAATCACATGGGGTTAAGTCGGGAGAGCGTGGAGGCCATGACATGAATTACTGATCATGATCTCCACCATGACTGATCCATCGGTTTTCCAATCTCCTGTTTAAGAAATGCCGAACATCATGATGGAAGTGCGGTGGAGCACCATCCTGTTGAAAGATGAAGTCGGCGCTGTCGGTCTCCAGTTGTGGCATGAGCCAATTTTCCAGCATGTCCAGATACACGTGTCCTGTAACGCTTTTTTCGCAGAAGAAAAAGGGGCCGTAAACTTTAAACCGTGAGATTGCACAAAACATGTTAACTTTTGGTGAATTGCGAATTTGCTGCACGAATGCGTGAGGATTCTCTACCGCCCAGATTCGCATATTGTGTCTGTTCACTTCACCATTAAGAAAAAATGTTGCTTCATCACTGAAAACAAGTTTCGCACTGAACACTCCTCTTCCATGAGCTGTTGCAACCGCACCAAAAATTCAAAGCGTTTGACTTTGTCATCGGGTGTCAGGGCTTGTAGCAATTGTAAACGGTAAGGCTTCTGCTTTAGCCTTTTCCGTAAGATTTTCCAAACCGTCGGCTGTGGTACGTTTAGCTCCCTGCTTGCTTTATTTGTCGACTTCCGCGGGCTACATGTGAAAGTTCCCCGCACGCGTTCAACCGTTTCTTCGCTCACTGCAGGCCGACCCGTTGATTTCCCCTTACAGAGGCATCCAGAAGCTTTAAACTGCGCATACCATCGCCGAATGGAGTTAGCAGTTGGTGGATCTTTGTTGAACTTTGTCCTGAAGTGTCGTTGCACTGTTATGACTGACTGATGTGAGTGCATTTCAAGCACGACATACGCTTTCTCGGCTCCTGTCGTCATTTTGTCTCACTGTGCTCTCGAGCGCTCTGGCGGCAGAAACCTGAAGTGCGGCTTCAGCCGAACAAAACTTTATGAGTTTTTCTACGTATCTGTAGTGTGTCGTGACCATATGTCAATGAATGGAGCTACAGTGAATTTACGAAATCACTTCAATCATTTGTAATAGCCCTGTATATAGGTGTTTGTTTTTCCCATGTGCTGTTTGAGATTGGAACAGTAGAGGATTATTGTGAAGGTGGTTCAATGAACCCTCTGCCAGGCACTTAAGTATGATTTGCAGAGTATCTATGTAGATGTAGATGTCAACAATCTTTACCCATCTTTGTACTGGAAGAAATTGTCCTTTTGTTCAAGCTCCTCATATTACCACTGACTGTTCCTCTAGAGCACCTAATGGTCGGACTTAGTTTAATGAGATAGGTCCCTGTTGTGGAGCATGTTCGTCTGTTACCTCAGTAATCACAGTTGTCGACCCCCGTAATTCTTGTCACTATTCTGGGGTTGTGGCTCTGAATTATTGGATCGTTTCCAATGTTGTTAATTCTGGCTTGCATTGTTATCATAAAATGGGTTAAACCTTCCCTCTAATTGAATGTTTCTCTCTTGATTTGGTTGGAGGCTTAATCCATTGCTATTCTGTTTATTATTTTTATAACCATTTGGTCTATTCCATTTGTAACCGTTATTATTATATGAGTGATGCTGTTGTCAATTTCCATATGAATTGTGCACCTGATTCTGGTTACATGCTCATTCATCCAAAGTGCTTGGACCTCGTGATTTCCATTATTTTGTGCATCTTTAGCCTTAAAATCTTCTTAGCTTAAGTCTATGAAATCAAGTGTGGACATAAAGTCTTCTACACTTTCTTCATTCATATGTATAAGCTTCTCCCTGACTTCCTGTGTTAATCTGGCTTTCAGTATCCTTAATAGATCTTTGTGAATAATTGGTTCTTCCCAAAATTGTGCTCTGTTCATATAACTTTCAAAATACTTCCTGAAGTTACCATTTTGGTATGAGAATGGCTCAGGATTAAACACCACCTTTTTTAATCTCTCCTATACACTTCATTACCAATAATTTGCAAGAAATGCGCACTTGATTACTGTGTACATTTTGCATGAATCCATCATGTCGGTGGCACACAAAGAGGCATTGCCTTGGAAGTAGCCTGCAACATAACTAAATTTTTGGTGCCTGGTCCACACTCTTGGCAGTACTCATCTGAAACCTCTTATAAAAACAATGGGGGATTATTGCTCTTTTATCTGTTGAGAATGGCAGAAAGTGTTGTAAGCTTGTTGGAGAGAGAACACCCTGTGCTAACTCAGGATTTTGTTTTGTAAATGTTTCATATGCTCGTGCATTATTGTGGTCAGAGTCAGTGCCTGAGGTCTGCAGTAATTCATCAGCTGGGATAGCACAGCAAGCATTCTTTATCAGCCTTCAGTCACCCTTCAGATCTCTTCTGAGTCTTGCATTACATTTTCAACCTACTGAGCAATGTGGCTCCTGAAGAAATGTTACCAATAATATTACTTATTTGATTATCCTGCTTGGTCCTCAGGTCTTGAAATTCTTGAGTAACCTTTGAAATTCTTGAGTAACCTTTGAAATTTCGCTAGAAAAATTTTATTGAGTAAGGTGCAGTTGCACAAGCTCATTCTAAAATCCTTCCTGCTTTTAGCTATATCCAAAACCTGAGCAGTCATTGCTTCTAAGTCTTGTTCTGTAACCACAGTCTCAACTTTTAGGGATGATTTGGGTTTGTTTGACTCAATATCTGATACTGTGCTCGACAGATGCAACTGTTTCAATTCTGTATTTGATACCATGTTCGACATCTCAGCTTGAGCCTTCAGCATCTGTGACTGTCTGTTAGCTAACAGTTTCAAGTGCTTAAGAATTTCAGTGAGTGGGCCCATCCCCCTTATCTGTGTGGACACAGATGGTTCACCTTCACTAGAAACCTCAAATGTGGTTCCTGGTCACACTCCATTTTAAAATATTTACCCTGTGATATTATCATAATCCATGATCCTGCTTTCAAATAAACAGTTACCCTGTTAAATAAACGTTGACAAGAATTCAATATGAAACTTTTAATCAAATAGGCACAAAATTTCAATTTTGATGTAATGCAGAACACTAAGCTACTGGAGCTACTAATTATGAAGTCAAACAAAACTAATACTCATAATAAGAGATTGCTTACAGACTGGTACAGCTGTAATTCAGTCAAAGAATAGCAATAAATGCTTGCCTGTTGCTATTTCTGCTGCTGGAGGAAATTTGTTTGTTGACAGACAATGTCCTATCCAGCTCATCCATGAATAGATCTTCCATGTCATCTCCTCCTCTGACATCAGTAATCTTGTTAACCAGCCACCAGAAGTGCTCTTCTAATCACTCAGTATCACCTTGGTCTTGAATAGCTCAACCGCATCCTTCACCAGGACTTTGGCTATCTTTCATCATGCTCTGAGATGAGATATATCCTCACTAAAATCCCACCCACATCATCCATAGTAGTGTTCCTAGGATTGCCATCCATTCTGATATATTGGGACCATCATTGTTATGGCCCTCTTTTCCCAATATTCCAATAAGACCCAATTTTGTCCCAATTTTCCCGGGTTCGATTCCCGGCGGGGTCAGGGATTTTCTCTGCCTTGTGATGACTGGGTGTTGTGTGATGTCCTTAGGTTAGTTAGGTTTAAGTAGTTCTAAGTTCTAGGGGACTGATGACCATAGATGTTAAGTCCCATAGTGCTCAGAGCCATTTGAACCATTTTTTTTGTCCCAATTTTGCAAAATACTGTTACAAGCCTGGCTCCAGTGTCGAAGTAATGCCATCTGTTAGTGCAGCCTGTAAATCCAGTCTCAACTATTTTTATTTATGTCAACACGTTTATGTTGCATCTCACAGATGGCATTGCATGTTGTGTATCCTGTACTTATGATGTAAGTACCGACTTGGTCTAGCACCCTCATTTGAGAAAATACTAGACTTCTCCAGTAGTATGGGGGTGAAACTATTTAAGTGGTGCCACACTGAAGAATTGGGCAGTTACCCTTTGAATAGCGATCTGATAAGACGATTCTTTCTAAATGTAATATAAACAGTGAATTCAAATTAGTAATGTTTGAAGTGTTTACTGTGGGTACACAGGGCATGAAGTAGATAGTGATGTGTACTTCAATGACTAAAGTGGTATTGTCAACTGTTTACCATCTAATAAACTTATTACAGCTTACAAAAATGCCTATGGATGGCAAGATGATGATTACACAAAAGAGTGGTCTTTTGTCAAGAAAGGACATATGGATCAGGAAGCATTTTATGAGATTTGTGGCTGTTTCATCTCAGTAACTCACGGAGGTAAGGCAGATGTGAGGCATCACATTTCATGGTACCATTGATGTTAAAGCCTATTTCTACATTCATTATTAAAAAAGATACCCAGGGAGAATTGCTCAGTGCTGATGCAGAACTAACAATGGCTTATAAAGTTGTCAAGCATCGTCAACCCTTCAGTTGTCTTGACTTGTGTAAAACTGAATACCACAATGTATCCTGACTCCAAAGTCACTGTAAAGCAGTTTACAGCCAGGATGAAAGCTACAGCAACTGTTAAAAATATTCTGGCACCATGCTCCATGCCTGAATGCATAAAACCCAATCGCAAGGAGTTTTATTTTATGACATAGGCATCGCTGCATCAAACCGTAAGGCTGAAAAAATGTTTCCTTTACTTGTTCAATACTTTACTGAAACCGACAATGAAACAGAGACTGTTGAAGTTTGATTCACTGAATAATGAAACATCAGAGACAACTGCAAAGTTTTGTATAGACAGTTTAAGAAAACTTCAAATTCCATTAGATAAATTAATCGCTTTTTGTGGAGACAATACCAGTACCAGTACCAGTACCAATACCAACTTCAGAGGACTTCATCGACGCAGCCAGCTGAATGTGTTTCACCATATTAAAAAGAACTAGGAAAAAATATAGAAGGAATTAGATGTGCTGCCTA
Source organism: Schistocerca piceifrons (assembly GCF_021461385.2). Taxonomy (NCBI): domain Eukaryota; kingdom Metazoa; phylum Arthropoda; class Insecta; order Orthoptera; family Acrididae; genus Schistocerca; species Schistocerca piceifrons. Next base: position 310,486,460 of record NC_060139.1, on the reverse strand, counting down.
TATTCTCCACAATACTATATCAGGTATACTGTTGGAGTCTTACCTGTCAACATAGTAATAATCGTCATGAAAATATTTAATTATTTTTCAATATATACAGTAAGGACAGAGAATATGAAAGAGTTCTGCTTATACATTGATGTAAATCATCAGACTCTCCTACCTCACTCGAAAACAAAGTGGTTGTCATTAAAGCTTGGAGTTGAGAGAATTCTTAAGCTTTGAATTCCATTAAAACAAATTTTTGATGTTGAAGAAAGGCCACCTTAAATAATTTCAGATTTTTCTCAGTAGTCCAATCAGTGAAATTTACTCCATGTTTCAAGCAATGGAAAATCCAGGATGGAACGTAACAATATTACAGACAGCAAAAAGACCGGCAGTTTTTTTTGTCGTGCCATCTGTGACTCAGCATTTCCGCTATATGCTGAGTAGCAACTATCCTTTTCCTAATATTGTTACTTCATGTTTCTACAGTCAAACTTGGCTGTGTTTGGAAAAAAATATAAAAAATGGGGGATAAGAATAAAGTCTCAGTAACTGAAATAAGAGCTGTATTAATTGACACTCAAAGGTCTCCGAATGAGAGGGAGACTCCCAATTTTATTGGCATGCAATCTAAATGAATATGAACAAATTAAAGAATGAACACCCTAACCAAGAAATAATTGATTTAATTTTGAAATCTGAGGAAGAGAGAATTGATATCCGTACCATAGGATTTGATTACTTAGAGAAATAGGCTATTTCTTTTAATAAGTATTAAATATTTGTTTGGATAATGCTATCTGAAACTCCAGATTGGGAGATGACTGAAAACACTATTATCTACCTAATGATGGTGTGAAGATTTCATGCGACTATTGTACTCAGGAGTATTTGTAGCTGAACAGCTTTTTAGAGACAAAGCATGACTCAGAAGAATGGAAGTGTAAACACTCTGTGGAAGGAAGGTGGATTTACTTTCTTAAGGAAGCTGAAAATCCTGGATGCAAATGCCAACTACTAAAACTGTGAGTTTTTGTTATCTATTCCCACACAAAATGCCATTGTGGAAAGAGTATTTTCTCTGATGTCAGCCCAGTAGACTGATGAAAGAATTCAACTGATGCGAACAACTGTGGAGTCAATCTTACAATGCCAATTTAACTACAGCCTGACTTGCATGCAGCTTTATAACTATATAAAACGGGGAAAAAAGGATTTGCTGAAAAAGATTAAATCTTCCAAAAAATGTTGTATACAAACTAGTATAGCCTCAACAAGTTCCATGTAACTGTGTTTATTTGATCACAAGTTGTCTTCATTCCCTTGTTGTGTGAACTGACTGTCAAAAAGTTAAGGCTGTTGAAAAATGGCCACTTAGAGCTTAATAGAGCTGCCACCACTCTTCTAAATACATGATGCTCTCTCTTATCTGTTGTTCTCTGACACTCATTCCTCTGTCTTTCCTTTTTTTTCCTACGAAATTTTTGCCATATTTGTAGATATTTACCCAAACAAAATTAATAATTAATATTGAAGGTTATGATGACAAACTTATATTATTACCACTACTCAATATTATTATTTAAAATTAATAGTACATTCTTACAGACTCCTAACAACTGGAGAAAATATCGAGACATGGCTCTGACATTCAAATTAGAATTTACAGTCAGGTTGTGCAGTCAGCTACCAGAGTGTTGTGGGACTGCTCCAATCACTCCACAAGAGACTACCTCCTGATTAGGAATTTCTAAAGACTACAAATGATTTCTATAATGTATGGAAGTTCTGAAATGCACTCAGTGCTGTTGACAGAAACATATTTGTCTAAAATGTCCAGAAACATTTGGCACAATGTTTTATCACATTTTTATTCAATCATACTCCAAGCAGTTGCAGATGCTCATGTGAAATTCATTACAATCAATTTTTGTAGGATATGGCAAGCAGAGTGATGGTGGTACATTCCACTCTTGTAGTGTATTTTGTTTGATGCATGAAAGTAACCTTAATATTGGTGATAATAATGCACACAGGATTTAAAAAGAAGAAAGAGGGGAGTGGGGGGAAGGCATCCAAAAAGTGGTAGTTAACACAAACCAAAAGAAAAACAGTGGTGCCACTTTAAAACAACATTAACATTGTGCTAACAGCAATTTAGTATTGTTGTGTGGGATTTTTTCGTTAGCACAACTCTCTTCAGTTTAATAGAATTATGGCGTCAACACTGTTTCCCTTCCCTATTTATTTATTTATTTTCTTTTTTTGTGGTATGAAGTACGTTTATAGCGCCAGTGGCTGTTTACGCAAATAAAGGCAGTCTAGTGACCTATTTTTCACATGGGAATGACAGCATATACGAAATTGTATAAGCTATGGGTGCTGCAAATTTGCAATGAAATGATATTACAATACTACACTAAAAGAATTGAAAGATTTAATTGATAATAAAAGAGCAAAAAGTTACAATGGTCAACAGATGGGGTTTATTGTTATGGAACTGAAGGTTGGGTATGGAGACTTTTATATGTTACTACAAAGTGTGTTGGTTAATTCAAGGGGCATGACTGGAATGATTTTTTGATCTATAATTCACTATTATTTAACTTATGAAGGACAAACAGTGTAGGAATGAAATTTTTTAAGTGGACTTGATTACACACTGTCCACTGTTACACATTGCAGGGCGAGAAACAAATTCTTCCTGATTTGATACGGATGCATTTAAAAAGAAAATAGCATCATAAAATGGGGTCAAAAAAAACGTGAGGCTTGAAGAATTCATTGTGAGCTTGAACAAATTACAAGCATAGTTCCCTAGACATCTTGAGGACATTGGCAATGTTACATTTATTTTTGATCTGTTTTCAAGACCTTTAGCATGTGCATGTGCAGATGTATCTGATTGGCCTGCAAGGTATTTCCCATTTTAATGACAAATCCTTTTATGTTAAAACTGTCCAGGATGTCTATGTTGCTCAGAGTTTCCCTGTCTCGATAATGAGGTTGCAAAAGTGCCCCAGTATTTCAGTTGACACATTTGCGCGAAAGACCTATTCTCAATTATGAAGCCACGTAAGTCATATTTACGTGGCAACCTTAGTGCAAAAATCTGTGAAATTGTCTGTGTTTGTACATATGCTGACAGCTTGTACCAAATAAAAATTATGTCTTCAGCTTGCCAAGTATAATTAAATAATATTGAACTGCCATTTAAATGCTGTGCATTCACTGTTTCTCCCTTTTACCTCCCCCCCCCCCCCTCCACCCAAACCCTGTCCCCATAGGGATACAGGATCCATAACAAAATTGCTCCTATACTTTGTACTGTTGTCATATGTATTTGGGTTGATATGACTCTGATTTATTATGTACAATGCCACGAAGGCAGCATGCAATAACCTTCAAAGTGGTATAATACATACTACGTGGTTGGATAGGCATTAGCATTTCAGTGCAACCATGCCAAGTACGTAAGAGTAACGACATCTACATTCTGTATGTAAGGAAAAAGAACACTGTGGGCTTCTCATTCAGAAAACTCTTTTGAATGTTAGTTGTTTCTCAGACCATGGTGCTATGATTTGTGTGAGGAGGAGAAACATATACTAGCAAATGCCCAAATCAGTTGGTGGCAGGTTCAAGATCTATCAAGAGTGCAGTTTGTTGTTCTGCATTATTGCTGCTCACATTGGCTAGGATTCCAGACTGTCATGACTGCGAAAATGATGGCTACAGGAAGGCCATATCCTCACTAGCACCAAGTGACAAGTGTCAGAGAAAACAATATATGCTGTTCACTTGACCACACACAATCATACCATGTCACATACTTCGAATCACGAGAAAGGCTTGTTTGTAGCATGACAAGTATCCAAATGGATCCTCTCCAGGGGACACTGTCTTATCCTAGCACTGACTGCGCAGGTGGAGAAGTTTGGGCGTTTGTGTGAAGCAGAGGTCTATGTCAGTGGTGGCATATCTATTGGCAGGGTCTCTTAAGCCGGACAGATCTCAGTGGATGAACCTGACAAACTGTGTCCCACAACGCCCCATCTCTTCCCATCTCTTCTTTTCCACATCCTTTCCCCAACACCCTAGGTGTGCAACCCAAGATTTGGTGCAAACTATGATGAGGGGCACATGACACATGGGAAGATGTCATGAACAGAGCCTCAGAGATACTGGGCGACCTCTCTGAGCAGTTAGCCTTACATCTGTGTGGGACTATTCTACTGTTGAGCTAATATATTCACAATTATTGTGGGACAAAATTGGAGAATATAGAAACCAGTTTAAAAACTGAGGGACCTGATGAAACCACAGAAAACCAAACATCAGGTGTTGAATCAGTGGAAACTATTTCCACAGCTGCATCATGTGACAGACCAGTCCAAGATGAGCAAAATTTCACTGAGAAGATGGACTAGATTACGATCAAAGTCTTGTCTAGGGCACAGAGGAGGAAACCTCTAAGAGATTAGAGAGAAAAGTAAGGCAAAGAATGACTTCCAAAGAACAAATGAAGGCAATTAAAAGATCTTGAACTTACAACCTCCAAGAAAAGACTGTATGAAATTGAAGGGGATAAACAGACCACTCCCACTTCCAAAATAGGGAGTAAGAGAATGAAGCAGGAGTTGTTACTCCCACTTCTCAGAATAACTGGGTTCAGATAAAGCCAAGGCAGGACACAGAGAAACAGACCTATAATACTGCCATATCAGTTTTTAGGATGGTGGTAATCCAACAAGGATATCCAGTTGTCAACGTCACCTCACAGCAGGATGAGCTAATTCAGATGACTCTCTTTGAAAAGACTGGGGAAGATCCACATCCAGGCCCCACATTCAGGAAGGTCAGTCTGGACAAAGGTGCTGCAATCTTTGTCTGTGACGGAATGGGAATAATAGATTGGCTGAAGTCGATGGTACCTAAGATATTTCTGTGGACAGAAGTAAAGCTGGTGGTCAAGACAACAGAGAAAATCTTAAAGACCATGAAGATACGAGTATTAATCAGGGTGCTCTAAACTACTTAAGGATGTTGCTCCAAGGACTCTGTTTGAGATAGTAATGATGCAGGACCAGGAAGTCTTGACACTAGGGAAGGGCAATGGTGTGAGTCTACATGGACACCTCGTGAGATGCTGGATGTGCTCCTCAAGACTTGCTTCACCCAGTCCATTCTGGCAGATAAAACAGATCAAGAGTCAGCCCCTGCTTTAAAGGTAACCAAAGACAGAACTGGGAATCTGTCAAAGAACGTGACGATTTCAAAGAAAAATCAAGTTGGCAGTGGGAACATTTCAGCCATTCAAGTCACCCAATGCTGATGGAATCTTTATGTCTCTATTGCAACAAGCAGGAGATGGACTAACTTGATTACTATGCAGACTGTTTAGTCAGTTCAGCAGGAGTTCTTCCCAATGCTTGGAAATTCGATTATAATTACTTTCAGTTTAATAGCAAAATGTAGGAGCAACCATTCTGCTTGCCCATTAGTTGGTATCTTAGCTGACATCTTTGTGAATGTGTTAGAAGAAATTTTTTCAAAAATAATCCTGTGTTGGGTAATATGATTTCTTTCTATGCTCGTTATGTTGATGACATACTCATAATATTTCAAGGGAGTGACCAAGATCTGTAACTAATGTTTCATGTTTTTAACAGTTTTCACAAGAAAATGAATTTCACAAAAGAGATGCAAAACGATGAGAGAAAACTCAATTTTCTTGATTTAAAGGTTAAGTTAACTGACAACACAATTAGCTTTGACATTTTTCGTAAAAATACTTTTTCTGATAATATTATCCCAGCAGATTCTTGTCGTCCACCAGCTCACAAAATTGCCTTCTTTCATTATGCAGTTCATCGTGCTGTGAGCACACCTTAGAACAGGATTGTTTAGAAAAAGAAATATCTTTCATAAAGTCTATAGCTACCAACAATGGATATGAACCTAAGTTAATTGACCAAATTGTTAGGAAAAAACAGCTGTAAAATGTTCAAACTTAGGAGACAAAACGGCGAAAAAGAGTGAGGGTAATAACTTTATTTCTATTCCATTTTTTGGGGAACGTATCATACAAGATAATGAGACTTCTACTGAAGCAATACGGCTACAGAGTTGCCTTTTCCGTAAATAATAGCTTGAAACAAAGAGTGATTCATACTATTGGGGCACGGGAAGAACTTGGCACTAAATACGGAGTTTACAAAATTACTTGTAACGACTGCCCCAACTATTACATTGGACAGACAGGTAGGCCCATTGAAGTATGATATGAAGAAAACATGCAAGGTAAAAATGTGGGAAACGTGTAGAATTCCACGTTTGCTGAACATCTATTGCTCTTACAGCAAATGCCACGTAAACTGGATGACGTCGAATTGCTACATGAAGTGAGTAAGGGTTACAAACTGGACCTGTTCGAGGAATTATAGATTTTCAAGCTTCTGTCTCAAAAAGATGGTTTTATTGTTAACGAACATGTGCAGTTTAGAAACAAAAATTTTTTTGGATAGTTTCGAACCCCTCCTTGCTCTAACGTAATATAGTCTGGCTGACTAGAAGTTAGTTTTCTTGTCAGTTGATACTGGTGAGATGCTCCTTTCCTGTCTTGTTGGGATTTTACGTATTTTTGATGTTTGCTGTTCGCGGTTTCCGATGTGTATGTGTGGTTTAAATGATGCTGTTATGGTCAAGGGTTTCAATAAATCTTTATCCTGCAACTGTTTGGCTGTTATTATTTACCGTGAAGATTCTCAACAGTTGCTGCTTCCGCCATGTTTAAAATTTTGAGGATGTAGGTTGCAGTAGTTACTCAGATATGAAGAGGCTTGCACAGGATAAATTAGCATGGAGAGCTACATCGCACTGGTCTTCGGACTGAAGATCGCAACAGCAAGAATATTTGATGAATTGGCAAGTACTGTTAGAATTACAGCACAGTGTGCTCTGATCTAAGGGATAGTCCAGGAAAACTGTTGTAACACCATTCACAAGGAAGCATATCCATATTTCGCGATAGGACTGGTGGTATACATCGAAAAAGTTCAAAGAAGGGCAGCACGTTTTGTATTATCGCGAAATATGGGAGAGAGTGTCACAGAAATGATACATGATTTGGTCTGGACATCATTAAAAGAAACATGTTTTTTGCTGCGATGGAATCTTTTCACGAAACTCCAATTGCCAACTTTCTCCTCCGAATGCGAAAATGTTTTGTTGACACCGACCTACATATGGAGAAACCATCGCCACGATAAAATAAGGGAAATCAGGGCTCATACGGAAGGATGCCTTCCCCCATGAACCATGGACCTTGCCGTTGGTGCGGAGGCTTGCGTGCCTCAGCGATACAGATGGCCGTACCGTAGGTGCAACCACAACGGAGGGGTATCTGTTGAGAGGCCAGACAAACATGTGGTTCCTGAAGAGGGGCAGCAGCCTTTTCAGTAGTTGCAGGGGCAACAGCCTGGATGATTGACTGATCTGGCCTTGTAACATTAACCAAAACGGCCTTGCTGTGCTGGTACTGCGAACGGCTGAAAGCAAGGGGAAACTACAGCCGTAATTTTTCCCGAGGACATGCAGCTTTACTGTATGATTAAATGATGATGGCATCCTCTTGGGTAAAATATTCCAGAGGTAAAATAGTCCCCAATTCGGATCTCCGGGCGTGGACTACTCAAGAGGACGCCGTTATCAGGAGAAAGAAAACTGGCGTTCTACGGATCGGAGCGTGGAATGTCAGATCCCTTAATCGGGCAGGTAGGTTAGAAAATTTAAAAAGGGAAATGGATAATTTAAAGTTAGATATAGTGGGAATTAGTGAAGTTCGGTGGCAGGAGGAACAAGACTTTTGGTCAGGTGATTACAGGGTTATAAATACAAAATCAAATAGGGGTAATGCAGGAGTAGGTTTAATAATGAATAAAAAAATAGGAGTGCGGGTTAGCTACTACAAACAGCATAGTGAACGCATTATTGTGGCCAAGATAGACACAAAGCCCATGCCTACTACAGTACTACAAGTTTATATGCCAACTAGCTCTGCAGATGACGAAGAAATAGATGAAATGTATGACGAGATAAAAGAAATTATTCAGGTAGTGAAGGGAGACGAAAATTAAATAGTCATGGGTGACTGGAATTCGTCAGTAGGAAAAGGGAGAGAAGGAAGCATAGTAGGTGAATATGGATTGGGGCTAAGAAATGAAAGAGGAAGCCGCCTTGTAGAATTTTGTACAGAGCATAACTTAATCATAGCTAACACTTGGTTCAAGAATCATAAAAGAAGGTTGTATACCTGGAAGAATCCTGGCGATACTAAAAGGTATCAGATAGATTATATAATGGTAAGACAGAGATTTAGGAACCAGGTTTTAAACTGTAAGACATTTCCAGGGGCAGATGTGGATTCTGACCACAATCTATTGGTTATGAACTGCAGATTGAAACTGAAGAAACTACCAAAAGGCGGGAATTTAAGGAGATGGGACCTGGATAAACTGAAAGAAACAGAGGTTGTAGAGAGTTTCAGGGAGAGCATAAGGGAACAAATGACAGGAATGGGGGAAAGAAATACAGTAGAAGAAGAATGGGTAGCTTTGAGGGATGAAGTAGTAAAGGCAGCAGAGGATCAAATAGGTGAAAAGACGAGGGCTAGTAGAAATCCTTGGGTAACAGAAGAAATATTGAATTTAATTGATGAAAGGAGAAAATATAAAAATGCAGTGAATGAAGCAGGCAAAAAAGGAATACAAACGTCTCAAAAATGAGATCGACAGGAAGTGCAAAATGGCTAAGCAGGGATGGCTGGAGGACAAATGTAAGGATGTAGAGGCTTGTCTCACTAGGGGTAAGATATAAGATAGATACTGCCTGCAGGAAAATTAAAGAGACCTTTGGAGAGAAGAGAACCACTTATATGAATATCAAGAGCTCAGATGGAAACCCAGTTCTAAGCAAAGAAGGGAAGGCAGAAAGGTGGAAGGAGTATATAGAGGCTTTATACAAGGGCGATGTACTTGAGGACAATATTATGGAAATGGAAGAGGATGTAGATGAAGACGAAATGGGAGATAAGATACTGCGTGAAGAGTTTGACAGAGCACTGAAAGACCTGAGTCGAAACAAGGCCCCGGGAGTAGACAACATTCCATTAGAACTACTGATGGCCTTGGGAGAGCCAGTCCTGACAAAACTCTACCATCTGGTGAGCAAGATGTATGAGACAGGCGAAATACCCTCAGACTTCAAGAAGAATATAATAATTCCAATCCCAAAGAAAGCAGGTGTTGACAGATGTGAAAATTACCGAACTATCAGTTTAATAAGTCACAGCTGCAAAATACTAACGCGAATTCTTTACAGACGAATGGAAAAACTGATAGAAGCGGACCTCGGGGAAGATCAGTTTGGATTCCGTAGAAATGTTGGAACACGTGAGGCAATACTAACCTTACGACTTATCTTAGAAGAAAGATTAAGAAAAGGCAAACCTACGTTTCTAGCATTTGTAGACTTAGAGAAAACTTTTGACAATGTTAACTGGAATACTCTCTTTCAAATTCTGAAGGTGGCAGGTATAAAATACAGTGAGCGAAAGGCTATTTACAATTTGTACAGAAATCAGATGGTAGTTATAAGAGTCGAGGGGCATGAAAGGGAAGCAGTGGTTGGGAAAGGAGTGAGACAGGGTTGTAGCCTCTCCCCGATGTTATTCAATCTGTATATTGAGCAAGCAGTAAAGGAAACAAAAGAAAAATTCAGAGTAGGTATTAAAATTCATGGAGAAGAAGTAAAAACTTTGAGGTTCGCCGATGACATTGTAATTCTGTCAGATACAGCAAAGGACTTGGAAGAGCAGTTGAACGGAATGGACTGTGTCTTGAAAGGAGGATATAAGATGAACATCAACAAAAGCAAAACGAGGATAATGGAATGTAGTCAAATTAAATTGGGTGATGCTGAGGGAATTAGATTAGGAAATGAGACACTTAAAGTAGTAAAGGAGTTTTGCTATTTAGGGAGTAAAATAACTGATGATGGTCGAAGTAGAGAGGATATAAAATGTAGACTGGCAATGGCAAGGAAAGTGTTTCTGAAGAAGAGAAATTTGTTAACATCGAGTATAGATTTAATTGTCAGGAAGTCGTTTCTGAAAGTATTTGTATGGAGTGTAGCCATGTATGGAAGTGAAACATGGACGATAACTAGTTTGGACAAGAAGAGAATAGAAGCTTTCGAAATGTGGTGCTACAGAAGAATGCTGAAGATAAGGTGGGTAGATCACATAACTAATGAGGAGGTATTGAATAGGATTGGGGAGAAGAGAAGTTTGTGGCACAACTTGACTAGAAGAAGGGATCGGTTGGTAGGGCATGTTTTGAGGCATCAAGGGATCACAAATTTAGCATTGGAGGGCAGCATGGAGGGTAAAAATCGTAGAGGGAGACCAAGAGATGAATACACTAAGCAGATTCAGAAGGATGTAGGTTGCAGTAAGTACTGGGAGATGAAGCAGCTTGCACAGGATAGAGTAGCATGGAGAGCTGCATCAAACCAGTCTCAGGACTGAAGACCACAACAACAACAACAACACGGAAGGATATAGGTGTTCATTCTTCGCTGAGCAGTATTCTGAAACAGGACGGACAAGTGTAGTGTAGGCAGTCTCCTTAGTAGATCTGTTACATTTTCTAAGTGTCCTGCCAATAAAACGCAGTCTTTGGTTAGCCTTCCCCACAACATTTTCCAATCCGCAGCTCGTGGTCGTGCGGTAGCGTTCTCGCTTCCCGCGCCCGGGTTCGATTCCCGGCGGGGTCAGGGATTATCTCTGCCTCGTGATGACTGGGTGTTGTGTGATGTCCTTAGGTTAGTTAGGTTTATGTAGTTCTAAGTTCTAGTGGACTGATGACCATAACTGTTAAGTCCCGTAGTGCTCAGACCCATTTGAACAACATTTTCCATGTGTTTCTTCCTATTTAAGTCGTTCGTAATTGTAATACCTAGGTATTTAGTTGAATTTACGGGTTTTAGATTAGACTGATTTTTGGTGTAACTGAAGTTTAACAAATTCCTTTTAGCACTCATGTGGATGACCTTACACTTTTCGTTACTTAGGGTCAACTGCCAATTTTCGCACCATTCCGATATCTTTTCTAAATCGTTTTGCAATTTGTTTTGAACTTCTGACGACTTCATTAATCGATAAACGACAGCGTCATCTGCAAACAACCTAAGATGACTGCTCAGATTGTCTCCTAAATCGTTTATATAGATAAGGAACAGCAAAAAGGCCTGTAACACTACCTTGGGGAACGCCAGAAATCACTTCTGTTTTACTCGATGACTTTCTGTCAGTTACTACGAACTGTGACCCCTCTGACAGGAAATCACAAATCCAGTCACATAACTGAGACGATATTCCATAAATACGCAATTTCACTACTAGCCACTTGTGTGGTACAGTGTCAGAAGCCTTCTGGAAATCCAGAAATACGGAATCGATCTGAAATCCCCTGTCAATAGCACTCAACACTTCATGTGAATAAAGAGCTAGTTGTGTTTCACACGAACGATGCTTTCTAAACCCATGTTGACTGTGTGTCAATAGACAGTTTTCTTCGAGGTAATTCATGATGTATGAACACAACATATGTTCCAAAATCCTGCTGCATATCGACTTCAACGAAATGGGCCTATAATTTAGTGGATTACTACCTTTCTTGAATATTTGTGTGGCCTGTGCAACTTTCCAGTCTTTGGGTACGGATCTTTCGTCGAGCGAATGGTTGTATATGATTGTTAAGTATGGAGTTAATGCATCAGCATACCTAACTGGTATACAGATACAGTCTGGACCAGAAGACTTGCTTTTATTAAGTGATTTAAGTTGCTTCACTACTCCGAGGATATTTACTTCTACGTTACTCATGTTGACAGCTGTTCTCGATTCGAATTATGGAATATTTACTTCATCATCTTTTGTGAAGGCATTTCGGAAGGCTGCTTTGGTAGCACTGTCTTCGAAATATCTCCATTGCTATCGCACAGGGAAGGCTTTGATTGATTTTTGCCGTTAACATACTTCACATATGACCAGAATCTCTTTGGATTTTCTGCCAGGTTTCGAGACAAACTTTCGTTGTGGAAACTGTTATAAGCATCTCGCATTGCAGTCCACGCTAAATTTCGAGCTTCTGTAAAAGATCGCCCTTCTTGGGGATTTTGCGTCTGTTTAAATTTGGCATGTTTGTTTCATTGTTTCTGCAACAGTGCTCTAACCCGTTTTGTGTACGAAGGAGGATCAGCTCCATCGTTTGTTAATTTATGTGGTATAAATCTCTCAATTGTTGCCAATATTATTTCTTCGAATTCAAGCCACATCTTGTCTACACGCACATTATTAATTTGGAATGAGTGGAGATTGTCCCTCAGGAAGGCGTCAAGTGAATTTTTATTTGCTTTTTTGAATAGGTATTTTTCGAGGATTTGGGGATTACAATATTCAGTCTCGCTACAACAACCCTGTATTCACCAATCCCTTAATCGGTTTTGAAGCTCGTTATTAACTCAGGATTATTTGTTGTGAAGAGGTCAAATGTGTTTTCACAACCGTTTATTATTAATGTGGACTCATGAACTAGCTGCTCGAAATAATTTTCAGAGAATGCGTTTAGCACAATTTCGGATGATATTTTTTGCGTATCTCCATAATTTAACATGTATTTTCGTCAACATATCAAGGATAAATTAAAGTCACCACCAACTATAATCGTATGAGTCGGGTACATGTTTGAAATCAAAGTCAAGTTTTCTTTGAACCTTTCAGAAACTGTATCATCTGAGTAGGGAGGTTGATAAAAGGATCCTATTGTTATTTTATACCGGTTGCCAATATTGACCTCTGCCCGTACTAACTCACAGGAAGTATCTACTTCAATTTCGCGACAAGTTAAACTACTTCTAACAGCAACAAACACGCCACCGGCAACCGTGTTTAGCCTATTCTTTCGGAACACCGTTAGGTTCTTCGTAAAAATTTCGGCTGAGCTTACATCCAGCTTTAGTCAGCTTTCAGTGCCTATAACGATTTGAGCATCAGTGCTTTCTATTAGCACTGGGAGCTCTGGTACTTTCCCAACACAGCTACGACAATTTACAACTGTTATACCAATGGTTCCTGTATCTACGTCAGTGGTTGCCAACAGGTGGTCCGCGGATCCCCAGGGGTCCGCGAGCTATGCCAGAGGGATCCGCAAGATGCTATTAGAATAAAAAATATATTAAATATATTTCATATGATAACAGATTTTTTTGTTTTGGCCGCTTCCTGCATGAGCGGAGCTTTAGCGAACGCTAACTACTGCGTCTAGCGACTTCCTAGAGCCAACTGATAACTAGCACACTCTACCGAAAAACTAGAATTAGATAGAGGTAAATAGTTCTGCTGTATGCCGTTAGGCTTCGCGCGCTGCCTCTTTGCAGCTGACAACTGACAGTCACTTTACACAGAAACTCGCATTTCAGACAACAATTGGCCATTGTTAATTTATTGCCAGTGCTTTCACAGACCGTGTTGTTTACATATTCAATTTTCTGTATTAAGACAGTAGTGTTTGTAAAGGGTTGTTTTTCGCGGAAGCTACAGTTCGCGTGGTTAAAAATGGACCATTGGTTAAAAAGTGGTTCGTTAAAACGAGAAAGGCCTACAGATGCACAGGAAGATAATGCATTTGATGTTCAAACAAATAAGTCAGTGACTCTTGAACCGAAGTTGTTAATGTCCATTGAACATTAAATCGGCGGCGTCTCTTGAACCTAACCCTTCCAAGATAAGTGTTGAGCTTACTGGAAAAATTAGAAAATATAACAGTGAGTACTTGGAAATCGGTTTTACGTTCAGTGGACCTGAGCAACAGCCTAAACCTCAATGTGTAATTTGCTATGAAAGCCTTTCGAATGAATGTGTGAAACCAGCAAAACTCCGGTGCCACCTTGAAGCAAAGCACCCAGAGTACAAAAGAAAGTCATTAGATTTTTTTCAAATATAAATTAGGAGAGTTGAAAACATTTCGTAAAAGAATTACCAAACACTGTGGTGCAAATATAAATGAAAATGCAACCCTTGCGCCTTACAAGGAGGCTCAGCTTGTTGCTAAATGTGGGAAAAACTATACATACAATTGCTGAGGAAATTATACTACCATCAGCAATAATACTTTGCAAGAGAATGTCAGGTGATGCAGCTGCTAAGGTAATAGGCACTGTCCCACTCTCAAATAATTCTGTTCAGAGACGAATTACTGATATGACAGTTAACATCAAAGAAACATTGCTGGCTAGACTTTGCACGAGTGACATGTACGCTCTACAATTGGATGAAAGCACAGACATATAAAAAAAAAGCTATGAAGTTGGTTTTTGCACGATTCTTGTGGGAGGACCAAGTGTTCGAAGATTTTCTTTTTTCATGCGAACTGCTGCATATAACAACAGACGATATATTTACTGCATTAAATAATTATCTCAATGACCACGATGTCACCTGGAAAAAATGTGTAGCCTTGTCGACGGATGGAGCAAAAAGTCAATGGAAAAAAAAAAAAAAAAAAACAGGACTTCTAGCTCGTATCAAAGCAGTAGCCCCTGAGATGAAGTGGACTCACTGTTGTATCCATCGTGAAGCCTTAGTAACCAAAAGATACTTAATGAAGTAGTTAAAATCATCAACTACATTAATACTCGACATCTGCAATCCAGATTATTTTCTTTGTTGTGTAAAGAGATCGGCAGTGAGCATGAGCAACTTCTTATTCATACGGAAGTAAGATGGCTTTCTCGAGGTAGAATCTTGTGAAGATTTTTTAAACTTAAAGACAAGGTTCGTGTGTTCCTTCTTGACACAAAGTACGCAGACTTTCTCACTAACTTCTCTTGGCTTTGCTCAGTTGCATACTTAGCTGATGTGTTTGGACACTTGAATGTGTTAAACTTGAGTTTACAAGGAAAAAATGTGGACATGTTCAAAGTTGAGGATAAGATTAGTGCTATAGTCAAAAAGTGTCAGATCTGGGCGTCAAGGATAGAAAACGAGTCACTAACTAACTTCTCTACTTTAAAACAATTCATGGAGTCATCAAAGGAGAGTTTACCGGACCATATCAAGATCAATGTAGCCGAGCATCTCTGCAGCCTAGCCACCACGTTTAGAGAGTATTTCTCTGAACCTGACCCTGATGGCAGATGTATTCGAAATCCCTTCAGCTGTGAAGAAATAGGCAAAATCCAAGGTCCCACTGAAGATGAGCAAGATCAACTTGTGGATCTGTCCAGCTGTAGTACAATGATAAAAATTTTCATCGGTGATAAAATTACAGACTTCTGGGCATCAGCACACAAGGACTGCAAGAAACGTGTACATAAGGCAATGAAAAAGATCCTTCCATTTGCAACTACATATCATTGTGAGCAATCATTTTCCTCTATGTGTTTCATGAAAAACAAATATAGGAATCGGCTCGACATGCGGTCTGATTTCAGAGTGAAAGTTTCAAGTTTGGAACTTAATATTTCAGAAATAATGTACTCAAAGGTCAGATTGAACTCATCTCATTAAGAACTGAAAATTAAATCTAACTGTATATTGATGGAGTACTCTGTTGTAACTGTATTTTTTCAAATAAATAATACCTTGTATGAAATTAGTGTTTTCTTATTTTTCACGCATGTATACTCAATGCAATCTCAAGAGCAGTACATTTGAAAGACCAATACACTAAGTTTTAATTTTTTCCTGTCCTTTTCAGTTCATACTCAATTTTTTTAAGGAGTTTGTTGTACTAAACACCCAGATTTGAAGACAAAGATTTTGAGCAATAATCAAAAATTTAACAATAACAATGATGGCTAAATTGAAAAAGTTTTAAGCTCAATATTTTTCGATAATGAATATGTCAGTGTTTTTTCTAAGTACCAAAAATAGAAAACGTATAAAAAGACTCTTAATTTGGCTTTTTCAGGTACTTGATACTGTGATATGACAAGGTACCAATTATGCTCGATGAGGGGGTCCTCAAGAAAATTTTGTTGGGAACCCTTGATCTACGTTCTTCCTGTGTGCGACCTGCACTCTTTGTGACTGAAGCCCTTCTTGTGTTTTCCCGAGACCCTCTTACCTAAAAAACCGCCCAGTCCATGCCACACAGCCCTTGCTACCCATGTAGCCGCCTCCTGCATATAGTGGACACCTGACCTATTCAGCGGAACCCGAAACCCAACCACCTTTTGGCGCAAGTCATGGAATCTGCAGCCTACACGGTCACAGAACAGTCTGAGCCTCTGATTCAGACCCTCCACTTGGCTCTGTACCTGAGGTCCACAATCGGTCCTGTCGACCATGCTGCCATTGGTCAGCTCGGCTTTCATCTTGCAAGCAAGACTGGCAGCCTTTACCACTTCTGTTAGCTGCTCGAAACCAGAGAGAATCTCTTCTGATCCAAAGTGACACACATCATTGGTACCGACGTGAGCAACCACCTGCAGTTGGCTGCACCCTGTGCTCTTCATGGCATCTGGGAGGACTCTTTCCACATCTGGAATGATTCCACCTGGTATGCACACGGAGTGCACATTGGTTTTCTTACCCTTCTTGTCAGCCAACTCCCTAAGGGGCCCCATAACGCACCTAACGTTGGAGGTCCCAACTACCAATAATCCCACCCTCTGCGATTGCCCGGGTCTTGCAGGCTGGATGGTTTCCTCTGAAACAGGACAGGCAACAGCATCTGGCTCAGTGACAGTGTCAGCCACGGACAGCACCTGGAACCTGTTTGTCAGACAGTCTGGGGAGGCCTTACATATGGCCACCTGGGAAGTCTTTTCCTACCTGTTTCACCCCGGGGTGACCTCCCACTCGACCACAAGTGAAGGGTCAGCCTCATTGTGAGCAGTAACTGGGTTGGCCACAAATTAGGATAAATCAGAGGACTCTGACGTGATGGACGTCCGTTGAATCTCCACGGCTGGCCCACAACAGTCGTGCCCATCCAAGCTGTGTAACCGAAGCCATCACAGCCTGAAGCTGAGAGCAAAGTGTCACCAACTCGGCTCGCATCTGCAGTCCCTGTCTATACTGAAGACTGTGGAAAACTAAACTATGCAGATAAACAGACTATTGGCATGTGCTGCACAACTCTACTGTAGACCCTGATGAAAATGCAGGAAGTGTGCCCAATAATACGCAAATATTCAAAAACATAACTACCAAAGCACTCAGGTGAAACTAAATAATTCGCTCCTAATTTGGAACTTGTAATATGTCACAAAATCAGTTAACTTTCCGACGCAAACGGAAACGCGAGAACTGTGCCTATTATATATTAAATTTGCATGCAGAAACTCAAGTAACTAAACTATTAAAGCACACAGATGATATAATAAAATTCACTGCTGGTAAGGAAGTCGTAAATGTCACAAAAGCGGTTACTTCCCTGTTGCTGTGTCTGTCTCGGTTGACTACTACTGCCTAACAAGAAGGGAGCAGTGGAAGAAAGTAGCACAATACTGTTCAGAAGATGTAGCCTCATTTACTGGCAGATCAAAAACAGATGAAGGTGGTGGGGACGGGGTATACTGGATACAGCCTACACTAGAGAGCACAATCTCTGTAGGATAGTTGACTGTGGTGTTCCAGGTGGATATATTCACACTCAGTGTGTGCACAGAGGATAATGTATGTAGGTGCAACAAGGATCTACATTCATTCAGGCAGCCAAAGCGCTCTGAAATCTGTATCTGCCCCTACAACAAGATGAAAGAAATTCACAGGGTGCCATGAATCCACTGTGAGGCTAGAAGAAGCAAAGGGTAAGCTTGCTGTGGTTCCCTTGTCATACAGGAATTAGCAGTAATGAACAACTTGAAACTTCCTGGCAGATTAAAACTGTGTGCCCGACCGAGACTCGAACTCCGCGAAAGGCAAAGGTCCCGAGTTCGAGTCTCGGTCGAGCACACAGTTTTAATCTGCCAGGAAGTTTCATATCAGCGCACACTCCGCTGCAGAGTGAAAATCTCATTCTGGAAACATCCCCCAGGCTGTGGCTAAGCCATGTCTCCGCAATATCCTTTCTTTCAGGAGTGCTAGTTCTGCAAGGTTCACAGGAGAGCTTCTGTAAAGTTTGGAAGGTAGGAGACGAGATACTGGCAGAAGTAAAGCTGTGAGACCGGGCGTGAGTCGTGCTTCGGTAGCTCAGTTGGTAGAGCACTTGCCCGCGAAAGGCAAAGGTCCCGAGTTCGAGTCTCGGTCGGGCACACAGTTTTAATCTGCCAGAAAGTTTCATATCAGCGCACACTCCGCTGCAGAGTGAAAATCTCATTCTGAATGAACAACTTGGTAGGTTGTCCAGGGCAGGGCAACAACTCCATTTGTTGGACCTGAAGCTATCTTAATTTTCTCTAAAGTGATGGTAAAATCTAAACTACATAGCCAGATCAGGAGGCAGCATGTAGGATATTAGACTAAGATCCAGAAACAAAAACTTGGCAAGCTAACGATGCCGAAATCATGTTTTAAGAGAACTTCTGCAACCCTGGGCTTCCTATGCACTGGAAATGTCTGTTCATGGGTTGCCAAGAGACTGGCAAGCCACCACTCACCAGCCAGCACCACTGTTGACTTCTAGTACAGAGCTGAAGGCATTGTTGCACCTACACTCTGCAAGGTGCCTTTCAGGTTGGTATGATGATTTTGGTACCATTATCTTTTTCTTCCCCATGTCATGTGAGGGAGGTGGTAGTCCAGGTGGCAGGGTGAGGAGTGACAAGAGTGGCCGTAAAGGTACTTATCATAGACGTTGAGTGTCAGACTGGGGCTGACATGAGCCCTCGGTGAAGTGGAGGCATCAGGATTCATCTGAGTAGAGGTGATCTCACATGGTTTCCTATTGGCTGTTATAGTAGGGAACTCTTTGGGTGGTAAGTGTGACTTGATGGCAGATGGTTCCACATCATTAGGTAGGTTGTAAGTGGTGAGAATTGATGGGTAATGAATCTATTCTTAGTTTGTCATTTGGCATGACACCCCATAACCAGCAGAAAGTTATCAACTAGATTGATGTGTAGATCAACTGGCAGAAAGTGTTGGACATGGAGGCATACTTTGAAGATGTCAGATGTGAAAGTGTTGGCAGCCATGGCATCCAGCTATGTCTAGGTGTGACTGCATGGGTTGAAGCAGGTGGTGCATTGTCGTTCAAAGTATTGTCACATAAGGTCCACACTGGCTGAGCCGATTGATCATGACTATAATAGGCTTGCCATGAAACAAGATGTCAGGTGTGTGGCCCCCATGTTTGAGAATGTTTTGAGGCCCTGTACACAATGGCTGGAGTGCCAGCCAAATGGTATCATTGCAGAGCTTGACAAAATCACAGTTGGCCAGCACCTTGTGGATGAAGGTTTTCAGATGCTGTGTAGCTGTGGAAGGGGCATCCAAAGGTACCGTATGCTACGTGCTGTCTGATACATGCACTGTGGGTGGACATAACTGTAGCCAATATCGATGATGCCTGGAGCATGAAGTCTGCCAGTAGAGTGAGTGCTTCACCATACAAGACCTCTACAAGGAAGATACCAAGATTGTCCTAGTGTGCAGACCGAATGCCCGACAGTACCCACAGGAGGGCCATGGCCCACTCACCCTTATGACACAGGAAGGCAGTTTTCAAAGTTCAGTCCTTGCATTTGATGAGGCTATTATTCTATGGTTGGTTTGTGGTGGTGCGGTACTGACAAATTCTGCAGAGTTTATAAAGTTCATTGAACAAAGCTAATTCAAACAGCCAACATTGATTGGTGTTATGAAGGCTGGGCAACTGAAACAGGAGATCCTAGTGTTGAAGAAAGCCCTGGGCCATCAATTCTGCTGTGATGTCTCTAAGGGGTATGATCTCCACTCACCATGTGATGTAGCCAATGACCAAGATTATGTATCAGTAGCATTCAGAGTAAGGTAGTGTCCCCACCAAGTTGAGGTGTATCACTCTTTCAGTACCTCAAACTGAGCAAGTGGCTGCTGTGCATGATATCCGACTTTGCTTTGTTGATAACCCTCTCCCCCGCAGTGACTTGGGTACAAATGGACAAGTGGTATTTTGTGAAACATCACATGAGAGGTGTTTATCTGTGCTCAGAACTTGGCATCATTCCAGATGAATGTGGTCATAGTATTATGGAGTAAAGACATGAATTGTTGATCTTTTAGCTCTGCCTCTTCAAATTTGCCACAATCGATCTGTGCACAGAGGGTGTACATGGATGACAGATAGTCCACAACAATGTTTTTTATACCTTGCAGATGTTTAACATTGGTTGTGAACTGTGCTGTATAATGAAGATGGCGAGATCATTGAGGGCATGTATCCTTCAAGTCTGCCAAATGTCAATGGTTGGTGTAGATGACAAGAGGTCTGCCTACCACATCAGATCTAAACCGATGAAAAACTTCATACACTGCCAGTAGTTCATGGTCATAGGCCCACCACTTGCACTGTGAAGCAGGATATATGGGAAAAAAAAGTTGGAGCAGTTGCTTTTTGCCTGCCACTTCTTGTTACTCCACTAACAGAGTCACTCACACCACAAGCAATTGTGAGTTCAGCATGTGGATATGGGTCTGCCAATGTCATGACTTGCATGTGAAGCCTACAAATTATTGGGAGGTATCATGATCCTAGCCTGTAAAAGTTCATTGACTGCAACTTTGGTGGCATGGAGCTTCTCCAGTCATAATCTGCATGGCCTGCAGTGGACAGGAGGGCCTGGGGTGATGGTAATTTTGTGAAATGTTCTGCTGCAAACAGCACATTGCATAAATAACCCCAAGGGTTGCACGAAGGAACAGTCAAAATTTCAGTGAGCAGCAGGAGCACAGGAAGTGCTTTTCCAATCTTGGGCAGGTGTGGAGGTTGTGTGGACTTGGATACTGCTGCAGAGGACGCTATTATTGTGCTGAGATTGACTGGAGATGGTATGGATGAGTCCTCTGGAACAGATGTGAGGTATTGTCACATTTGAGACCCATTTAGGTAATTTCCCTTTGTTCTGAGTTGCTCTCACACCTGGTGGATTGCATGAGGTATAGCGTAGCTTTTGTATGGTAGATGTAATGAATCAAGTCTCATGTTGAGATGATGCAGTTGAAGCTGGTACAGTTCGATGAGTAATGCGATACATTCTTGTAGGTATTACTGACGTGTGGCAGTCAGGCTATGACACTGATTGTTGTCTGGTAGAGAGGTGGCAGAAGCATGCCACGGCAGTGGGGAGGCACAGCTGATGATACCAGTAATGGGGCAGCTGCTGTCACAATGAGTACCACGTGTGAGGTCCAGTAAAATGATGAAGGAAGTTGGTGATGAACACTTGATCACTGATATCTTAATTCAGGGGGTTCCATGTAAAGAGTTCCCCAAGACTGAGATATAGGTTGTGATATTTGGCCCCATGGATGGTGATGGAAGAGTCATTCACTGCTCAGAGCTGTTTGGTGCAAATAGCACTCAATGCAGAAGGCTAGGTACTCAAATCAGAACCCTTGTTGATGAGAAATATTGTTGATTGATGTGGTTAAAGATGCAGAGTCTGCTACCAGCAATGTGGAAGGCATTTTACTGATGCAACGTGAAGTAAGGGAACTCAAATGGCATTTGCAGCCCTGTGCATCTATTGTGGACCACGCATCGCTTTTGGATACTAGTATAGCTGTCAGCAGCTCTGTGCAGTGTTGTTGAACTGTGTATGGAACCAGTAAAACTGACCCTGTAGTGGTGTGTCAGCCTCCAGGGTGTGGCAGCAAGTCGTGGAGATGTTTCTTGTGGTTGTGTGAAGGTCACTGTCCTATGCAGCAGAGATGACATCATGTTTGGCGGCAGTCAGGTGAACTTGATCTGACTCAGCTGTAGCGAGGCATTGGACACAGCAAGGCTGTTGCGAGCTATGTTCGGAGGCATTTTTGTCTACAGTATGTATACAGTATTGATGCGGTAAAATTGTAAAGATTCTTTCTGCCAATTTTAACTTACAATCTGATGATTCATGTTCATACAAAATCATTGCAAGTTAAACTTGAGACTGGACTTCGGCAACCGACAGGGTACAGAGCATGTGGTCTATCATCAGATTGACATCCAGTAATATATGTTACCGGTGCCAAAGCTGCAAATATGTCCCATCCCCCAGTTGTTCATCATACATAACTTGTTGCAACTGTTACTCTAACATCTGGGAGAGGTGTTGGAGAATAGTGGAGTCATAGCAAGGTACTTATTATCAGATGTGGGTGAAATAATGATGTCAATGATGTGGCTTAGTAACACAATGAATTTAGCACTTCATATGTAATGAGCATGCTCTTGAAAATTGCAAACCAGATAGTGGGTGGATCTGGTTGAACCCTACAAAGTGTGGTGGTGTTATCATTGAATGGTCGTATCGATAGGCAAGACAAAATAGGGAGACTCAAAATGGATGAGTGCTTGGCACAGTTGGAGGTGCAGTGAGCACATCTGAAAATTGTTGGCAGGCTGGGCCATATGGTGCAGCACAAACAGGATGAAAGACAATGAACATTGTGTGGCAGAAACATAAACAGTGGTGAACATTCATGAATGTGGCCATTCAATCAGCTGATGCTCAGTATTTGTAGGGCCTTTGTGTGGAGTAGAGTCCAGAATTAAATCGCCTAGTAAATTATCTGTAGGAATCCATTATTCAGTATCATTGTCCATTCCTGTAGCACTGCACTGATGAAAGTCATGTTTATTTTTGATGAATATGCATTGTTGTGGAGTCAGCTGTAAAACTATGTACGCTTACATATTGATATCACTGTCCTACCATCAGAACTGTGATGTACAGTAGTTGCAAAATGGCTGCTTTGTCAATGTAGGAGTGCAAAAATTATCCATATGCAGTTGTCATGCATCATTCATGACACTCTAAGATAAGGGTGACAATAGCTACACAATGCTGGTCATAACACACTTTAGTTTTGATACAGTGTTTATACAAAACATGTCACATTGCTTGACAGACACAGGGTGAACTAAATCCACCTTCCAAAAACCTTCTTAGTGAAGATGCAGTTGATGGTCAGAAAAGTTCGTCTCTCATGGCATCCCCACAAGTCTCTAATTGCACACTATTCAATAATTTCCTAACAACAGCACATTTCGATTCTTTTTGTAAAGCTTAGAAAAATTTCACTTAAGTGCAAGTAAAACCACTCTGAAAATAATTTACAGGTTATGACCACATCTTCAAAAATCCTTTTGTATTAAACACTCACTATAAGAATACGTCATGTTGTTAACTGTGTTACATAAGATATTTTATTCAACTGAATGTCAGTTGAGCTTATCCTGTATAATATGTGAATCTATTTACCACTCCAATCAAGTAAAGCCAATGTGCAGAAGTCACATGTCTACTCCTTAAAGTCAATGTGCAGAAGTCATTCATCTACTCATTCAGCTGATGTACAGTAAAGTCAAAAGAAAACATTGTGCAAACAGAGAACTTATGTTGAACACAACAAGCTGAAGAATATATAGTAGAGTCAAGCCTTTTTCTGAAATCAGCTTATAACAAACTTTTCAAATATGTTGTCAGATCCACATGACACTCATTACTTCCTGAGAATCTGTGAAAGGTAGTCCCTTTGTATCTGATTTTCAGTGATAAGAATTTGTAGAATTTTGTGGATCAGGCAACTAACACAGATGTTCCAGTGAAATGTTGTTATTCTTGCTAAGGTAATTTGTAACAAATTTTTTATAAGCTGTATATAATCTGTCTTAAATTTGTAATATCACTTAATTTTCTATGTTTTCAAGTTACAATGGAACTAACCGTGTCTTTCAATAAACTTTTGTCATGTTCGGATCAACTGTAGGCTCTATCACCTCTTTAGTGATACCACCAAGATCATGATCTGTTCTACTCAATATCTGATTATGCTCAAGCTTGTAGCAAGCATGGGCAGCAGTTCTGTACAGTGTAGTGCATGGGTATTTCGTTCGTGTGTTGGGGCATGAGTGTTCAATTTTGCGCTGTCAAATTAGTTCTGCACCAGCGGTCAGAAGGACTGTATTTTGTCTATAAACTCCAATTTATATGTTCATATTCTATCATGAGTTTTGTGATTGTGCGTAGCCTTTAGTAACGAGTCAACAGGAGTGTTATTCATCATCTCTAAAGTTTGTTTAGGCGTATGCTGCATCTGAATGACATTCTGTATAACTTGATCTACGAACAAAGTAAGTCGTTGTCATTCCAGCAGAGGAGGTATTGTCTGTGCATTATTTATTGAAAACTAAGAGGCTAACTGGTCAGACGGGCCAGTACTCAGTCCTATGTCCAAAAAATTATCTTACAAAACTTTCATTTTCACCATTCCTACACATAGACTGTCATCTAGTTCTACAGCTACTCTCTGATTGATAGTAAAATCACTGCTAAAATGTTATGAAATCTAAAATGGTATGGATCCTCACTTGAGTGAGGGAAGTGTTAGTACCACAAAAGAACGTTTATTAACACATGACTTGTTTTTATGCACAATCATCAGATGTGAAAAGACAGTACATGTACTTACTCGGAAAGTTCATACTTCTAGGTAGTGTCATCATATAGTTACTACTAATGCTTCATTCAGAGAGGAACTAAAAACTTGCAAGCTGAGGCCACTACTGCCACACTAGTCTGATGTGAAACAATTGCTGTATACTTTTCATAATGAGTTATAATCACTAGACATTTAACATTAGCTTAAATGGTAACCTATTTGGTTATATTTACTACAGATGACTAAACAGAGAGTATGTATGTCCCAATCACAATTTAATCATGTCTTATTCTTGTTAATCCTGCTCCAAATATGAAAAACTTTTATTATAGCTGACTGGGGCAAGCTGATGACTTTGCCATCCACTGGGCACTGCTTATTTCAAAGCAGCTCCACCCAGTAATGAAGTCAAGGGTTCAAAGAACGTAGGATTGAAGCTTATGATCTCCTTTTGTTTAATGAGCACGGTTTTTCTGTGGGAAAACCACAAACTTTGCTCTTATCACAGACCATTCAGAAACTGCCCCTGCAGGCTGTAGCACCTGAAGACCATCCCACAAAAACTCCCTAATTATTTACCTGATGAACTTCATGCAGAATATACTGAAGAACCAAGGCCTTCAACAAATGCTGCCTCCATTAAGCCAAAACATTGCTGAAGCATGCAATGTGGATCAACCAAAACAATTATCCTCTGATTAAATACTATTGAGTAAAACACACACACACACACACACACACACACACACACACACACACACACACATGTTAAATAATTAATGTGCTGTTTTACACATTATAAGAATAAAAATTTATTTGTCTTGTATTGATATCGTTGTCTTGCCCCCTGCTCAAAGTACTCTTATTAGCTTTTATATTTTTAATTAATTGTGATTGTATTTAAATAAAAATTTATAGAACTAAGTAGAGTATAATACAATAAGAGGCTAATTTTTTTAAAAAAAATCTGTCAAATGAATTTGTTAAAAATGTGTACACTCTGACATCGTCACTTGCCCCAGTCTTCCTTGCATATTTATCAAGCACTAATTTTGACTTTTTCCATTCTTTGTACATGGAGAAGAATATCTCCCAGGACATAGATATGATTTTAGAGATGTCACGATTTCTAGCTCTACAAACATGTAAAACTCATTTAAATGCTCTCACTTCATTGTTATATTTTGTAACTGCAAGAGTGTGCATGGCTTCTGTCTGCACTGTAAGGTTGTGAAAGTCTCACAACCCTTAGCTGACTGCTTATGATACTGCATTTCACACTGTTATTGCTAGTTGTAGCTAGGCGTTTTAAGTAATTAACATGGCGTATGTTCGACAATGTTAGATGTTCATGTGTTAAATAGTGTTCATTTTCTCATTGTATCCCCACTGTCTGTTCTCCATTTGTAGATGTGATGATGCGTAAGGCATTCAAATTGGTCATACATTTGTAAAAAAAAAAGTGAGACTGAGTAGGAATTAGATTTTTGTTTTCTTTCCAAGCACTTGCAATGTTTGATTTAACAATTCTTTCTCCATCTGTTTGTTTGGCTCCCCTCATGTTTTTATGTTTTTGGATTTAGCAATCATTACAGTTGTTATGTCACGATGACACCAACTTAACATGAAAGGTGGGAGGAGGATATGACATATGAGGGGGGACCCAAAAGTAACCGGAATCGTAATGCTGCACATCGTGTACTTGTAGTAGAAGTTTGCGCCGCCAGTAGGTTGTAGTAGGAGCTCTGCTGAGTCATTCTACCACACGGAGTCACCCAACAGTGAGAAGTGTGGTTTCTTTGCCAGCTCTTTGAGTGTGCCTACAGTGCAGACGTGACACGAGGAAATGGCTAGTTTTTACAAACAACGTGTGGCAGTGAAGTTTTGTTTCTTGCTCGGCAAGAATGCAGCAGAAACTGTTGCGGAGATTCAGACAGCCTACAAAGACCATGCTCTTAGTAAAACACAAGTGTACGAATAGTTTTCTCAGTTTAAAAAGGGAGAAATGGTGGTTGAAGATCAGCCCCGTTCCGGTCGACCTTCAACTGCTCGAAGCGAAGACAACATCGACAAAATCCGTGATCTCATCAGTGAAGATCGACGCTGGACAATCGACCAATTCGAGAACTTGTCCGGGTTGTCCTGGAGCTCAATTCAGAGCATCTTGACCATCAATTTGGGGATGCGAAGAGTGGCAGCAAAATTCGTGCCGAAGCTTCTTACCAGAGATCAAAGGGATCGTCACGTTCAAGCCTGTCTCGAAATGAAGGATGCGTTCAAAGAAGATCCACATTTTTTCGACAAAATCATTACAGGTGACGAGTCATGGTGCTATGGGTACGATCCAGAAAGTGAACAACAGTCATCACAATGGAAGTCACCTGGCTCACTTTGACAAAAAAAAGCTCGACAAGTGAAATCGAATGTGAAAACGATGTTGATCTGTTTTTTTGACATCAAAGCGACCGTACACTCTGAATTTGTCCCTGAAAACCCGACAGTAAACCAACAATTCTATTTGGAGGTTATGAAACGGCTTCGCAGAAGTTTGTCGCGAAAATGTCTGGCTTTGTGGGATTCTGGCGTGTGGTTCCTGCATCACGACAACGCTCCCGCACACACGACTCTCAGCGTTTGCCAGTTTTTGTCCTCAACGAAGACGACTACCTTGACCCACGCGCCCTATTCGCCGGATTTAGCACCCTCGGACTTCTTCCTATTCCCGAGGATGAAAAGAGGCTTGAGAGGGAAGCGTTTTGCGGATGCGGAAGACGTAAGCCGCAATTTCATGAAAGTGCTAGCAGGTATCAAAGAGGACGAATTTAAAAGATGCCTCGAACACTGGAATGAACGTTTGGACAAGTGTATTAATGCTAATGGAGAGTACTTCGAAGCAGATTAAGGTTGTATTTGAAAACAATAAAGTATATGCTTTCTAGAAAGAAATTCCGGTTATTTTTGCCCCCCCCCCCCCCTCCTATGTCGTGTGTCCAAGTCAGAAGTGTGTACAATGAACAGTAGCAGAGCAGTCTCACATATGTTGGAACACTTGCTAATTTAATTGCTCATCCGGCTTATGATGCACGTCACGGTTTTGGAAGTCAGCACACTATACTTTAGGAGAAGATCCATAAATTATCAAGGGTATGCATAATTTTATACTTGCAGGATTTCTTTTTCTTTTTATCTGATCTATGAAGTATGTTACAGGATGGGAAAAGGTTTCGTTTAGGCCGCAGCTTAAGTAAGAAGGCTGTTGCTTCTACAAACGTAACAAAGTTTATTCTAAAAACATAACAGCAAGCAGGGTACATTAAGGGCGACTAGTGACCGTGGGTGATGACGGGGAAGTCGGCGTACCAGCCGAAGGCGCCGTGGTGGCCAGTGTGCGCGCCGAAGTCGACGTAGTCACCGTGGTGGTGGCCGCCGTCTCCGCCCCCACCTCCGCCGCCTCCCAGGTGGTGGTGCGCACCGCGCTCGACGCGCGCCGCCTCTTCCGGCAGTGCGGGGGCGGCTCGGGGGGCTCTGGCCGCCGCTCCCGCCTCCTCCAGCAGCGCGATGTCGGCCTCTCCGTCCAGGGGGATGGCCAGGAAGCGCGGATACGCGCTCGCCGACGCCAGCGCCGTCAACACCAACACTGCTGCCACCTGTGAGTACGTGCGCACATGAATACTTAGCATCCCCGCAGACATCAAAACTATAACGAACGACAAATTCATTTTGCTTTAAGACCAGTTACGGTGCTTTCAGTCATACTTTCTGAGTGCTTATGTTTCCATTTCGTTATACATTTTGGCTTAAAGGCAGGCCGTACGAACTTCCGCTCGACGATATGATTCGTATTGATAGGTTGTGTAGGGCACGACTAGGACTTCAGTACATGTAAATAAGAAGCAGCAACTGTCAGCCGTTTTCGAGAAAACAGAATGTTAACACTTTACGTGTGCTTAAATACTGTTTTGTTTTTTCCTTTTAATTTATTGCCCTTCGGGACGTGCCCATTCAGCCATCTCAATAGTGGAAAGTCAAGTATGACGTTACGAACGTAAGTATAACACAACATCCAGTCCCCAAGCGGAGAAAATCTCCTACCTGGTCACGAATCGAATCCGGACGCCTTCGGTCAGCAATCAGCCGCGCCAGCTGCGCTACACACGGTACTTCGTTTGGTCGCTAGCAATCAAGCGTTCCGCCGCCGATCTAGTAAGCGCTCGTTAGTTTCACAATCGTGTGGTCTGTGGATCGAATCTCACTCACGGAATATGCGTGGTACACCTCGAAATTGTGCCATGACCGAGTACCCTTTACGAATGTAAACCAAGTCTGTTTAGCAACAGACACATTGAAAAAAAAAAAAAAAAAACATGTACATGCAAAGATTCGGCGTTCATTACAAGTGCTGTATGTCGGAATAGTCACTGTTTTCCACGTTTCTGTGATCAGCTTCATCCTGTTTCGTGCAGTGTTCCATAAGTAACACTTTATTCTTGTCACACATGTAGATGCAATGATGTAAATAAAATTACTGTAATGATTTGACTGAAATTTCTTGTGTATCCTTTTTTAGTTCCAATCTGATCATGAAAATTTTTTCTCCTTATTTCAGGATAGGTATTTGAATATAATAAATGATTCATTCAATAATGACAGTTTGGAAAGTCATAATAATTACGCGGGAATGAAAAAAAGGCGTAAACTATTAATTTGAAAAGCCTATTATTTAGAGTGGAGAAAATATCCCTTTGAAGAAATTGTGCTTTTGTTATCATTTTGCCTTTATTTCCGTGTTTTAAACAAAGAAAACTCATTGATTATATTACTTAAGTTTAGCAACTGAATAACAACAAAAGGCTTAGTACATAAGTAAGATATGCTTCTAGCAGCATTAAATCACCACATGCTTGAGGAATGCAGCGGATGACCAATGGGGGAGTATTAGCTTGTCTGCACACGGTTCGACTTCTATAAACAGAATATACTTGTCTATAGGTACAACACCGAAAAACTCGCGTAAATTTTATTAATAAGTCACAGAAGGCTTATTCTTGAATTCCTTTTTACCTGCACAGCAGATCGCACCAACCGAAATTTGGGATCAGCAGAGGTGCTGGTTGGAAGGCCAAATAACTTATGTACGGTATCCCTTGCGGCCCGGCCCTCCAGGTTTTTTTTTTTTTTTTTTTTTTGCTTCCATCACCGTCACGTCTCATTCCAACCCTCTGTCGAAGGTATCGGCAGCAATCGGAAGCCTCCGGCCAAACAGCACATTTGCTTCAGCACCTGCTTGTCGATCCTTGAGATCGTGTAACACCGTAGCGAAGTACCAGCAAGAACTCCATTGCTGAACGTGTACAGGCGGCAGCTGCGCGAACTGAATACAGCGTTCTCACATAAACTACAGGGTTACTACAAATGATTGAAGCGATTTCACAGCTCTACAATAACTTTATTATTTGAGATATTTTCACAATGCTTTGCACAGACATACAAAAACTCAAAAAGTTTTTTTAGGCATTCACAAATGTTTGATATGTGCCCCTTAAGTGATTCAGCAGACATCAAGCCGATAATCAAGTTCCTCTCACACTCGGCGCAGCATGTCCCCATCAATGAGTTCGAAAGCATCGTTGATGCGAGCTCGCAGTTCTGGCACGTTTCTTGGTAGAGGAGGTTTAAACACTGAATCTTTCACATAACCCCACAGAAAGAAATCGCATGGGGTTAAGTCAGGAGAGTGTGGAGGCCATGACATGAATTGCTGATCATGATCTCCACCACGACCGATCCATCGGTTTTCCAATCTCCTGTTTAAGAAATGCCAAACATCATGATGGAAGTGCGGTGGAGCACCATCCTGTTGAAAGATGAAGTCGGCGCTGTCGGTCTCCAGTTGTGGCATGAGCCAATTTTCCAGCATGTCCAGATACACGTGTCCTGTAACGCTTTTTTCGCAGAAGAAAAAGGGGCCGTAAACTTTAAACCATGAGATTGCACAAAACACGTTAACTTTTGGTGAATTGCGAATTTGCTGCATGAATGCGTGAGGATTCTCTACCGCCCAGATTCGCATATTGTGTCTGTTCACTTCACCATTAAGAAAAGATGTTGCTTCATCACGGAAAACAAGTTTCGCACTGAACACATCCTCTTCCATGAGCTGTTGCAACCGCGCCGAAAATTCAAAGCGTTTGACTTTGTCATTGGGTGTCAGGGCTTGTAGCAATTGTAAACGGTAAGGCTTCTGCTTTAACCTTTTCCGTAAGATTTTCCAAACCGTCGGCTGTGGTACGTTTAGCTCCCTGCTTGCTTTGTTTGTCGACTTCCGCGGGCTACGCGTGAAAGTTCCCCGCACGCGTTCAACCGTTTCTTTGCTCACTGCAGGCCGACCCGTTGATTTCCCCTTACAGAGGCATCCAGAAGCTTTAAACTGCGCATGCCATCGCCGAATGGAGTTAGCAGTTGGTGGATCTTTGTTGAACTTCGTTCTGAGGTGTTGTTGCACTGTTATGACTGACTGATGAGAATGCATTTCAAGCACGACATACGCTTTCTCGGCTCCTGTCGCCATTTTGTCTCACTGCGCTCTCGAGCGCTCTGGTGGCAGAAACCTGAAGTGCGGCTTCAGCCGAACAAAACTTTATGAGTTTTTCTACGTATCTGTAGTGTGTCGTGACCATATGTCAATGAATGGAGCTTCAGTGAATTTATGAAATCGGTTCAGTCATTTGTAATAGCCCTGTATGTTAAGCAAGGTTTCTGTTCAGTAGCAGGCGTTACTTTAAGATGCTACGTGGACGAAATAAAGGTGTTAAGACGCCACCCCCTCGCTACGGCTCCATGAACATTGACGAAATAACAATAATCTTCTACAAAAGTAAGCACAGCGACTTTCAAATGCATTAGTGGCACGGCAACGACGCAAATAAACGAACAGTGAAATTAGTGTAGTTGAGAAAGAGGCCTGACTGAACAGTAGGGTAACACGACTATCAAAGTCAACGTTAAAATGTTCACGCCGCCAATGCTCGATCAGATTAACGTCGCTCTGTACCTTTGAGTGTAAGCACTACTACTTAAATTACAAGGGAGGATATTTACTGTAGTGTCAGCTGACCATGCCACTTTTGTATCGATCATTAATCGGAACTAGATCACAGTCGACTTCTCTTGTTGGTCGAATGGTATTTTTTTCGGAACTAAATATTTCGATCTCGAATTTTTGCCTGGTTATTTTCTACCATCATGGCTAGCCTATGTCTAGCCGCACACATAATGTGAATGGGTTTGATAACTCCTATCGGGGCTAAACTGAAGGCTGCCCTGTCGTCAGATACCAAAAAAATCAACACATTATGTGCCTAGTAATGACTGTCACATTACTGCAAAGGATAAACTTCGCAGTCTTTTGTAAACAGCGCAGACCCCCCCCCCCCCCTCCCCCCGGCTCCGCTATACGTCGTAGAAACATTCATTTTGCCGTCCTGTCGTCAAAACTTGCTGTTTTCGCGCAATTACCCAAGTTCTCGTTAACGGTTTGAAGCAAAGTTTATGGACTGTGCGGCTGGTCCCGGCGGAGGTTCGAGTCCTCCGTCGGGCATGGGTGTGTGTGTTTGTCCTTAGGATAATTTAGGTTAAGTAGTGTGTAAGCTTAGGGACTGATGACCTTAGCAGTTAAGTCCCATAAGATTTAAAAAAAAAAGAAGAAAAAGCGAAGTTTGTGGAGCGTGGTGGTCTAGTGGTAAGCGTGTTCCTGGAAATCGACAGATTGCGGGATCGAATCGCGGACGGACCACGGAAATTTTAAGTCTGCTTTTAATCGTCACGTCTCAACGATGTGGGGCGTCGCCAGGAACGGCATATGGCTCGGATTCCACGTTAAACTGTAGGTCCCCTTTCCTCGGTTTGATAACTGGGGTGGACTAGGGGCACGCAAGTCGCCGAAGCGGCGTGGCGTTGAAAGACTTGCACCTGACCATAAAGCCACAAGAAACTGATCGATGTTTCTATGTTATACCCATTTCTAAGAGAAGAAAGTACAACTACTTTGGTAAATTCACCGAAAGAAGGTGCGTCAACGCAGCAGTCTAGTTACGCAGAAGGCGACGTTCCATAATACCGGAGCACTTGGATTTTCAAAACAGCAGAGTTGCATGTCTTCCAACTTACAAAGATATCAGCACAAATTTCAAAAAAACGGTTCAAATCACTCTGAGCACTATGAGACTTAACTTCTGAGGTCATCAGTCCCCTAGAACTTAGAACTACTTAAACCTAACTAATCTAAGGGCATAACACACATCCATGCCCGAGGCGGATTCGAACCTGCGACCGTAGTGGTCGCGCGGTTCCAGACTGAAGCACCTTGAACCGCTCGGTCACACCGGCCGGCGTCACAAATTTGAATGGGAAAACAAATTCCTTTGGGGTAGAAATCTGATAAATTTTGATACGAAAATTCCATGTACATTATCTGATCAAAAGTATCTGGACATCTTTAGCATTCATTAATACGGGGTGTATCTACCCTTTGGCTTTATGACAGCTTGAACTCTGCTGGAGACACTTTCAGTGACGTGTCTGAATGTGTGTGTGTGTGTGTGTGTGTCTGTGTGTGTGTGTGTAGGAATGGCAGCCCGATCTTCCACAAGAGTCGAAATTAGAGATGTTGGACGCTGGCTTCTGAAGCTCAGTCGACGTTCTGTATCATCCCGAAGGTATTCCATTCAGTTCAGGATGGGACTCTGGGCAGGCCTGTCCATTTCGGGAACGTTACTGTCAACAAATATTGATTCGCAGATGCAGTGTCATGCCCATACAAATAGTCATCGTCTCCAAACTGTTTCTCTACTGTTCGCAGCGCGCAAAGCTGTAAAATGTGTTCAGATCCTTCCGCATCTAATGCTATCTTAAGTGCAAAAAGGGGATCTTATCCTGACTGCGAAAAACACCCTCATACCGTGGCAACACTTCCACCATACCTCAATGTTGGCGCTGCTCTTGACGGCAGATAACGTTCTCCAAGCATTTACCAAATCCAAACCCATCCATCGGGCTGCTGCAGGGTAGAGCGTGATTCATCACTTCGAAACACTCGTTTCCAATCATTCACTCCCCGGTGACATCGGTCTTTACACCACGTCGAGCGTTGTAAAGACAGACGAAACGCGTGGCTTATGAAGAGCTGCTCGATCACTGTGCCCCATTCATTGTTAACTCCCTACGCACAGCTATTGTGCTAACTGGCCTGCTGGTAGCGCTCTGGAACTCCCGAGTGATTAAATGTGTGTGAAATCTTATGGGACTTAACTGCTAAGGTCATCAGTCCCTAAGCTTACACACTACTTAACCTAAATTATCCTAAGGACAAACACACGCACCCATGCCCGAGGGAGGTCCCGAGTGATCCCTTCCACTGATTTCATGCGAGTTCTTACAGTCACTCCCTGAAATGCTCGTCGGCCCCTTTCCGTCAGCACGTGAGCTCTCCCTGGCCTTGGTTTAACTGTGGTTATTCCTTTGCGTTTCTACTTCACAGAGACATCTCTAGCATTTGACTCGGGCAGTTTTACAAGTGTCGAAATGTACGATGGATATGTTTTTGAGGTGACATCCAATGTCTCATCCACGTTCGAAGTCTCCCACCGAACCATTCTGCTGTTACAGCTTCTGTACTTATAACACAATACTCCCACCCCATTTTATACTGGCGCGTCCGTCTGTTGTGGCATCTAGTGGTCAATTCCGTATTACGTAGGGGTGTTCGGATACTACTGATCAGGGGTGGTGACTGGTAGAGCATCCGGCTACCGTCTACTACCAACATTGGCAAATCCCGATTAAAATGTCGACTGCCTGAAGACACGACATAAGGCTAGGAAAAAGGAAGAAGGAGAAGAGAAGGCTCTAGGCAGATGAAATACTAGGATGGTTGATTTCAAATAAACACACTGACAGTTGTACCCCTCATCCTTGAGAGAAGTGAGCAGATGACGTAAGTAAAATCCTGATCAAAAAAGCAAAGTTCATGTGGAAAATTTCAAGAAGCAACTTTTCTCACAATCGATGAGTGAGTGACGAAAATGAGAGAACGCGCTCTAATACTGAACTAGTTCCCCGCAGTGGTCTTAGTGTAGACAGGCAGACTCCAATCGCCATCCGTCTGCTGCTGTAAGGTGCTACCAAAGCTCACCAAAAGCTCTTTAAAGTGGTATTGACAAGGGCTCTGCGCTGAGGACATTGATGGGTGAACGAGACAGTTCAGCGCTGATACGCTACACTTTTCAAATGATCGTTCTTTTATTTCAACATAAAATTACGCATAATGAGATTAATGAGAAATTTTAAAGCAATTTTTTTTACCTTTGCAAGCTCGGGATTTCGGTCAAAGAATACGTAACAATAGACTGGTAACGACGTAATGATGTCTTTCTTCCCATGAGTTTTCTTCTTCACTGACGAGTAATTAAGTTCACAAGCCACCTCTAGGATGAGTGTTGTAACTGTTTTGGAACGTACTGCAGAATCATTTTGGACTATAGTGATTTATGAGGCTATCTTGGCGTTAATGCCTGATGTTACATTTTCATGAATCCAATCAAACTGGCTATGGCAGTTTTATGCACATCATTTCGACGATTGACAGAATCTTCTTCGTCATGTACTACGAGCGGTGATCTTATTGCTTGGTGTGTTCACTCTATGATTCGAGTCCAGGCAGCGATTATATCTAAGACCATCTTCACTGACAGTAGGCCTATGTGACGGGGTAATCTAGCGCAGTGGTAAAGACACAGTATTTGCATTTGGAAGGACAGAGATTCTTCGTTTTGCCATCTAGATTTAAGTTTCTGTTGTTTCCATAATTCCTTAAGGTAAATGCCAGGACGATACTTTTGAAAAGGACACGGCCGCTTTCCCTCCCCATCCTTCTGCAATCCGATCTTAATCTATGTCCCTCAAGACCTTCTCGTCTATGGAGCGTTGATCCTCATTTTGGCAGCAGACAACAAAAATGATTAGTCTCGCCGAGAGGGAGAACATAATGGATAAGGCACTCAACTCGCTTTTAGAAGAAGTTTTCCCAAGGTTTCTGTAAATCGTTTTAGCGCAACGGCAGGATGGCCTCTTTAAAAAAAGTAGACGGCCGACTTCCTATCCCATCTTTGCCCGATGAAAGCTTCTACTCTGTCCCTAATGACATCGTTACCGAAGGGGCGAGAAGCCCTAATCTTCTTCCTTCTTCAGAGTAGTCCAGTGGTCTACATATTGTCTTCAAAAATAGAATCATGGACTCAACTGAACATCTAATAAAGGTTTCTGGTATGTTGCTTACTTTGGACGCCACGCACGAAGTCCGGAGTCCGGAAATGGGCGAGAAATTATCACAGCAACGTACACCTGTCATCGACGAGGAGGATGTTCAGTGGTTTCCGTTATTTAGCCATTCAGGCAGAAATACTTCGAGGAAGCACAACTCAATTCCTCATTGTTTACTTGATGAGTCGATCCAAGTGTAGTTTCCAAAGACAACAATTTTTTTTAGATTCTAAGAAAAGTCAGGGGACGTTATTATGCATGAGACATATGCGAAAAAAATTATTCTGAGCAAGGCAGTGTCTGTGAGTGATGTTCAACCGTATACTTAATAAAAAATAAAGAAAGATTCAATGTGGCGATTAACATTCAGCGTGCTGACATTGCTGTTCTCTATGAAAGAGAGAAAGAGTTACAAGATCTGAAGAATCGAATGACCAATCTACTGAACACAGAATATGGCGTGAGAGTAAACCAAAGAAAGACGAAGGTGTAGAAGAGGAGCATAAATGAGATGAGCGACAACCTTAATATTAAAATTGAGGATTGCATAGTAGGCGAAGCGAAGAAATTCTGCTATCTTGGAAACAAAACAACGCATGATGGAAGAAGAAAGGGCATAGAAACATTGTTGGAAAGTGGAACATGGGTTGTGGTGGAACAGGGAAAGAAGAGAATCTAAGCGTTTGAGTTGGGTGTTACAGAAGAATGCTTAAAATTAAGTGGACTATTAAAGTTGAGGAGGTTCTCGACAGAATCAGAGAGGAAAGGGATATCTGGAGAACACTAACTAGAAGAAGGGAGAGGATGGTAGGGCATATGTTAAGACATCCCATTAGAAAGAA
Source organism: Schistocerca piceifrons (assembly GCF_021461385.2). Taxonomy (NCBI): domain Eukaryota; kingdom Metazoa; phylum Arthropoda; class Insecta; order Orthoptera; family Acrididae; genus Schistocerca; species Schistocerca piceifrons. The sequence goes on along the minus strand of NC_060139.1, from coordinate 310,449,677 downwards.
AGCATCAGAAGAGTTGTCGAATGGTATTTTCCAAATGATTATTAAGTGGTTCTCTGAAAATAGGCTCTCCCTAAATTTTGAAACGACGTGCTGCATTCAGTTCTGTAAAAGAAATAGTCTTACCAACAACTGATGCAGCATATGATGAAAACTTGAACTCGAAGAGGCATATTAGGAGCGTCTAAAACAATTAAGTTCAGCTGCTTTTGCTCTCCGTATAACAGCTAATCTTAGAAATAAACACATGAACCTCCTGACAAAATGGTTCAAATGGCTCTGAGCACTATGGGACTTAACTTCTGAGGTCATCAGTCCCCTAGAACTTAGAACTACTTAAACCTAACTAACCTAAGGACATCACACGCATCCATGCCCGAGGCAGGATTCGAACCTACGACCGTAGCGGTCGTGCGGTTCCAGACTGAAGCGCCTAGAACCGCTCGGCCAACTCAGCTGGCGAACCTCCTGACACATTTTGCATATTTCCACTCAGTAATGTCGTACAGAGTAATTTTCTGGGGTAACTCATCACTTAGAAAGAAAGTATTGATTGCAAAAAAAGCGAACATTAATATGTGGCGCATACACACGGACTTTCAAAGAGCTAGGCATTTACCGGCGCCGTCACAATACATATATTCACTAATGAAATTCATCATTAATAATCCATCACAATTTGAGAAGAACAACGATATATATACCTACAACGCTACATGACCTTTATTAAACATTGTTAAAGCTGTCACTGGCTCAGAGAGGAGTGCAATAAGCAGCAACGAAAATTTTTGATCATTCACCCAATAACATAAAATGCCTGACAGGAAGCGAAGCAAATTTCGAATCTAATCTAAAATCATTTCTCCTGGGCAGCAACGCCTTCTATTCCACTGGAATATATCCAACTAACAATTAAGGAAAGGTCACAGTTCGTAATAATAGACGGAAAGTCATCGAGTAAAACAGAAGTAATATCCGGCGTTCCCCAAGGAAGTGTTCTAGGCCGTGTATTTTTCCTTATGTATATTAACGACATAGGAGACAACCTGAGTAGCCGTCTTGGATTGTCTGCAGATGATGCTGTCATTTGCCGTCTTGTAAAGCCATCAGATGATCAAAAGACTTGCAAAATGATCTAGATAAGATATCTGTATGATGCGAAAAGTGACAATTGACCCTGAATAAAGGTAAGTGTGAAGTTATTCACATGAGTACTAAAAGAAGTCACCTAAATTTCGATTACGTGATAAGTCACACAAATCTGAGGGCTGTAAATTCAACTAAATACATAGGGATTACAATTACAAATAACCTAATTTGGAACGATCACACAGGTAATATTGTGGGTAGAGCAAACCAATGACGGCGATTCAATGGCAGAACACTTAGAAGGTGCAACAGGTCTACCAAAGAGACTGCTTACATTACGCTTGTCCGCCCTATTCTGGAGTATTGCTGTGCGGTGTGGGATTCGCATCAGGTGGGACTGACGGATGACATCGAAAAAGCACAAAGAAGGGCAGCTCGTTTTGTATCATCGCGAAATAGGGGAGATAGTGTCAAAGACATGATAGGTGAATTGGAGTGGCAATCATTAAAACAAAGGCGTTTTCCGCTGCGACGGGATCTTCTCATGAAATTTCAATCACCAGTTTGGAGAAATGATCATCACGATAAAATAAGAGAAATCAGGGCTCGCACAGAAAAATTTAAGTTCTCGTTTTTCCGGCGTGCCGTTCGAGAGTGGAACGGTAGAGAGACAGCATGAAGGTGGTTCATTGAACCCTCTGCCAGGCACTTTGTTGTGAATAGGAGAGTAATCACGAAGATGTAAATGTAGAAGGACATTGGGTGCAAGTGCTACTTTGAAATGAAGAAGCCAATACAGGCGAATAAGTAGCCGCATAGAACTGTCAGAAGACTGATGAGAAGAAAAGAAAGTACGCCGATATGTCAACGGAGTCAATGGCTTATAGTGCGTTTCGTATGTATAAAAAGAATTTCACGAATAGCTTGTGGAATTCAAAATATGCTATTTCGCTACACTTCATGGAGAAAAGAATTTCCAGGTACTAGAATGTAAGCATGACTGATGTCTCAGAACGATAACGAATCACTCATTCAAAAAAATGGTTCAAATGGCTCTGAGCACTATGGGACTTAACATCTGTGGTCATCAGTCCCCTAGAACTTAGAACTACTTAAACCTAAGTAACCTAAGGACATCACACACATCCATGCCCGAGGCAGGATTCGAACCTGCGACCGTAGCAGTTGCGCGGTTCCGGACATCACCCATTCCCTTCAACGGAGACTGTAGGGCCCAGTGCTGCATTTGCAGACGCGTATGGCACACCACTGGAGTAACTGTTTCGAGGACGGGCAAAAGCTGAAGTTGGGCACGGGGGAATAAATCGCCGCATAGAACTGTCAGAAGATTGATGAGAAGGAAAGAAAGTATGCCCATATGTCAACGGAGTCAATGGCTTATAGTGCGTTTCGTGTGTATAAAAAGAATTTCACGAATAACTTGTGGAATTCAAAATATGCTATTTCGCTACACTTTACGGAGAAAAGAATTTCCAGGTACTAGAATGTAAGCATGATTGATGCCAGAACGATAATGAATGACTCATTCCCTTCAACCGAGTCTGTAGGGCCCAGTGCTGCATTTGCAGACGCGCATGGCACGCCACTGGAGTAACTGCTTCTAAGACGGGCAAAAGCTGAAGTTGGGCACGGGGGAGAGGTACTCACCGCGACCTTCATGCTGCTGGATGCTCTGTGCTGCTCGGACTGCCGCAGACATCCGCGGATCGCCCCTTTATAGCGCCGCGGCCGTCGGCAAAAACGGGGAGTCGCTGGCGTGGCGCGGCGCGGCGCGGAGACGGCGCGGCCTGCTGAGCTGGGCTTCCGCGGCCAAAAACATCGCCAGCTCGCAGAAGCCTCCCGCGCCTGCCTCTGCTAGCTCTCTCGATTCCTCCGCTGCGCCACAACTCATGCGGCCCAACCAAGCGCACTCCGAAAGTTTCCAGGAAGTCATTGCCCGATTCCCGCGGCCCTTGAAAACAGACTTCACATCTTTTCAATGTACTCGCTGTCAAACAACATGCACCATAGCGTCTTTTCGAATTACTCTCCACGATGTACACTGAAGCGCAAAAGAAACTGGTACAGACAAGCGTGTTCAAATGCAGAGATATGTAAACAGGCAGAATACGGCGCTGCGGTCGGCAACGCCTATATAAGACAACAAGTGTCTCGAGCGGTTGTTAGATCGGTTACTGTTGCTACAATGGCAGATTATCAAGATTTAAGTGAGTTTAAAAGTGTTGCTATAGTCGGTGCACGAGCAATGGACACAGCATCTCCGAGGTAGTGATGAAATGAGGATTTTCGTCGGTCGAGGTGGCCGAGCGGTTCTAGGCGCTTCCGTCTGGAACCGCGCGACCGCTACGGTCGCAGGTTCGAATCCTGCTTCGGGCATGGATGTGTGTGATGTCCTTAGGTTACTTAGATTTAAGTAGTTATACGTTCTAGGGGACTGATGACCTCAGATGTTAAGTCCCATAGTGCTCAGAGCCATTTGAACCATTTTTTGGGGATTTTCCCCTAAGACCATTTCACGAGTGTACCGTGAATATCAGAAATCCCGTAAAACATCAAATCTCCGACATCGCTGAGGCTGGGAAAAGAGCCTGCAAGAACGGGACCGACGACGACTGAAGATAATTAAGCAAATTGCAATGCTGGGCCACCAACAAGTTTCTGCATGTGAACCATTCAACGAAACATCGTCAATATGGGCTTTCAGAGCCGAAGGCCCACTCGTGTACCCTTGATAATTGCACAATAAGAAGTTTTACGCCGCGTCTGGGCCCATCAACACCGACATTGGACTGCTGGTGACTGGAAACATGTTGCCTGGTCAGACGAGTCTCATTTCAAATCGTCTCGAGTAGATGGATGTGTACAGGTACCCTCGGACCCTGCATGTCAACAGGGGCCTGTTCAAGCTGTTGGAGGCTCTGTAATGGTGTGGGGTGTGTGCAGTTGGACTGATACATTTAGATACGACTCTGACAGGTGATACATACATAAGCATCCTGTCTGATCACCTGCATCCATTCATGCCCATTGTGTATTTCAACGCACTTGGACAGTTCCAGCAGGACAATGCGTCAAGCCACCCATCCAGAATTGCTACAGTGTGGCTCCAGGAACACTCTTCTGAGTTTAAACACTTCCGCTGGCCACTAAACTCCCCAGACATGAACATTTTTGAGCATATCTGGGATGCATTGCGACGTGCTGTTCAGAAGAGATCTCCACCCCCTTGTACTCTTACGGATTTATGGTCAGCCCTGCAGGATTCATGATGTCAGTTCCCTCCAGCACTACTTTAGACATTAGTCGAGTCCATGCCACGTCATGTTGCAGCACTTCGACACTACAGTAGGCAGGTGTACCAGTTTCCTTGGCTCTTTATTGCAGCGTTAAGGTACGTAGCCCAGTTCACCCAACCAAAACAGCTTGGATTGTAATTGGAATTGAATGATGGCAGTCGAACTTAGGCTTTTTCTGTGTATCTACGTCACACATTCTCCGACACTCAATGAGCGTCCAGCAATGTTCTGAGCACTCTGCTGTTGATGTCGCAGTCAGTGTGAATATTATTAAATGTGACTGCAGGGAGTTATTTAATAAATTTTTATTCCATTTGTTGCGAGTTGTCATGACTGGTGATGGTGGTAAGCGACAAATTCTACATAAGCAATCTAGAGACATACTTTGCAGGATAAATACTTTCTTAAAGCGCTAAGCACATGTATACCCTTACTGGCACAACTGTCGGCTGGAACTGGTAATGAACCAATTCCCATCCGTGGGTCGATCTAAGCGGACAATTATCGTTCGTGTTTTGCACTATTACTCCTGATCAAAAACTAACTTGGAACCCCCACCTACCAACCATCCAAAACAAAACCCAATTTAAATCACTAATCGTCCCTATCATCGTCTGTCCTGTATACTAGAAATGAAGCTCTGCCAAACATTGCCAAAGAACGTGCCGTAGGTGCAGGTCTAACAGAAGACCTGTTAAACACGAATTTTGACGAGTCTTAGGTACTTCATCGAGGGACATGTCCTGAGTACCTGGCTTGCGGCTTTTCCTGCGACGACCCCTAATTCCCGAGAAAATCGAAGTTGAAGTTTTATGCATACCTGCTAAACCTGTAAAGTTAATTATATTTTTACTAGGCGAACATAGCGCAGTGGCTAAGGTTCACAGCTATTACACTGAGAGTATCGGTTCAAATCCTGCCCATGTAGTATACTCTAATGCAAAATTTGCAACACTAAAAAAAATTAATAAATGAAAAGCGCTATTTTGCGTTTGTTCTACAGCACAATACTGTAAAAAAAAGCGAACTAGCGCTCTTCATTTATTATAATGTCGTTCTACCTAGAACGACGGAAGATTCAGTTAACATAAAAAATAATTAATACAGAGTGATGAAATTACGGAAATACATTTGTCCATGAAACATATTTTAGTGATTGACACTGCAAGGTCGCAGATTAATGTACGCGCGAGATAAGCCACTGCAAATGTGAAACGCTGGTACATTAATAATAGGTGTAACCGCCAGAATGGTGAATCCAAGCATAAAAGCGTGCATGCAATGTATTGTAATTACAGGTGCCTGATGTCAGTTTGTGGGTTAATATGGGGACAGTTAGTGCTGTTTGTAGGTAACGCTGGAACTGTTGTCCAGTGATGTCCCATATGTGCTCGGTTGGAGAAAGATCTGGTGATCGAAGAGGCCAAGGTAACATGTCGACACTCTATAGAGCATGTTGGGTTACAACAGCAGTATGTGGGCGAGCGTTATCATGTTGCCAATTACCCTTGGAATACTGTTCATGAATGGCAGCAGAACAGGTCCAATCACCAGACTGATGTACAAATTTGCAGTCAGGCTGAGTGGGATAACCACGAGAGTGCTCCTGCTGTCATACGAAATAGCACCCCAGATCATAGCTCCAGGCGTAGATCCAGTGCGTCTAGCACGCAGACAGGTTGGGTGCACGTCCTCGACTGACTCCTTCCTAACCAGCGCACGACCGTCATTGGCGCCGAGGCACAACCAGCGCTCGTCGGAAAACACAGCAGACCTGCACCCTGCCCTCCAGTGAGTTCTCTCTTGGTCTACCACTGAAGTCGCAAATGGCGGTGGTTGGGAGTCAGTGGAATGCACGCTACAGAGCATCTGGCCCGCAGCTGTCCTTCAAGTAACCAATTTGTAGCAGTTCGTTGTGTCACTGTGTCGCTAACTGCTGCTCAAATTCCTGCTGCAGATGCAGCTCAAAGAGCCAGAGCATGATGGTCTTGCTTCTACAGCGTGCCATGTGGCTATCTGAAGCTCAGTCTTCTTGTGACTCTGGACCTTCCTATGACCACCGCTGCCAGCAATTGAGTATAATGGCTACATCCCTTTCAGGTCTTTCTGCAGTATAGCAGAAGGAACATCCAGAATCTTGTAGCCCTATTACACGGCCTCATTCAAACTCAGTGAGCTGTTGATTAAGCCGCGTTTGTCGCCTTGAAGGCATTCTTGACTATCATCAACTTACCAAGCTCAATCTCAAAGGTAATTAACGCCCACGTCCGTTGCAGCATGTACAGGGTGGCGCATGGAATGTGTTATCATTTTGTTTTTGAATATAAACTTTATTGTCAATACAATCTGAAAGGAATATATACTACAATGAAGAGCCGTCCATGGAGATTTGTTCTAACTCAGCACATGCTCAATGTGTCCATTTCGTTTCCTAACTTATTTCAAACGAACACTGAAGTTAGTGATTATCCTACTGCACATGTCTTCCGTAATTTAACTGGAAGCTTGAAGAATAAGTCTTCTGAGCTCCATTAAATCACTTGGACGTTTCCGGAAATTTTTTTCCTTTAGGTACCCTCAAAGAAAAAAGTCACATGGATTGAGGTCTGGACTATTGGGGGGCCAATTTTGTCCGTCATTGAAGCGACCTGGAAACCTGAGTGAAATGATCCGCATGTCGAAATGCTCGTGTAAAAACTCCAACACAGTGTTTGCAGTATGTGGCCTTGCTACATCTTGCATGAACACTGCGTGTTGTAGGGCAAGGCAGTAGCAAGAAGCTGTGGAATGAAGCTATTGCGAAGCATGCTCAAATAAAGCTCGCTGTTCACAGTTTCTTCAAAGAAAAAGGATCCAATAAGTCCGCGACTGGAAATTGCTGCCCACGCTGTAATCCTCGGAGCATAATGTTGTCGTTCGTGAAGCACTTGCGGGTTCTCAGTGGCCCAAAAGCGTACATTTTGTTTGTTAACCACACTGTCTAAATGAAAATGCGCCTCGTCTGAAAACCAAACGTTGTTGAGAGCTTCTTCCCTATCCTCCGCCCACTGAGCAAACAGTAGTCTCCGCTGCTTGTGTTCTTCAGTGAGCTTCTGTGCACAGGTCATCTTGTATGGGTACATATGGAGTCACTTTTAAAGAATGCGTTGAACGGAGTGTCTGGATATTCCCAGTTGCACTGCTGTCTTTCTACACGATTTCCCGGGACTTCTCTGTGCAGCGACTCGTACCACTTGAATATCCTCCAGCGAACAAACAGGCTTAAGCTGAGGCCTCTTCGCTTCCAATACTATTCCTTCCTGTACAAATTTATCGTACAACCTGTGGATGGTCTTTATGCAAGGGACCCATCGTGTGTTAAACTGTTGTCGAAAACGCCTGTGAGTCACAACATGGCTTTTAGTTTCTTGAAAAAGTAATACGATTGCCGATCGTTGCTGTATCGTCAGTCTTCCGTTGTCACCCATTGCTGCTTACTAGTCTCCTAGCGGCAGTATCGTGAATTACACGTCATTTCGTAACTTATTTGTTTTTCCAAGCTCTGTTGGTACTGCTGTAGAAATCTCAGCGGGATATCTAATTTGCGTCGTAAATTGTGAAAGAAATAATTGGTAACACATTTTATTTAAAGCAAACCTGGTTTGCATCCTCATAGTGACGCTACTAGTGTCTCTTATGCGACTGACTGAATAGACATCATCTTTTAGATGCAGAAACACGCCCATCAACTTTTGTTCATATCGCACAACTCCTTCTTGGTGCTCAATTTTTTCTGTCAGTGCTTTTTTTTTTAGTTTCACCCTACAAAATATCATTAAATAGTACATGTCTCGCAACGTTATTCAAAAATAATTATTGTCGCTGTAGTCATGTCGCTAATAAATCATCCATTATAACAAACTTTCTTCTATTGTGTATTCCGTTTGTCACAGAATAGATTAGAGAAGCTTCTCACTCACCATTGCTTGCATCGCTTGCCAAGCTGAAACAAAATTTCACCGGAAGAAACCGAAAACAAATTCGCAGAACACCACGCAAGTTGAATGAAAGCTATTGCCTTTCAGCCACATGTGTTTCACAGAAGCGATACCGGAAAAAACAGATCGTTAAAATTCTTCTATGATAAATTCCATCCAGACTTCTGTTTTTAGCACTTCAGCTGACCAAGCGATAGTCAGTAAAGAAGATTCTGTAATCTGTTCTGTAACAAACGGAATACACGTTTGAATAAATTTTCTGTAATGATTGGTTTATTTATGAAATCACTCCAGCGAAAGTAGTGGGGTAGTGGGACTCTGAGGACACTTTTGATATCAAACTGATATGCAAATTAATTAAATTGATCTGTTATTTACGCCCAGATGGCGTCATGTCTTTTCCCTGCCCCTGGTCTCTCCGTTCTCCTCACCACCCATCCCACTCCCCACCTGCCCTATTGGCACGAATTCCGAATTATGGCAGGAATTCCGAATTTTGGCAGGAAATTCAAAATTGGTGGGAATTTCAAATATGGTAGAAATTTCACTGTCGTAAGGTTTTGCTGACTTCCCATTCCACCCTCCACCCGGGCAATGGCGGAAATTCAAAATGGCGGTGCCCTTTCGGGACTCAAACGGCAGTCCTTCTGTGTGGGATGCCTAAGTGCACCCTGCAGTACAGGGAAACTGTCCAGACGGAGGAGAGGAAGGTTAGGTTAGTGTACATTATTTATTTTGGATGGGAAACTGAAGTAAAAATCGGACCTAATTACACATTCATATGCGTAACGTTACACAAGGAGTGCCTAAAATCGCAATACACATCAAAAATTGAAGATGTCATACAACTGTTGTTATTCTGCTGGGAAAAAATTTACAATACTGCTCGAAAGTAGTAGCAGATGTACTCAAACTCTACGTAAGATGATCCCTTCACCTAAAAGCCGGTGGGGAAAAGGCTGGAGTGAAGGGTAGTATCTTTATTTTTGGCTGGAATTGTGTTCAACAGATAAGATGCTGGTGTTGGACAGAATGGAGTTTAATAAGCGTATTACCTGTAATCATACAGCTGAGAACTGTGGCTATCACTGTTTGTTGTCGGACTTCACTACAGACGCCTCCCACTGCACTGCTCAACAATTGCTTTGCAGCCTTGGTGTTCAAAATTCAGGAACGCCAAAACATGGAACCGCAACTGATGGTAAATGCTTCACTGTTCTCATTACATGTCAAAATTGTTGTGAAAAAGGCAGAAATTGTAAACAATGGGTCACAATGCAGCCCATGTACTGGTGATTGGGAAAAATCATCATAATAACACAACTACTACAAAAATCAACCCCAAAAGATTGCACCAGGAGAGAGGAGCAACGATTTCACTTGCGTTCTTCTCGATGTGTGGTCACAAACTAACCAACTTAGAGCCAGTCTTAACCCCCCTCCCCCCTGCCACCCCTCATCCCTCCCTCTCCTCACCGTAGGTAGGGATACAGGCCTGTTCCACCTTGTTGCTGACGGTCCACAAAGTGATCCATCTGGTGGCAGTGATATACTGTCTCTGGTCTGCAGAACTCAAATCACCTCCTTCCCCTCTCTCTGTCTACCTCCTCCTCATGCCTTTATGTCCATTTCCTCTCTCCTATCCCTTTGTTCATCTCCTCCTCCCCCTCCACCTATCTGTGTCCATCGCCTCCTTCTCCCTCTCTGTCCACCTCCCTCCTCCCCCTTCTCTTTCCACGTAATCACCCCCATCCCGATACGCGGTTGCTGGTTCTCACCAACACAGTATTAGTTCCAGACAGTAAGTAATACACTCTGTGACAAAAAAAAAGAAAGAATAAAAAAACGACGCAGCACGAGGGAATTGTCCGAATGGGACGGAAATCGGGTAATCGATAGATGATCAGACGAACAAATGATTTGTTCAAGAGAAAGAGCTTCGCAAACTGACTAAGTTAGCAACGCGTTGGTCATCAGTGCTTAGTCGAAGCGGGACTTATCACTGAAGATCCGCCAATGAGACGTCAGGCCGAAGACGTGTCTGGAGACGCCCTGGACAGCGGTGGGGTAGCAACCTGACTGTCGCCCGCCATACGGCCTGACAACTAATGGTATGGGGTGCCACTTTCTTCCATAGCAGGATCCCTTTGGTTGTCAAGAGCAGCACCCTTACAGCACAGCGGTACGTCGACGACATTCTACGGCCCGTTTTGTTGCCCTTCATGGCAAGCCACCCCGGGCTTACTTTTGAGCAAGATAATACGCGCCCGCACACGGATTTTCTACTGCTTGTTTTCGTGCTTGCCAAGTCATCCCTTGACCAGCAACATCGCCGGATCTCTCATCTCTCCCTAATTGAGAATGTTTGGAGCTTTATGGACAGGAACCTGCAACCAGCTCGGAATATTGACCGTCTAGCGCGCCAGGTGGACCGGGTTTGACACGATATCCCTCAGGAGGACATCCAGCAGCACTGTCAATCAATGCCAAGCCGAACAGCTGCTTCTATAAGGGCTGGAGGTAGACCAAGCGTAACTGACTTGTTCAATTTGAGTAAATCATCCAATTTTTCTGAAACCGTAATCAATCATTTGTCTGTACATGTGCATCACGTCTACTGATTTCCGTCCCTTTCGTATAATTCCTCCGTGGTGCATTTCTTTTTTTTTTTTTGTCTTATAGTGTATGTGTGCCAACGGCCTTGCCGCAGTGGTAATACCAGTACCCGTCAGATCACCGAAGTTAAGCGCTGTCGGGCTTGGCTAGCACTTGGATGGGTGACCATCCAGTCTGCTGAGCGCTGTTGGGAAGTGGGGTGCACTCAGTCCTTGTGAGGCAAATTGAGGATCTACTTGATTGAAAAGTAGCGGCTCCGTCCTCGGAAACTGACATACGACCGGGAGAGCGGTGTGCTGACCATATGCACCTCCATATCCGCATCCAGTGACGCCTGTGGTCTGAGGATGACACGGCGGCCGGTCGGTACCTTTGGGCCTTCATGGCCTGTACGGAAGGAGTTTAGTTTTTTAGTGTATGTGTACCAAGCTTGATTGAAATCGATCAAGTGGTTTAACAGGAGAAATACTCACGTACCCTATAATAATATGTACAGATTCAGATTGAACACTCCTTCATTCAGATGCACCATCGTCTCTGGCGTGTTTGGCATTCTTTTGTAATATTCGAACTTGTAGCGGCGGGTACGGAAGCATGCGGACAATACGCACTGCTCGGCGGTAGCATACTGACCTGCTGTCACAGGCATGTCGCGACTGTCGAAAAAGGCAACCGCAGTACCACAGTCATAACAGTCGCGACACTTCGCCTCGATTTTGTTGTCTACCGCGCCATCAGCTCCCCAAGCGGCCAGTAAATTACACTGTGAGTTCGGCACACTCGTGAAAGCGAATAGTGATTGTTTATTTTGATTTCTACGGTCGTTATTACAAGCGGGAACGTTTGTAGCGCAATAAATTGCAGCAACAAAAGGAAGAAGACACCACAGCTGTCTTTTTTTAGGTTTCCTAAGGATCCTGAGAGATATATACCATCATGTTACTAAACTGTGCCGGCCGTTGTGGGCGAGCGGTTCTAGGCGCTTCAGTCTGGAACCGCGCGACCGCTACGGTCGCAGGTTCCAATCCTGCCTCGGGCATTGATGTGTGTGATGTCCTTAGGTTAGTTAGGTTTAGGTAATTCTAAGTTCTAGGGGACTGATGCCCTCAGCAGTTAAGTCCCATAGTGCTCAGAGCCATTTTTTGAACTAAACTGTATCGTCAGGATTCACTTGCAAACTACATGTGTATTAATGATTAATGTTTCGTTTTAGGAGCAGAAAATGGCTAGTTAATAGCAGACGAGAAGACCTTATAAGAAAAGACCCACTTTACCCGTATAATAATATTAGATTTTGTTCGCTACATCTCGAACAAAACCAGTTCATGAGCGCAGACAATAATAAACTCGTGTGGAATGCAGCACCCTCACTGTTTGACATCCCTAATAAGCCACCTCAACTGACGATGAAGAGGAAACTGCCACAAAGATTCGACAATCCATCTAAAGCTGTAAAACAGTCCTATGACACAGAAGCAGCCGGTTCAGCTCTCCATGTATCAGTGCCAGATTCGTGAGAATCGTACACACAGACGTGCTTTGACGATGAAGTGGTTAGATTAAGTGCAGTTATCCGTGTCTTACAAAAGTGTAATGTTTGGTATGTGTTTCATTCACTTATCTTATTAGTCACTTAATTTCCCTTGCTTCCTTTGTGTGATGACATTATTTTGTTAGCACCTTGTTCACTGACAGATTGTTTCAAAATTATTCAAATATTTGGTTTTGCGTGAAATGTAATCAGCTCATTATAATGTTTTCAACATATTTCTCCCACTATTTGGCAGTTGCTTGTCCCACTTAGAATAATATAAAGATGAAGGTCGTACTTGTGGCAACAAGCGACAATGACAAACACAGTAGGCCTACCGAACGATCGCTTTTGCATGTAGAGGTACATGTCTGTGCTTCTTACGCGTGAATCTGTGTGTTTATATTCTTTTGATATCAACGAGGTAAGCTGCAATTCTATCCAACGTCACAAGTGATTCTTCACGAATGTGTTGTAGCTTGCCATTCGATTCATGGTTTTTGTCCATACTTGCGCTTATTTTAGAATCATTTTTAGAAACATATATGCCTTCTGATACTACACAAACCCTTGGAGGCAAGAAAATAACTCAAATATTTCGTAAATTACGTAGGAAATTGATGCAAAACAAACGCGTTTGATGATCATCTTACTCGCCGCTTGGAGCACTAGTGTCCCTCCATCTGTGAAACGGTAACAACTTTCACAACAGTGAGTGTCGCGACTGTTAAGACTGTGGTAGTCCCGCACGTGGCTCTGCTGCGGCGCGGATCGAGACGTGGCTGCACGATCCGTTACAGCCATGCGGATAAGATGCCTGTCATCTCGACTGCTAGTGATACGAGGCCGTTGGGATCCAGCACGGCGTTCCGTGTTACCCTCTTGAACCCACCGATTCCATATTCTGCTAACAGTCATTGGATCTCGACCAGCGCGAGCAGCAATGTCGCGATACGATAAACCGCAATCGCGATAGGCTACAATCCGACCTTTATCAAAGCCGGAGCCGGCCGCGGTGGTCTAGCGGTTCTAGGCGCTCAGTCCGGAGCCGCGCGACTGCTACGGTCGCAGGTTCGAATCCTGCCTCGGGCATGGATGTGTGTGATGTCCTTAGGTTAGTTAGGTTTAAGTAGTTCTAAGTTCTAGGGGACTGATGACCATAGATGTTAAGTCCCATAGTGCTCAGAGCCATTTGAACCATCAAAGTCGGAAACGTGATGGTACGCATTTCTCCTCCTTACACGAGGCATCACAACAACGTTTCACCAGGCAACGCCGGTCAACTGCTGCTTGTGTATGAGAAATCGGTTGGAAACTTTCCTCATGTCAGCACGTTGTAGGTGTCGACACCGGCGCCAACCTTGTGTGAATGCTCTGAAAAGCTGATCATTTGCGTATCACAGCATCTTCTTCCTATCGGTTAAATTGCGGGTCTGCAGCACGTCAGCTTCGTGGTGTAGCAATTTTAATGGCCAGTAGTGTATATATGAAGCATTCAAAACAATGGAATAGAAACGAAACTGAAAATACGTACAACGATCTTTCTCACTGTAAGAAAAGAAACATCTGAATTAATCCGACGACTATAAGAAACTAAGAAAATGTCCAAATTTTAGAAATCGAAAAAGACTTCCAAAAGAACAAGAAACTTTTATAAAACATTCAAAACAAAAATAACTTCTTACCAACCTCAAAGTGTTTGTGTCAAAAATGAAAATGGCAGTTTGGCCTTTAACAACCAGGAAAATTGTAAGGTACCTGCTAATTATTTTGAAAATCTATTAAACTGTCCACAATCAGCGAATAAATTCCAACCAGAGCAAAGTAGTAACACCAGCCCTAACTCTAAAGAACCTGACGAAATCGAAATAACTAAACAAATTAACAGACTCATCAATAAAGCATCGAGAGAAGATGGTATAATCGCAGATCTACCAGAATCAGCTGGCCCTACCGCTATAAACGAGATCACTCCATATATCTGGCAAACTGAGAAAATACCTGAGGATTGGAAAACTGCCCTAATTCATCCAGTGCATAAAAATGGGGATAGAACCTATGTTAATAATTACCGAGGAATACAAAATTCTCTTGCAGTGTTGACTTAATAGAGCCCAAGAACAATTAGAACCTAAAATTGGTGAATACCAAGCAGGCTTTAGACCAAACAGATCCTGTCCGGAACAAATTCTTAATTTAAAACTAATCCTTAGGCAGCAGAGGATTTCTAGTAACAATATTGTATGAACATTTGTGGAGTTTAAAAAGGCCTACGACTCAGTTGATTTTGAATCTCTTTTCCAAACTTTAAAGGAAGAACGGCTAGATAATAAAACACTAATTAAGGAAACGTTAACTGACACTAGCTCTGAAGTTAAATTCATGGGAAAAATTTCCGAACCGTTTGATATAAAGACTGATGTTTGACAGGGAGATGGATTTTCCCCATCATTATTGTTTAGGTGTGTTTTGGAAAAGGTAATTACAGAACGGCGAGAGCAAAAGTTGAATCAAAATATAGATCAATCAATCAAGTTAGGCAGAAGTAATATCAGAGTAGACTGCCTCGCCTTTGCAGACGATATGGCAATTTTAACTGGGGATATTACCACAGATTAAAAAAAAAAAATTGAAATTCTTAAAGAAGTTGCAGAAAAAGTAGGATTACAAATATCATTCGAAAAAACGGAATATGTAACATGCAACAAACGAGCACCAAAGTTTTTGTAGACGAAGTATGGAAAAATAAGAAAGGTTTCTTAATTTAAATACCTGGGGGAAATCATACAAGAAAAAGTTCTGGAAAAGGCTGCAGACGAAATTCGCTGTGGCCCCAAAATTAGTGATGGTGATACTTATAGGCTGAGAAGCAATAAGGAAGTAGAAGAATACACACTCATACATGGTGACATGAGAAAACGAAGATTTAATTTTACGGTGACATTAAAAGAATGGCACCCACTACGTTACAAAATAAATAGCAGAATTCTACGGAAACAGACGTAAGCCCAAAACTGACCCAATGAAATGGATCGCTGCGATTAAGGAGGATCTTAAAAGTGTCCGGTCTAACTCAGGCAGACGTTACAGACAGAAAAACGCTCAGACCAAAGTAATTTGATTGGAAAGTTGGTCAGAACGAAATTAGAAAACGGACTGGAACACCGTAGTCTGATGAAGGAAAGATACTTCATTCTGAAAGGATGAAACAAATTTGGACACAAAGGAAGTCAACCATAAAAAGAGACATTGATTGATTGTACCGCGTGTGGTCCTATTGGGCCCATATGTGAATAATAATAATATTAATAATAACATATATGTGCACCTGTATGTGGTAACACAACTAATAAGACATTTTGCGGTTTTTGCCATTAAAAAGACGCCGAATGCATGTGAATGAGCAATATCTGTCTCAAAAAGAACGTGGCGAGAAATGATTCAAATGGCTCTAAGCACTGTGGGACTTAACACCTGAGGTCATCAGTCCCCTAGACTTAGAACTACTTAAATCTAACTAACCTAAGGACATCACACACATCCATGCCCGAGGCAGGTTTCGAGCCTGCCACCGTAGCGGACACGCGGTTCCAGACTGAAGCGCCTAGAACCGCTCGGCCACTTTGGTCGGCGAACGTGGCGAGCTCTGTACACTCTTTCCTCAGTTACTGGAATAACCATATTAGTTTTGCCATTATATGAGATGAAGAGAAAAACGTTTTGTGTGTGTGTTTCACATCTCCTCCTACACCGCTGAACCGGTTTCAAGCAAACTTATCCACATATCCCTTATTGTCAGGTAAGAACCACCTACTCATCATAGTTCGGGAGATATGGCGTCATAAACCGTGAGATACGTGAAAAACTGTCTCATCTTGCATGACGTTTAAATGGATTACTTTTATGTTATAAATATATTGGCAATAAATTTCGAAGGCAGTATCCACTTGTGCCGCTAAATGTATCTACAAAAGTATGTCACGGTACCACATACAGTATGACGTCATAAATACTGAGATGCGTGAAAAACTGTTGCATCACGCGTGACGTTTAAATTTATTACCCCTATGCTACTAACTCTATTCGCAAAGGATTTCGCACATAGTAACGATGTATGCCGCTAAATGCACCTACAAAATTATATCATAGTACCACATTAAAAAAAATTG
Organism: Schistocerca piceifrons; assembly: GCF_021461385.2. Lineage (NCBI taxonomy): Eukaryota > Metazoa > Arthropoda > Insecta > Orthoptera > Acrididae > Schistocerca > Schistocerca piceifrons. The sequence continues at coordinate 310,432,981 of NC_060139.1, read as the reverse complement.
CAAAGGAACTGATAGGATTTTCTTTTTCCAAAATGCTTCCTCAAATTGAGGTACCATTTAATCCAATGTTATACATTTGAAGGAGAAATTTTTTTTACCAGGTATGCATGACATGATGGCTGAGGTACTAGACCTATTGAATTCCACCTCTTATGTATACTAAAAGAATAAAAAAATTCACATCTTACATTTTAATTTTTATAATTTTTTTCCTAATTAAAATGTTATTTTTTCTATAATTTAGTTGATTCTGCAACAAAGCTTAGCTCTGCTACATAAGTATGGACTATTGCAAGTTACAGAAAAAAATTAGAGCAATGCGTTACAAACTTTAGGAAATATTTGTACCTGAATTCTGAAAAATACAACTTGCGGGAAACTGCGAATGAAGATATGAGTCCAATTAAACTGTGCTTCAGAATATTCGTGAAGCATAGTCTTCATCCTGCAGCATTTCTTCATCTTCAAGCGGACGTCCACCGCGGCGCTCGGGGCCCATAGCACAGTTGCGACACCTGAGGATGGGCTTCTGAGAGCCCGAAACTGGTAGTGATAATAAAAGAAATTTAGAACTGAAGCGGTGTTTTCAACCTCTAGTATAATGCTCAGTTGCGGATGTTCGTCCAACAGGATTGTTTGTAAAATGTATTGCTTTCAATGGTTTATTCGTTATTTCTCTTCCGCATGTCCAAATGTTTCTACGCTGGTACAAGCCTAACTGCCGCCCCGTGTGAAATGCGAAATGGCCGCTCTTCCAACTTTTTTTAAAAAAAGTTTGTGTAATGTTGAAATCAGTCCATTTTTTGTATGTGTGGAAATTTTACTTGAATAGTTAGTTAGGTTAGGTTAGTGTTGTTTAATGTCCCGTCGACAACGAGGTCATTAGAGACGGAGCGCTAGCTCGGGTGAGGGAAGGATGGGGAAGGAAATCGGCCGTGCCCTTTGAAAGGAACCATCCCAGCATTTGCCTGAAACGATTTAGGGAAATCACGGAAAACCTAAATCAGGATGGCTGGAGACGGGATTGAACCGTCGTCCTCCCGAATGCGAGTCCAGTGTGCTAACCACTGCGCCACCTCGCCCGGTGAAAAGTTAGTCATATGAGTTGAACAAATATAGCTTTTAAAAATAATTTTAAAAACTATGCGAATTTACAGTTACCGTAAATGAACATTTTTTATGGTTGTTTACCGATAATGTATTCTGTGGAAAACAAAACAGAATTACAAAGCAATAAAAAATTTACATTTTAATGTGCTTTGAACATTAATGTGTAGAATAACAATTTATTTTGTGCTGAACAATATAAAAAAACAACACGGAAAGAACAGAGAATCTGAACATTTGAAAAAAAAAAAACTAGACAAATCGAATCTTCTTGGCTTTCGCTTGCGCAACCTGTTTCCCTTGATACGTGCAATGTTTCCTCTGCAAGTTCACTTAAACAAGTTTGGCTTATCGTTGATCTGAGATAAGTTTTTTTCAATTTTGGGTTTGAGAAACTATTCTCTCCACTGGCAACTGTCACCAGGAGTTTTCGGAGAATTCTTAGAACAATGTTAACACTGGGGCACATATTATGTCTTGCTATGAAATTCAAAGTCTCTGTTGGACCTATTCCGGGTTTCACCAAAGCTGAAAGCATTTTAAGTTCTTTCCTCGATTCCAGCGCATCAACATCGCTTGATTCGTCTTGCAAAACCGCTGCGAGGTTTCTACACTTTTCGTCCAGGCTATAAGGAGCCGTGTTCTTCAGCTAGCCGATGTCGTACAGAAAATCAAAATGACTGCGATGAGACTGCAACTGAGTGAATCTCTCGTCCAAAGATGATGTGACTACGTCTAAAAGATAACAGCAGAACTCAGGCCGGCCGAAGTGGCCGTGCGGTTAAAGGCGCTGCAGTCTGGAACCGCAAGACCGCTATGGTCGCAGGTTCGAATCCTGCCTCGGGCATGGATGTTTGTGATGTCATTAGGTTAGTTAGGTTTAACTAGTTCTAAGTTCTAGGGGACTAATGACCTCAGCAGTTGAGTCCCATAGTGCTCAGAGCCATTTGAACCAACCAGCAGAACTCAGTCTTGTAACATTTCGTTGAAGTCGTAAATATCAGGTTCATACTACGTATCACTTTATAAATTCGGCAATACAACTGATTTTATTACGATGGTCGTCTCTCGCTGTTTAGGTGAAGGACTGAAATATCGCTAAGAGATATCGCCGCAAAAAAAAAAAAAAGCCTGATTACCGTTCCAAGTCACGAATGATTTGTGTGGTGCCCCAGCCATCGCTTCCACCTGCCAGGTGGCATGTCACTGATGTCAAATTGATAGGCTAATTAATTAAATTGATCACGAGAGTCACTTTGCATGGCGGGTAAATCTTTTTTAACAGTCGGATTACACTCGCCAAGTAGTTCAAATGGGAATTACTGGAGGGAAGACGATGTTCTTTTCAAGGAACGCTATTGAGAACCATCATCTGAAGCTGAACACATAAGGATTCTGCTGGTGGCAACATACATTTTGCGTAAGTACTGCGCTATTAAAAACACGATCACAATGACTGTGTTACTGTCATCTGCATAAAAGCCGTCTTGGTTCCACAGACACACACAAGACTCGCTAATAGCGTTACATTTTCTGGTAGAAATGCTGCCAGCGATCTGGAATCAAGGCTATGCGTTCAATTACATACTTTCGTTGGATCCTATGGAGACGCATTTTAATAATTACAGCCACTGGTGAATAATGTTCGTGGCCCTCTCATATCTCCAAACGAGTCACCTTTTTCGAATCTATCTCCTACAGCAAAAATTCCAGCTCCATGGTCTCTGTCCCACCCTATCTGTACCTTCGTCCATGTGACCATCCCAGTTTAAGTCAAAACTGAACAGAAGCCGGAGAGTGCTATATCTGTCTTCTGCATCCTACGGAGGAACAGAGTGAGCTGAGTTAATGCAACAGGATCATATTTTTTGACCACTAGGTGGAAATGTGTGCATGTTGCCGTAGGTCGTCCATATCCCGTACAATGTGTAAGGCCAGCACCAAACGGAGCTTTCACTGTCCTGCAACACGAGGTAGTAGAAAGGACAGTATGAACACCTATGATGGTGTTTCTTATTGGGAAAATTGGGAAGGAAGAAGGATGAGGATTACGCCGCTGCATTGTGATGTGTCTCCAAACTACATACAGGTACTGCCGCCTGAAGGAGATCTTCATTATTCATGTCTGTCACCCAAACATTTTTTCTGTCATCATTATTTTCTACCATCCAATAGAGAAAAGAACTACAAACTATAAAAACTCCTCTAACATCATCTGACGGAGAACTCCATATTACGTTACTGCGTCCCTCTCATCTGGTACATATATCGAAAACAAACGCCGTTTGCATGCCAGCATCGAGCGTATGTGGCGATCCTACTAAATATACAGGTGTTGTTTCATTGGAGCAGGTGGCCAGTGAAAAAAGTTATTTCCACAGGCCTTTACAAGTTTCATCACCTATATTGTAGGAGGAGCATATCCCACAGACTGATCACAAGAGAGAGTCCCCGTATTGTTTTTTGATACACTGTTTCTTTCCCTTTTGTAACATATTCAAACAGTGTATGACTACAGTTATATACACCGCTGTCGTTTTGTTTTTTCACCATGACTTCAAGCTTTGTGTCAGATGCCAAACCTACATTAACATGTTTCGATCCATTGGCTCTCACAGAAAACATCGTACGGTGTAAATTATGCTGCTGCTGCTTTGATAACACATACAGGATGATGGAAATAAAAGACAGAGGCGGTGTTTCTTACTGACATAAAAAAATCGGAAGACATTGCAACATATGGAAACTGGAAGAGTTTTTCAGCATTGTGGGGCATTTCGAATCAGCTGTATGAGGGTGACTGGCGACATCGACATTTAAAGTTATCTTTCACAACAATGTGGTTGCAGATGTCTAGGTGTCCTGTTTCGATTGATCTCCCATATTACAGTCATGTACGCGATCACTGTTTAGGTATAGGCCACCTCCTGAGAGTGTGGGCTTCCACCAAGACTCTCTCTCCATTTCAAACAAGTGATGTCAGTGTCAGTGGTTTGTGGTAATCAGCAGTGAACCAGTGGACAGATGGGATGGAAAAGACACCATCGATGTACTGTAATAAGCATCATAGTTGGTAGTGTGGTCAATTTTAGCAATTTTACCAGTTTTTTTTCGTAATTTCAGTGGCGCCCAATGACACAGCAGCATGCTGCCCAGTTTCTGTATCATCGCTAAACCACCCCTCCACTACTTCGTGAGTACGATTGCGAATGTAGATAGATGACTGTGCATTGTTAATTCTCGAACATATATTCTCCATTCAAGTGCCTCTACGATAATCTGTGGTGAAAATCTGTAAAGTGATGAAACTACTACCTTGCACACCAAAGAAAACATCGATTCTTTGTAACATAAACACCAGATAGGTTTCCAGAGGTGCATGACACCGGCTGTTTACGAAGTTCAAGCCCAGTTACGGTTCGGAAAGTATGATATATTCACAACAGCTCTTTAAAATGATAGCCGACAGCCAAAAACGCATACGAAGAAACAGTAACATCTTACAAGGAAATAAACACCACGATTAGTAGCCAGAGGAGAGGTAACAGTCTTATCGCAGTTTACCACTGCCCCTATTAACTAACCTTCCTCTTGCACACGGAAACCTTGGTCTGATGATAGGCCGTATTGCTCATGTGAGGGATAATACTGCCGTTTAGCCTTGGCGCCATGTCTCTAGTATCCCTCCTCTTTCCACTATTAAGGTGTGTATATGTAGCATTAGTCTACTCTCCTCCTCCTGAACACGCAATGTTCTTGATTTTCCTCAGTACTCTTTTTTTTGTATATGTCTCTGATTTTATGTATTCTCTGTTAATTTCTGTAATTTTATTATGTTTTAGTGATTTTACATATTTCATGGTATTTCCCTCAATTTTTACGTATCTCACATCAATTTTTCGTGATTTTACCAGGTTTTTCTCGAATTTCACCAATTTTATGTCATTTTCATTACTGTTTTCACAGTTTTCAATATGTATATGATCATACTGCTGACATACCCGTGTGCTGTTACATTTTATATGAGAATATCTGCGCAAGAATACACTAAACTACGAAAAAATCCTAAGACTTGCCTACGTGCATGCATTTAGGATAGGACGAACACGACAAACATACTAACAGTCGCTTCGTACCTGTATGAAATTGAAGGCTCGATTTACATCCAACATGGACAGAGAAATGGACTACTTCACGTACATGTTCGTTCGTCTAGAGGTGGATACTGGAACAGGTTTTCCACCGATGGACGCGTTTCATCACATATGAGTTGGAAGTTCTCTGATGACTGTGCTTTGGAGAGGTTTGACCCTAACGATCGCAGATAGATAGTGCTCTAAGTCATTCGTGTACGAGTCGATCGCAGGTTATACCCCACAACTGATACACCCAGGCAGAACAATGGAAAAAAAAGGTTAAATGCGTGATAAATGGCCTCTAGCAACATACCCATCTATTCCTCTCAACCAATCACTCCATATACTTTCTATAGTCCTTTAATGCAGATCCATGTCACTTTAGATGCAAATGGCTCTCTTTTTTTTTCAGGAAAGCGTCAAAGAGGAGGGCACAGGAACAGGTTTCCACCGATGGACGTGTTTCATCACACAGAGTTGGAAGTCCTCTGATGACTGTGATTTGGAGAGGTTTTCTGTTAACGATCGCAGGTTATGTCGCGACGCCAAATTCCTGATGGATAGCGATCCCTGACATCTGGCCATGACAACTTATTACTACGGACCGGATCGTGGTTTAAGTGTGTCATGTTTAGTGCTTCTCAATAAGTGGACTCTGTCCTGCATAGGTATTTGTTGTTGTTGTTATTGTTACTGTCCCATCGCATGATAGACACTTTCCCCCTTCCTTCTTCATTCTGGTGTAGCAGAGAGAACCAGTGAATTACGAATTCTATAGCGCTTTAAAAAAGAAAATTTACTTAGCAAATCTATGGTGGTCGGGAACTATAACCGTGACAATATAAATTCACTTCAAATTTAAAATTCCAACTATCATTTCATACATCACCGCTTCCAATTGTGACATCAAATATCAATATATTCAAGGTGTGATATTCCGTGGCAGATTTAATGACTCCTGAAGCAGTTCATGAAATTCACCATGAGGAAGCGCGCCAGGAAACCTGGGTCAGTTTACAGTTGCCAATTTGTATGTGTGTGAAACAGCAACCATGCCCGCCTTATATTCCCTACATCACGATCATGTGACTGGAAATTAACTATTTATTAACTTCAGCAGTATTTCAGGATCGAATCGCAATCAGGTATTTACTTTGGATGAAAGGTGGCTCTTGCGTCATTGGTATCCAACAGGCTGTTTCACGTATACAGACCTCCTGAGAAGGCAGCTGACAGCCAACAGCAGTGCTGCAAGCCCGCTTGCATTTCCAAAATCCCTCCGGTCACCCCGACTCTGGAGAGCCTGCACGCATGGCGAGATGTGAGAATGTTTTTCAAATATGTTTAAGCAATCTGTGACAGCGTAAATACACAGGCTATGGCTAAGCCATGTCTCCACAATATCCTTTCTTCCAGGAGTGCTAGTTCTGCAAGGTTTGCAGGAGAGCTTCTGTGAAGTTTGGAAGGTAGGAGACGAAGTACTGGTGGAATTAAAGCTGTGAGGACGGGGCGTGAGTCGTGCTTGCGTAACTCGGATGGTAGAGCACTTTCCCACAAAAGGTCCCAAGTTCGAGTCTAGGTCCGGCACACATAGTTTTAATCAGCCAGGAAGTTTGATACCAGCGCCCACTCAACTACGGAGTGAAAATCTCATTCTGGAATATTCTGCACAGTGTCTAAATAGTTTAAACAATATTCCATACACTGCATCGATTTCCCTCAAGTGGCCGATCAACTACACCTTTTGCCCCCCGCCCCCCCCCCCCCAATTTGTGGGTGTGGTGTGGGGAGGGGGATGGTTGAATGTGTTTCCAGAGGGGGTTAATTATTTGATAGATTTAGTTAATTAGTCAATCAAATTTATACCAAAAGCGTTCTTGTATCGATGAGGGGGTTCCCAAAGAGGTTGGGGAGGAGGAGTGGTAGGTGGAGGAGTAGGTGGAGGGGGATATGTGGGGAAACAATAGGTTAAGAAACTGTCAATCAAAAGGATGGAGTATCTCCAGGCGGCCTTAATTCTCTTAGCAGAACAATAGGTTAAGTACTTACCAATCAAAAGAGAACAACAGGTTTACCTCTGAATGTATACCTGGCCCTGATGTAGGCAACCCGCAATGTGCACTGATGTCCTTGTTGCTCCACTACTAACATGATCCAGTTTTTGTTTGAATTCAAGTGTTCAGTAGGCTTCTCATGTCTTTCGAGATAAGAAGCAAGGTACTGTCAGTCCCTTATACCGTTCTTTGCAAGTTTTACTGTAGATGACGAAAAAAATTTGCGACAAAAGCCTAAGACAGCATTCTTGCTCAGTGGGTACACTGTCTGCTTTTTCTAGGTTCTTCAAAGAATAGCTATAATGCACAGGATTGAAGCGCCGGTTGTCTGTGTTTTAAGATGTTCTTCATCTTGATGAATGCACTCGGGAGGACCTACCATGACCAAAGTCGTTCGAAGGCAATCGTTAGTAACGTCCGGCCATCTTCCAGGATCTGAGTCAATTGTGTCTTCAAGTTTAGACTCGCCTTCACTCCCATCTGCGGTGGTGACTACTGCAGCTGAAGTCCCTCCGGTGTTTTACGAGTCGACTCGCCTAATTTCATTTCCGCGAGATGCGTCGTTCTCAGAGATTCCCTCATAAACTAGGGCTTCTGTCGAGTGGAGGAGACCTATCGAAAATCTTGTGGATGGCCCACTGTCAACAGTGCTGCTGTCTTCGTGGTCATAGGGATGTTCTGGTCAGCTTTGTGGTGATGTCCTGAAGATGAAGACGTGGCTTTGTAGTTCCGCTAGCTTCTTTGGTCTGTGGCTCAGCATCCATCTTTCCACCCTCGACGCTGCTATGTCACCATCTCTTTTGCTTTAAATACCGTTGTTGAGCATAATTTTGATTCTCATCGTCTTCTTCCTTAAGCACCTGCCTTTTTCTGTACTAACTGCCAGGCAGCTGTTTTCCTCCCATCGAACATGTCTCTATCTGGCCTGTAAAGGGCGATTACGTGAAACTATGTCGATTATTTGGCTTTCCTCGTCTCCGCTTTGTCCATTTCTCAAACTAAAAAATTAAGGAAAAGTGAGAAGGTCGAACTCAAGGAATGAGTCCAGTATTGGTCTCGTGGAGCTGAGGAATCCTTTTTTTGCCCCACGATTCACTGAAATTATTTCACATTTCATCGAACTCAAAGAACTTTTTTCCGAATTACTAATCAGGCCTTTTATGTAGATTGGGTTTATGGCATTTTTCAGAAATCATTTTTTATGGATTAAAATTCCCTATACTCATATGTTCATACATCACAGAAGAGTATTATAGAACTTCATATCATGAATTATTAATCACGTAACACGTCAAAATTTATACATCGAGCGAGCTGAAGCACAGTCAACAAAATAAATAACTTATTGATACAACAATTTAAATTTAAAATTCTACTCCAATAACAGTGTTGGGTCAGTCTGATTTCAGCACATTTTTTGTTGAAAGAAATACACGCATACACATAAAGATCCATGCTTTTCCATCAAGTACTTTAAAAGAAATATTAACGTCCTAAAAAGTTACATTCTTGGTTGAATGGAAATAACCGAACCTAAGAAAAAATTTACTGTTCGAAGGTTTTAAAGGTACTTCCACAGAACGGCTCGATCATTCATCATCGTTTACAACACACTTGTTTATCATAATCTCTATAAACAAGCTGAAATCAAGCGGAAACTACAGCCGTAGTTTTTCCCGATGGCTTGCAGCTTTACTATATGATTAAGTAATGATGGTGTCCTCTTGGGTAAAATATTCCAGAGGTAAAATAGTCCCCCATTCGGATCTCCGGGTGGGGTCTACTCAGGAGGACGTCGTTATCAGTAGAAACAAAACTGGCGTTCTACGATTCCGAGCGTGGAATGTGAGATCCCTTAATCGTCCAGGTAGGTCTGAAAACTTAAAAAGGAAAATGGATAGATTAAAGTTAGAGATAGTGGGAATTAGTGAAGTTCGGTGGCAGGAGGAACAGGACTTCTGGTCTGGTGAATAGAGGGTTATAAACACAAAATCAAATATGGGTAATGGAGGAGCAAGTTTAATAACACACAAAAGAATAGGAACCTGGATAAGCCACTGCGAACGGCATAATGAACACATTATTGTAGCCAATAGAGACATGAAACCCATGTCTACCACAGTAGTACAAGTTTATATGCCAACTAGCTCTGCAGATGATGAAGATATTGAACAAAAGTATGTTGAGGTAAAAGAAATTATTCAGATAGTTAAGGGAGATGAAAAAATTTTATAGTCATGGGTGAGTGAAATTCGATACTAGGGAAAGAAAGAGAAGGAAATGTAGTAGGTGAATGTGGACTGGGGGTAAGGAATGACAGAGGAAGCCGCCTGATAGAATTTTGCACAGAGTATAACAATCATAGCTAACACTTGTGTATTGTGTATTTAAACCGGGGAGCTAGAAACGATAGAGAGGCTTCGTCCTGCCGTAGCCCACAGTGGTTCACAAGCCCACAACAGGCCACAGCAGCCCAACCACCCCACTGCAGCCCCACACCGAACTCAGATTTTTGTATGGTTCATCCTCCAGTGGAAGCCCCCCCCCCCCCCCCCCCCCTATGAGTGTAAACCCAAATGCTGGCGTGGTAGAGTAATTATGGTGTACACGCACGTGGAGACAGTGTTTGCGCAGCAATCCCCGACATAGTGCAACTGAGGCGGAATAAGGCGAACCAGCCCGTATTCGCCGAGGCAGATGGAAAACCGCCTTAAAAGCCATCCACAGGCTGGCCGGCACACCGGACCTAGACACTAACCCGCCGAGCGGATTCGTGCTGGGGACCGGCACACCTTCCCGCTCGGGAAGCAGCGCGCTAGACCGCGCGGCCAGCAGGGCGGAGGAGCTAACACTTGGTTTCAGAACCTTGAAAGAAGGCTGTACAGGTGGGAGAGACCTGGAGACACTGGAAGGTTTCGGATAGATTATATAATGGTAAGACAGAAATTTGGTTCAAAGATGGCTCCGAGCACTATGGGACTTAACATCTGAGGTCATCAATGCCCTAGAACTTAGAACTACTTAAACCTAACTAACCTAAGGACATCACACACGTCCATGCCCGATACAGGATTCGAACCTGCGGCCGTAGCGGTCGCGCGGTTCCAGACTGAAGCGCCTAGAACCGCTCGGCCAACACAGCAGCACAGAAATTTGGGAACCAGTTTTTAAACTATAAGACACTTCCAGGGGCAGATGTGAACTCTGATCACAAATTATTGGTTATGAACTGTAGATTAAAATTGAAGAAACCGCAAAAAGTAGGAATCTAAGGAGATGGGTACTGGATAAACTGAAAGAATCAGAGGTTCTAGAGAGTTTCATTGAGACCGTTAGGGAACGACTGACAAGAAAAGGGGAAAGGAATACAGTAGTAAAAGAATGGGTAACTCTGAGAGATGAAATAGTGAAGGCAGCAGAGGATCGAGTAGGTAAAAAGACGAGGGCTAGTAGAAATCCGTGGGTAACACAAGAGATATTGAAATTAATTGATGAAATGAAAAAATAGAAAAATGCAGTGACTGAAGCAGACGAAAAGGAATACAAACGTCTCAAAAATGAGATCGACGGGAAGTGCGAAATGGCTAAGCAGGAATGGCTAGAGGACAAATGTAAGGATGTAGAAGCATATATCACTAGGGGTAAGATAGATGCCGCCTACAGAAAAATTAGAGAGACCTTTGGAGAAAAGAGAACCACCTGTATGAATATCAAGAGCTCGGAGGGAAAACCAGTCCTAAGCGAAGAAGCGAAAGCAGAAAGGTGGAAGGAGTATATAGAGGGCCTATACAAGGGCGATGTACTTGAGGACAATGTTGTAGAAATGGAAGAGGACGTAGATGAGGAAGAGATGGGAGATATGATACTGTGTGAAGAATTTGATAGAGCCCTGAAAGACCTAACTCCAAACAAGACCCCAGTAGTAGATAACATTTCGTTAGAACTACTGATAGCTTTGGGAGAGCCAGCCATGACAAAACTTTTCCGTCTGGTAAGCAAGCTGTACGAGACAGGCGAAATATCCTCAGACTTCAAGAAGAATATAATAATTCCAATCCCAAAGAAAGCAGGTGGGCTAAGCAACCGTATCGACGCAAGAGGAACGACGTTTCGCTAGGACGCAGGCGCAAGCACTGGTGCAGCGTCCGACACCGAGAGTCTGGCCGTGACCAGGGCAGAAGGCAACTACGGCCAAAGGCCCTTTGTAAAGTTGCCACAATAAACGATTCACTGAACAATCTTTTCTTAGCGCCACGAGCGCTTCCAGACGATTCCTGACATCGTGCAGAGGCGTCATACGCTCGGCCCCTCTGTAGTGCATTTTGCATTAGGTCAGCGCCAGCTCAGTGGTCTGTGTTTCCGTGCGATATCGTGTGTTCACGTGTGGTTTCAGTGTGCCGTGGAACGGTGTGTGGCAGCGGGAAATGGATGAGCAAGGGCCCACGTGTAAAGCTACGCTGGTCGGTGTGCGGTGTGGGCAAAGGGTGAAAAGACATTCCAATATATTCTAAAATTATCGTATAGAACGTACAGAAAATTTTTTACTTATATGGCCAACAATAAAGAAACCAGGAATAAGTATACATTTCGCACAAGTTCATAAAATGACAACAAAACCTTGTGGCATTTCCGAATCGACTGCATTCCGAATTAACAGTGTAGTAACATCATAGAATCTCTAAATGTGAGCACATGTTTATATTATCCGAGGAAGGGATAGAAATAAAACGGAAATTACGGTATTTGGCGATTTTGACAAAAAGTTAGTGCGTAGAACAGTACTTCGATCTACGACAGACGAGAGTATCCGACAACTAGAAAAATATAGATTGATTACCGAGAAAAAGTTAATTATTCTGGCTCAGAGACCTCCGTTGTTTGTCTTCTCCGGTCACTTGGTTTTTGATTCAGAAAGTACACTACTGCCCATTAAAATCGCTACACCAAGAAGAAATTCAGATGATAAACGGGTATTCATTGGACAAATATATTATACTAGAACTGACATGTGATTACATTTTGACGCAATTTGCGTGCATAGAGCCTGAGAAATCAGTACCCAGAAACACCACATCTGGCCATAATAACGTACTTCATACGCCTGGACATTGAGTCAAACAGAGCTTGGATGGCGTGTACAGATACAGCTGTCCATGCAGCTTCAACACAATACCACAGTTCATCAAGAGTAGTGACTGCCGTATTGTGACGAGCCATTTGCTCGGCCACCATTGACCAGACGTTTTCAATTGGTGTGAGATCTGGAGAATGTGCTGGCCAGGGCAGCAGTCGAACATTTTCTGTATCCAGAATGGCCCGTGCAGGACCTGCAATGTGCGGTCGTGCATAATCCTGCTGAAATGTAGGGTTTCGCAGGAATCGAATGAAGGGTAGAGCCACGGGTCGTAACACATCTGAAATGTAACGTCCACTGTTCAAAGTGCCGTCAATGCGATCAAGAGGTGACCGAGACGTGTAACCAAAGGCACCCCATACCATCACGCCGGGTGATACGCCAGTATGGCGATGACGAATACACTCTCCCAATGTGCGTTCACCGCGAAGTCGCCAAACACGGATGCGACCATCATGATGCTGTAAATAGAACCTGGATTCATCCGAAAAAATGACGTTTTGCCATTCGTGCACCCAGGTTCGTCGTTGAGTACACCATCGCAGGCGCTCCTGTCTGTGATGCAGCGTCAAGGGTAACTGCAGCCATGGTCTCCGAGCTAATAGTCCATGCTGCTGCAAACGTCGTCGAACTGTTCGTGCAGATGGTTGTTGTCTTGCAAACGACCTCATCTGTTGGCTCATGGATCGAGACGTGGCCGCACGATCCGTTACAGCCGTGCGGATAAGATGCCTGTCATCTCGAATGCTAGTGATACGAGGTCGTTGGGATCCAGCACGGCGTTCTGTATTACCCCCCTGAACCCACCGATTCCATATTCTGCTAACAGTCATTGAATCTCGACCAACGCGAGCAGCAATGTCGCGATACGATCAACCGCAATCGTGATAGGCTACAATCCGACCTTTGTCAAAGTCGGAAACGTGATGGTATGCATTTCTCCTCCTTACACGAGGCATCACAACAACGTTTCACCAGGCAACGCCGGTCAACTGCAGTATGAGAAATCAGTCGGAAACGTTCCTCATGTCAGCACGTTGTAGGTGTCGCCACCGGCGCCAACCTTGTGTAAATGCTCTGAAAAGCTAATCATTTGCATATCACAGCATCTTTTTCCTGTTGGTTAAATTTCGTGTCTGTAGCACGTCATCTTCATGGTGTAACAATTTTAATGGCCAGTAGTGTATGATGATGGACAAAACTTTTTAATGGAATTGAGAGACATCGCAGTAGTAAGTAGGAAGTTTGTGTAAAATGCACTTCCTGCGTGATGAGGACAATAGTCTTGTAGTATACTTCGTTAAAACTCGGTTGTCACAAAACCGCACGCAAAAATGTTTTGCTCGACTTGAACTGAAAGTACCAACAGATACTTTTGTACAGTGTACATTGAATAACTGGGTGATGCGTGCAGTGACGAAGAGTCAGTAAAAGCTGCGGATAAATTTTCGGGAGGTAGGGAATATTCTCGGTCCTATCAAGGTGAGCTGTCGGAACTAAAATCCTGGCGGCTCCACCTCAATAAAATGCGTTCACACATGACATGAAACCATGATGTTGTCCCAGATGTAACCAAAATTAATTTCATAACTTTCTTAACAACTTTCTCGCTGGAAGTTTCTACGGTGTCCAACTGAACGCAAATTCATCAGCGTAGTAGTTTCACATCTCTTAACGGTATTTTTTTTTTTATCTCGGGGTACTTTTGTGTTTTCTTTATAAAATACGTATCACATGCATCTAAGAACTTCGAGAATGCCCATACATTATTTTCACTCCAAATATGTTTGTGGTTCTGTTTTTTCCGCAGGCTGAAGAAAAAAAATACTTTTTATCAAAATTTCTTGTAATGTTAACTTTTTTCCTTAGCAGCTAGCAAGAATTTTCTATTGGAAAGTACTCTCTCATATTGTAGACTAAAAATAGAGATGTATAATATTTTTTTCGGAATTTACACCAACATTTGAAACTATCAGTAACTGGCAGTGTTGTAGGACAGTGGTATGACCTTCAGGTGCCTATTTTAGTGACAGTGCTTCTACATTTTTCTGTGACCCAACTGATCTGCCCTGGGATAGGCTTCTGCTAAGACTAAGCTGTCCTTTCTTGTGTTAATAACTGGTGTCAGCGTTTTGCAACGATTACTGATGGTTCGATGATATTGACATCTATCATCAACTGTCTTGTTTGGGATAGGAATTATTATATTCTTCTTGAAGTCGAAACATATTTCACCTCTCTTGTGTATCTTGTCAGGTGGAATAGTTTTGTTATGCCTCGCTCTCCCAAATATCTCAATAATTACGAAGGATTGGCATCTACTCCAAGGAACTTGTTTCGATATGCGTCTTTCACCGCACTGTCAAATTTTTCTCGCACTACTTCCTATCGCATCGTCATCTACATCTTCTCTTTGTATAAGGTTGTATTCGTTTCCGTCGTATAGCCCCTGTATATATTCCTTCTACTTTCAACGTTCCCTCCTGTGTTTGAAAGTGGCTTGACGTCTGAGTTCTTAATATTCATACAGTTGCTTCTTTTTTCTCGAAAGATCTCTTTAATTTCGCTGTAGGCAGCATCTATCTTTTCCTTAGTCACACCTGCTCCCTCACTCTAACGTTTCTCGTCCAGCTACTTTTGCTTTGTCATTTTACTCTTTCTGTCAATCTCATTTCTTAAACGCCTGTATTCCCTTTTGCCTGTTCCGTTTTCTGCATTTTTATATTTTCTCCGATAGTCAATTACGATTCAGTATGTCGTGTGTTATAGAAGAATTTTTCCTGGGCTCAGGCTTTTTAACTATTTGCTTCTCCGCTGTCCTAACTATTTCATCTCTCAAAGTTACCCACTCATCTAGTATTGCATTCCTTTCCCCTGTTTCTCTCAACCGTTACTAATGCTACCTTTGAAACTCGTAACAGCCATTTGTTCTTTCAATTTATCAAAGTCACGTCTGCTTAATTTCCTAGTTTTATGCAGTTTCGTTCCTTTTAATCTCCAATTCATAACCAACAAATTGTGGTCAGAGTCCACGACTGCCTCAGGAAATGTTTTGCAATTTAATATTTGATTTTGAAATATTTGTCTTATAATTATGTAATCCATCTGAAAACGTCCGATGTCTCCAGGTCTCATCCTTGTATACAGCCTTATTTCATGTTTCTTAAACCATCATTAAATTATGCTCTGCTCAGAATTCTATCAGATGGTTTCGCCTCTCATGCTTTTCATACAGTCCATGTTTTATTATTTTTCCTATTTGTTCCTTTCTTTTCCTGCTACCGAATTCCAGTCGCGAATCAAAATTAAATTCTCGTCTCCCTTAACTATCTTTAAAATTTGCTTCATTTCAAATGGCTCTGAGAACTATGGGACTTAACATCTAAGGTCATCAGTCCCCTAGAACTTAGAACTACTTAAACCTAACTAACCTAAGGACAGCACACAACACCCAGTCAGCACGAGGCAGAGAAAATCCCTGACCCGCCGGGAATCGAACCCGGGAACCCGGGTGCGGGAAGCGAGAACGCTACCGCATGACCACGAGCTGCGGACTGCTTCATTCCATCACACACCCTTTCAATAGTTTGATTATCTGCGGAGCAGAGGTGCCATAGGAGACTTTAGTGGCAACTGTAGACTCTTTTAAGATGTGATAGTTATCTTTCGTATAGGACGCCAGTGCGTGGCGTCATTAAGCTAAGCGTTGTTTAAACCATTGCGGAACCTGTTAAAGACACTAAAGTTAATTTCGGTATCAAAAGAAGTTTTCGACGTAGAAAGCTGACGAGAAAGACTGAGAACGAGGATAAAACGATGTGGCAGAGGCAGCTGAAGCCCAGGCGGGGTTTTTAGTTGGCATTTCGTTAACTTTCGCCTGTTCCGGCCTGGTGACTACAAGCGGGCAGTTTCCCTTGCCAGTATCGGCCACTGCTGTGTCGCCGTGGTTTACTAGACGTCGGGATTTCTAATTCCTTTGCTTCGCAGTGCGGTGTCGCGTACATGACGCCTACAACCTCAGAAAACTCTGGTTCTACGTAAAATCACCAAGCGGGTCGAATGCCGCTATTCAGTCACTCGTCGATCAGTCTGTTGCGGCACTATAAGACAGCAAAAGGAAGGCTGAAGAAATTTCCCGTTTAAAAATCATTCACGCAGGCGGGTCGTACTGTTGCCAAGTGCTGAATTGTCCTTCGGAAGCACACATGAGCGCGACATCGTGCGACGCACGATGTTTCGAAGCGCACGCGATCAGTTGGTTTGACACTTTCGCGCAAAGTGGACCAGGATTGCGGTTTGTGTCTGAAATTTTGATCATCGCTGTTCAGAAACATTTTGTGTATCTCCATCTACACTGTAAAGCGCATGGCAGAAGTTACGTCCCATTGTACCAGTTCCACTCATGTATTTTGTGCAGGGGAGCTTTCTCTGCTGACTTCAAGTACACTACTGGCCATTAAAATTGCTACACCACGAAGATGACGTGCTACAGACGCGAAATTTAACCGACAGGAAGAAGATGCTGTGATATGCAAATGATTAGCTTTTCAGAGCATTCACACAAGGTTGGCGCCGGTGGCGACGCCTACAACGTGCTGACATGAGGAAATTTTCCAACCGATTTCTCATACACAAACAGTAGTTCACCGGCGTTGCCTCGTGAAACGTTGTTGTGATGCCTCGTGTAAGGAGGAGAAATGCGTTTCCGACTTTGATAAAGGTCGGATTGTAGTCTATCGCGATTGCGGTTTATCGTATCGCGACATTGCTGCTCGCGTAGGTCGAGATCCAATGACTGATAGCAGAATATGGAATCGGTGGGTTCAGGACGGTAATATGGAACGCCGTGCTGGATCCCAGCGGACTCGTATCACTAGTGGTCGAGATGACAGGCACCTTACCCGCATGGCTGTAACGGATCGTGCAGCCACGTCTCGATCCCTGAGTCAACAGATGAGGACGTTTCCAAGACAACAACCATCTGCACGAACAGTTCGACGACGTTTGCAGCAGCATGGACTATCAGCTCGGAGACCATGGCTGCAGTTACCCTTGACGCTGCATGACGGACAGGAGCGCTTGCGAAGGTGTACTCAACGACGAACCTGGGTGCACGAATGGCAAAACGTCATTTTTTCGGATGAATCCAGGCTCTGTTTACAGCATCATGATGGTCGCATCCGTGTTTGGTGACATCGCGGTGAACGCACATTGAAAGCATGTATTGAAAGTTAATGCTGACGAGAAGGAAAAACAATCCTGTAATGTTCTCATACTAGAAAAACGAATGGTCGACGTCTGTATATTCGAAGAATGTTGGCGAAGTGTAGCTCATTTATAAAGGAAACTGCATATACAACTCTAACAAGATCCATTCTTGAGTGCTGTTCAAGTGTTTGGGATTCCCACTTGGTTGTATTAAAGGAAGACATCGTAACAATTCTGAAGCGTGCTGTTAGATTTATTACAGATAGGCCTGATCAACACGAGTATTACGGAAATTCTCTTTGGTCTCAAATGACAATTCCTGGAGGAAAGAAGATTTATTTATTTATTTATTTATTTGTTTGTAAAATGCCGTTGACAGAGTTTAGAGAACCGGCATGTATGAAAGACTATAGAACGATCTTGCTGCCATCAACATACATTCCACATAAGGACCACAACCCATTCTGAAGCATGTAGTTAGTTGTTGTAAGGTGGCAGAATAAATGAAGGTCAGATTCGCACCTTACATAAGAGCTTTACATGGGGAGGTGAATATGGCACCTAACTTAATTCGGTGGTAATGAGCAAATTTGTTCAGCAGTATGTAATGCAAAAAGGGATGACATTCAATTGACGGTAATTAACACACTGTTCCTATAATGCATGTTTGAGCGGGAGGTGAAACAAGCAGGGAGAGGCGTTTTAGTTTGGAATTCAGAGCGACGATGCAGAGGCAAGGCCATGCTACAGGGGGTACCACGGAAACCACTTAAAAGGGTGTCCCAGGCGGAAAGTCAACAACCGACCACGTGACTCAGACAGGGAGAGCGAGTATAATGGCCCATCTGAGGGAGGACAGGAAAGAAAGCATTTAGAAAACTGCATTTCGGAATTCCAAATGGATACGGAACAATATCAGTGATGCATTTTCGATCACATTTCCAGTGAGTGGTACACACGTAATAGGGTCTATGTACGCATTTAGGCGTCTGGAACAGGCACAAAACGTATGATTGGCGGAAACGCGCTAGGAAGGAGAAAAGAGCCAAAGCTCTGACGCAGTTTATTGGCAGGGATATTGCGATTTGTAGAGAGAGTTTCCACAAAATAAGAGAAATGCTCCTATTGGTCGAAAAAAGCCGTGACGTGAGGAACAAAAGAACCCAGGTGGGGAGACAGTTCGACTATGAGATAAGGCAAGACGGAAATTTTCAGGGACTCTTCACTGAACTGGCGTCAAGTGCAGAATGGAGTGCATAACGCTCCGTACGACGCAGAGGAGTAATTTGTGTGAACACTGCGTTCACAGCGGCTGATATCCAGCTAGAAATCAGCTGTAGCATCGTTTAGCTCCGACTGTGGAGAAACGAACCAGCCAATTAGTTAACTGTTCTTGCAAGAACTGAAAGAGCATTATAATTTGCACGCTGCTCCAACCATGCATGTGTATATCGCCACATTCTAAGACTAGGGATAAGTACACGTTCTCTTGCATAACGAGAAACATACGGAAAGTTTCTGCTGGAAAATTCAGCAAAGTTGTAATAGTTTTATAGGAATTTCAGCGGAAGAGAGCGGCCTAGCAGATGACAGCTCATTGCAGCTTAAGGTAAATACCGCGTTCAGAGGCGAAACTTGCTGGTTCACCAGCTTGCGTCCACTGTAAATTCGAGCGACCTTGGGTCATCTTTTGCTCAATTTGTCACATAACTATCCATCCACCGTAGACTTGATTGTCATCCTAAAAATAGTACGGAACTTTGAACCGGAATCGGACGATTTTTGTAGTACTGACTAACATCATAACGTAAGTGTAGGAACAATTTTGTAAAGAAACTTCTAGTTAAACTTTAATATTGTCGTGTTTAGGTAAATTTAAACTTCTGAGAGTTAATATTTAATATTGTTGAGTTTAGGATTATTTCACTTTTTGATGCTGATGAGATGCATTATCCTGACAACTGTTTATGTTGTCACATTGAAAACTGTGTAAAAGCGTATTTTTGTGCTAATATTGCGACATTAAACATGTCATTTCAACGTACACAGTTGGGTTCAATCCTAGAATAAGTAAAACCAAAAATATTGCCCCTTACATCGTTTTTCCCTTGCTCTGTTTGCCTGGTGGAGCACGAAAGGGAACCACTGCCAATGGCGGAAAGTACTCTTCGCCATGCATCATATGACGGCCTGCGGAGTATCTATGTAGATACTAAACGTGTTTTTAGAAAACTGTTTGAGGAAGACCGCACAGGAATTCCTCCTTTAAATCGTCGAACGAACGTCAAAATGACAGTGATTGTGGAATAGAGAAACAACTGAAGTCGCTCAACAGAGAAAGCGTGATACCAATATGATCCCGCACAGAGTGTGCGAAAGAACTTGCTCCTCTTCTGGCAGTAGTGTACTTAGGTCGCTGGATGATAGAAGCGTTCCTGGTGATTGCAAAAAAGCTTAGGTTATTCTTGTTTTCAAGAAATGTCGTCGAACATACGAACAAAACTATATGGTATAGGCTGATATCTTTGACGTTGGTTTTTTGTAGACTTTTGGAACATATTTTCGACCGCGTATTATGACGTTTCTAAAGACCGAAAACCTCCTCTGTAGAAATCAGCAATGGTTCCGAAAACAATGACGCTATGAAGGCTGCTCTGTTCGTCCACCAACCCCAGTAAGTAGTAGACGCCGGCGGCCAGTATGATGCCGTGTTCCTTTACTTCTGGAAAGCGTTCGACACAGTTTCACATTGCCGCCTAATGAACAACATACGAGCACAAGGAGTATCAGACCAGCTATGTGACTGTAGTGAGGAGTTTTTAGTAAACAGAACACTGCAAGTCGTTCTCAACAGAGGTCTTCAGATGCAAAAGAACCTTCATGTGTGACCCAAGGGAGTGTTAGAGGACCATGACTTTTCACAGTGTATCTAACTGACCTATAGTGCGTTCAAAATTCGTTGCGACTTTTGACAGTTCAGTGCGGGGCGAGTGGAGGGAGGCGCAGCTGGCAGCGTGTGCTGGACTCGTCTGCGGCTGACAACAACGCCAAGCTTGCTTGCCTACGTGAACTGCAAGCCTCACAATCCGGACAGGGTGCTATCTTTCTGAAAAGATTTTAAAGAAACCACTAGATCATAAACTCTGATTCTCGCACATCTTATAGTTTATTTCGTCGGCTTCATGATGAACTGCCTATCACACCGCTAATGGTCATAGTTACTGAGATATTTCAATATAAGGTAAACCATTGAAAGAAATTCTTAAACATGGCAGTGAAAAATAAGTGTCTCTAAGAATTTGCGTTTCATGCTTGTTACGTCATATGTTACTGCGTATACAATGTAGATAACATATTGAATTATTCTTTAAACTTTGAAGGATATCGCTATCTGTCTCCAGTTTCAGGGAAAGGAATGTATGTAGAGGACGCTCTGTCACGAAGGCATGCGCCAGTGAAAAAGACAGATAGAAAAATTTACAAATCCCTCGTACCTCATAAACGGTTTGAGGTATGGAAAGGCAAAAGGAGGTCCGATATTAGGAAGTATCCCACGACTTTAGTCATATCAGTGTAGAGGAGACAGCGTATAGAACACTAGAGCAACCCATTCCTGAGTACTGATTGAGTGTGGGGGATCCCCAACAGGTCGAATTGGAGGAAGGCATGGAAACAGCTCAGAGGTGTTCTGGTTGGTCTATTGCTGGTTGGTTCAATCAGTACGCAAGTATTACGATGATTCTTTCGGAACTTAAATGGGGATCCCTCGAGGAAAGGCGATGTTCTTTTTGTGGGGCACTATCGAAGAAATTCAGATAACCGGCATTTAAGGCTGACTGCAGAACGATTCTACAGTGGCCAATTCCTACATTTGCATAAGGACCACGAAGATATGTAGATGGTGATTTTTCCCTCTCTTATTTGGGTGTGGAACGGCAAAGGCAATAGCTAGTAGTGGTACAAGGTGCATCGTACTGTGGCTTGCAGAGAATATATGTACACTATGTGATCAAAAGTATCTGGACACCCCCAAAACCATATGTTTTTCATATTATGTGCATTGTGCTGCCACTTACTACCAGGTACTCCTTATCAGCGACCTCAGTAGTCATTAGACATCGTGAGAGAGCAGAATGGGGCGCTCTGTGGAACTCATGGACTTCGAACGTGGTCAGGTGTTTGGGTGTCGTTTGTGTCATACGGCTGAATGCGAGATTTCCACACTCCTAAACATCCCTAGGTCCCCCGTTTCCGATGTGGTAGTGAAGTGGAAACGTGAAGAGACACGTACACCACAAACGTGTACAGAGAGACCTCGTTTATTGACTGACAGAGACTGCCGGCAGTTGAAGAGGATCGTAATGTGTAATAGGCAGACATCTATCCAGACCATCACACAGGAATTACAAACTGCAACAGGATCCACTGCAAGCACTATGACAGTTAGGCGGGAGGAGAGAAAACTTGGGTTTCATGGTCGAGCAGCTGCTCATAAGCCACATATCACGCCAGTAAATGCCAAGCGACGTCTCGCTTGGTGTAAGGAGAGCAACCATTGGACGATTCAACAGTGGAAAAACGTTGTGTGGAGTTACGAATCACGGTACACAATGTGGCGATGTGATGGAAGGGTGTGGGTATGGTGAATGCCCGATGAATGTCATCTGCCAGCGTGTGTAGTAAAATTCGCAGGCGGTGGTGTTATGGCGTGGTCGTGTTTTTCATGGATGGGGTTCGCACCCCTTGTTGTTTTGCGTGGCACTATCACAGCACTGGCGTACATTGATGTTTTAAGCACCTTCTTGATTCCCACTGTTGAAGAGCAATTTGGGGATGGCGATTGCATCTTTCAACATGATCGAGCACCTGTTCGTAATGCACGGCCTATGGCGGAGTGGTTACAAGACAGTAACATACCTGTAATGGAGTGGCCTGCACAGAGTCCTGTCCTGAATCCTAGAGAACACCTTTGGGATGTTTTGGAACGCCGACTTCGTGCCAGGCCTCACCGACCGACATCGATACCTCTCCTCAGTGCAGCACTCCATGAAGAATGGGCTGCCATTCCCCAAGAAACCTCGCAGCATCTGATTGAACGTATGCCTGCGAGAGAGGAAGCTGTCATCAAGGCTAAGGGTGGGCCAACACCGTATTGAATTCCAGCATTCCCGATGGAGGGCGCCACGAACTTGTAAGTCAATTTCAGCGATGTGTCCAGATACTTTTGATCACATAGTGTAGATGTAGAATACATTTTGTCAACTTCAATGGAAACAGTGGCCTGAAAATACAGTACCCAGAATTGCAGTCTGTCCAGAATACCATGGCCAGTAGATGCACAGTCAGCAGGGCTTTTGTGGCGAGACCAGTAGTGGGGGGTTAATGGGTATGCACTGTAGGGGAAATGTCGAGCGCTGGAAGGGAAGTGGCGCTCTAAACTGAAGAATAAGTTCATATTTTTTGTAAATATTTACTGGAGCCCCTCCACACCCACACTTGCACAGTGACCATTCGGAGAGATCTGTCACCTCTGCTTTGATTAGCATCTAAAAAGAATTCCAAAGAAAACGCAGCGATTTATTTTCGTTTGGTCTGTTAACCACTTGCAACCTTCAGAGAAGCGTCATGAGTGGCGAATTTTGAGCAAAACCTATACATTTCTCTTGTTGCCTTGTTAAAATTTGCTTGTTTTGTCAAAACACAGCGGTATTTACACAGCGTCATCTCTCTAACAGGTTGTGCAGACGCTGTTGCGAGAGAATTCTGAAACAGTGTTCTATAAAGTTTATTAAGTGTGGAGCTGAAGAAAAGTAAGGTCAGTAGCTTACTAAAGACACGTCTTCTGTACAAAATAAACGTGTAATGTCTTCACTTATGCTGTTCCAAAACCCACAGCATTCCCCATTTCACCAGCTGTCGATAGCCCCTAAAAACTACACTGTTTCACACTGTTAGTGGAATTTTACAGTAGATAATGAAGTTTTGCATAATAACCATACGGTAAAATATTTTCTTCCTTGTGTGCTATCCTTTTCCAAAATCTCACTTTGATATCTCAAACCGTTCATGAAATATGAGGAATATTGTGGATATTTCATTACAGCTTCATCGCTGGCGCGGCGCGATCGTAAATGAGAGTGCTACATCAGACAAACTGGCTTGAGATTGGTGACAGAGACCTCCACCCAAGTCTAAAGAAAAATTTGGTGTGTTAGCTGAAGTTCATATGCAGCAACATGTTATGTAATATGCACTAATGGCAAACTCACAGCGATCCCATTTTTCGTTGCAAGCATTTTCGACTTTCACACAGTACGTTACTACCATGTAAATATCGCAATAACTATGACCATGATGCGTGCATCATCAAGAACCTGACATATAAAGCTATAAGTAATAAAAGAATGCTTTTTTAACAAACAGTTTTTACGAAATTGTTTAAGAAAGTTTGCAGAGTGTGCGCCTCGATTCTGTCATCGCCAACCAGCCAAAGATGGTGAAAACATCGAGCCCCCCCCTCCCCTTCCGAACATACGAATAATATCGCCCAGCCATTCAGAAAAAAATTGGTCCTGCACATCGGCCTCTTTAGTAGTAGTGCAAGCTAATGTAGTGGAGCATTTTGTTTTTGAAGGTTGCCTATATCTGGGGCAGGTATGCACTTGGTGGCAAACCTATTGTTCTCTGGGGATAAGCCTTCCTTTTGATTGACAGGTCCTTAACCTATTTTTCCCCAACCCCACTCTCTCTCCCTACTCCTTCATCCCCTCAGGAAACCTCTAACCTCTCTCCCCCCCCCCCTTCCCTGATACATGTATGCTATCAAGCCATCCCGCCTGAGTTGTTCAAATAGCCCCCTCTCACTCTTATCAATTTGATTGTCTACTTAATTAGACTGATCAATTAATTAACCATTCCCCTCTGGGAAGCTCCCCAACCCTCCCCTCCCTTCTCCCCTCACCTACCTGGAAACTGGAGGCTCTGTGGTAGAGAGGGAGGATCTCATGACAGGAAGTTCGATTACATAGCAGAGGGTATATTGTTTATTTATAAAAGAAGGGGTTGGATCTCTCTTGCTCATCATTCTCTGCTGTTTGGGAAGATGCAGGTCTTGTAAAGAAGTAATTACATCAATCTTTTTTTAATTCCAGTTGCACAACGAATACCATCATGAAACACCCATCACATGTAATTACGTTGTTAAAAATCGTTCGATTGTGAAGCACACAGCATCCACTGTCCCCCGTCAACTGGACTGCAGCAAATGCCAGCTCGCACCGACACACATGCAGCTCGCTCGGGATTGTGCAAAGCGACGTGCTACACACCTATCCAGGAGTGACAGCTCAGGCCCCGTGACT
Organism: Schistocerca piceifrons; assembly: GCF_021461385.2. Classification (NCBI taxonomy): domain Eukaryota; kingdom Metazoa; phylum Arthropoda; class Insecta; order Orthoptera; family Acrididae; genus Schistocerca; species Schistocerca piceifrons. The sequence continues at coordinate 310,407,981 of NC_060139.1, read as the reverse complement.
GACAGACCGAATGTCATGCTAATCCTCAAAGAAAAGCATCTGAGAAATCCCTGTTGAAACACGTATGCTTTCTCTGTTTCTCCTTGCGTCCTGCTGTGCCTGCACGCACTGTCAGTCACGGTTGGACCGAACCACAAACAAAGCAGCGTTCACCCGGTGAATGTCTGCGGAATACCGATGCACACAGAATTCCATCCTTCGAAGGCACATGACTGAATGGGAATCGTTCCAGAAATACTGCTGAACCACTCTGAGGGATCTATGTCGAGTCGCCGTTGAGCAGTGGGACAATCTGGACCATCGGTGCATTGATGAACTTGTGGATAGTATGCCACAACAAATACAAGCATGCATCAATGCAAGAGGACGTGTTGCTGGATATTACAGGCACCGGTGTGCACAGCAATCTGGACCACCACCTCTGAAGGTCTCGCTGAATGGTGGTACAACATGCGATGTGTGGTTTCCATGAGTACTATTTTTAGTACTCATGGAAACCACACATCGCTGAAATGATGTTTACGTTGGTCTCTGTTCCAATTTTCTATACAGTTTCCGGAACTCTCGGAACCAAGGTGACGCAAAACTTTTATTGATGTGTGTAGAAGCATCAATGGACATTGACTGGCATGTTGTGCTAGAGATTGAAAATTTGTAGAGAACTGTTAAATGCAGTTTATGGAGTGATTTGTGTTGTGCAGAACATTACATCAACAAAGAGATGACCTCTGAGTATTCGCCATCACTGGACATTTACTGTGCAGCTCCAACACTTTCGATAACATCATTTTACGATACTGTGTTATTCTCGCTCACGTATGTGTGTGTGTGTGTGTATGTGGGTGTTTATGTGTCTGTGTCTGTGTGCGTGACTCCTCAGGCAGTGGGAATTACCAGGTACGCATATTTTTATTTCCATAGTGTGAGGTCGGATTTTGCAGTGTATATTTTCCTAAAAAAGTTTCACAGCGTCAAATTCGGATTTACATGTCAATTTTTTTCGTGGTTTTTCAGCATACATACACCAACTTGTGGAACAGCTGGAGGCGCAGGTCCAACAGCAGTAACAGCATCATCGTAAGTAGTATATATATTTTTCATCGTGTATGTAATATGTTGTTGTCGCTGTAGACGATTTTCGAGGATTAGAATCGATAAACATTACTTCTTTTTTCATATTGTATGAGTATATATATCTTTTTTTTCATCTCCATAGTACTGTGTATACCTAATTAAATTTCATTGTATATGTAATACGGTGTATATTCTTTGTTTTTGTTGATGATTTCCTGGCAGATGAAGAACGGGGAGGGATGTGTGCTGGAGATATGTAGGAGCCGTCAGAGATCTCACGTGAGTGTATATTCTGAAAAAAATGTATTTTTTTCCTGTAGTTTTTGCGTGTGTATGTTCTTTTTTATTGGTAGATCATTATATTGCAGAAAATATAGGAGGATGAATCGATGAACCTTCCCCAATGCAGGTGAGGGCGAAATGCCACAGTGTATGGGGGAGATGTGAATGACCTTCATCGCTGCAAGGAGATGAGGGAGATGCCAAGCAGCCAGAGTAAAATAGGTACCATATACTCACTCTGCTTACAAAGAATCAGTATTCTTTCTTTCCCTGCAGCAGCAGTGGGAGCAAGCGATGTCTAGCACATTGTACTTAATTTTGTTTTTCATAACTGTACAGCAGCTGTGTCAGGGAGGCAATTCCCACAACACTCCGTAGTTCGGAGGACTATGGACTGCCCTTCCTCAGACTAGCGGGTCAGGGCTGCAGCAAGCAGGCTGCTCGCAGCGGCCCGTTTCCGCCACATCTCCTCCTCCTCCTCCGCTGTCAAGTCCTCGCTGATCTCGGACGGAACAGCACATACTGCTCGGCATATCACTGCAAGCAACTTCATCGGCTAGTTGTAGTTATAGTATTAGTAATAGCAACGATCTTGTGGCCATTGGCAGTTCCCTCTCCCATCCTTTTAGTGAAGGACATCAGGTCAGTGACACCATACCACATTTAGAATACACGGAGATTGCAGACGCCTTTGAGGAGCGAATATCCTTCACGAAGATCGAGAATCCTGCAGAAGGGTACCGAGAACCTGTTCATTTTGTGTGCCTTCCTGTCAGGGAAAAAGGATCCTCAAGGTAGTCTACGATCTGCGATATCCCGCCATTAAATGCAGTGCGTTGCTCTGCATCAAACTATCACCCCCCCCCCCCCCCCCCAAAGTTGATTCTGTGTTTGAAGAGACAACTCTTCATTATATTTGGGGGAGAAATGCCGTGATAATGGGGAGCACGTCAATCGCCGAGTGGCTTCGTAAATCCACCTTGAGTGCTATACTGGGTCGAGATGGAAGTGAGAGGGTCAGCTAAACCACTCAGCTCAGTACTGTAGCTGGACGTCCATACACATGTCTATGATCTGGTAAATGGAGGGTCTAGCTATATCAAGCTACCTAAAGATATAGCTGATAAGCATCAATGTATTAATGTCCAAAATATAACCGATCAGACTTGTTTTGCATGGTCAGTCCTGGCTTGCAAGAGAAATTACACAAAAGATCCGCAGCGCACATACAGATATCGTAGATACCCTGACATTCATAAGTGTTATAACTTTGATGGTATCGAGTTCCCTGTGAAGATCCAGGTCGTACCTAAATTTGTAGTGCAGAATACCGGAATATCAGTTCGTATTTATGGCCTGGAGAAGAAAAGCAAGTCAGATGAGCAGGACAAACATATTGTCGTCGGCTCCAATTTGCCGGTGAGCATAAGATGCATGTAAACAAGCTCTCAGAAGAGGCTGGTATAAGTCTCTAGCTCCCTGCACATACCCCAGCCTTATAAATGATAGCCTGAATTTTCGCATCCATGTACAAGCGAATGTTCTGTCTATGTATACTCATTCTCTCTGGTTGAAAACTAGACATGAGCTCGAATTTGTCCATGGATCAGCGTATACTGATATCTCTTACCGCGCTCTGTACACAAAAACTCTTGAAAGTTTCGCCTGTACCTACCATCATTCAGTTTTCTTGTTTTATCAATGACGAGAAACCCGTACTGTGAATGATTCCAGCAATCGGCAGATATCTTTACAAAATCATTGAACGACATGTCAGTTCCTACAAGTGCTTGGTAAACATGTTTCAAATTTAGATTGTCTTCTTTGAAGGTTATAATGAGGTCTGCATTATCCATAACCAACTGTTTCGGTATTCTAGAATATGTTTGGCTTAGATAAGATACATCAGTACCCATATAACGACCGAAACAGAAATATTTTCCACAGCAACATCGTCAAAACACAGTCTTTGGTTTTACTTTTTCAGGTGGGGGGATATCACCGATTTCACTGAATGTCGTGTATGTAACGTCTTTTACACTGTGCAATATCTCCTGTAATAGCTGATTTTTGGGCTGGAACACTGTTTTTGAAAATACGCAAGCATTTTCAAATGGGACTCCATCTACGTGTGTTAGCAGCGTCATGAGGACAATTGGATGGACCTACAATAATTGCTCGTATATTATCAGGAAGAAGTATTCCATTCTTCTTCTTCTTCAGGTCTTCGTTTTCGTCTTCACATGACCACTCATTGACAACAAAGTCACGATGCTTCACCCACCCAGCCATGATACTGACTACGTCAGGTTTTGATGTACAATGGGCTTTTATAAAAAAAAATGACCGCTTGTAATAATAATAATAATAATAATGTAGCCACTATAACGTAACCATCTTATAGAGTGAGCTAAATGGATGGCTACATCTTACATTATATAATGAGAGGGTAGTTAAATAAGAAAAACAACAAAAGATTTGCGATTATATTTATTTTATTTACATTCAGCAATGATACACAGGCTGCATTACATCAGAAACAACAACAAAAACAACTGATTCATTTTTGTTCCGAATAACTGTTTCTTGTATGCAATAAATTCAACATGTATTTCTCTCAAGCTGATGGGAGTTTCTTTAGCTTCTTCTTTTGATACCGTATTGATGTACTGTTCTATATAATCTGCATGCGCACTATACGTAGGGAGATAGTTCATAATGTCTTTATACACAGTTTGAACACAAGGCAGTCCACGGTTCAGTCTTTTCAGCACCATGACTGTCACGCCATCATACAATGATGTTATATAAAGTGACAGACCCACACAGTAAATATCCAGAGATGGACAATACTAGAGGTCATCTGTTCTTGATGTAATGTTCTGTACGAAAGAGTTCATTCCATTCCCGCTCCGTAATCTGCACTTTAACACTTCTTGCCGCATTTTCAATCTCTAACACAACATGCCAGTCAATGTCCACTGATGCTTCTATAATAATACTGTTTTTAAGGGCCGGCCGGAGTGGCTGAACGGTTCTAGGCGCTTCAGTCTGGAACCACGCGACCTCAACGGTCGCAGGTTCGAATCCTGCCTCGGGCGCGGATGTGTGTGATGTCCTTAGGTTAGTTAGGTTTCAGTAGTTCTAAGTTCTAGGAGACTTATGACCTCAGATGTTAAGTCCCATAGTGCTCAGAGCCATTTGAACCATTTTTGTATTTAAGGGCTTTGAACCACTAGCTGTTAAATTATAAGTTGAAGTAAAAAGCAGAAGAGCACGAGGGGAATCGGCAGCTTCTCATCCACCTCATCGACACTCTGTCCTTGTAGTAGCACTGGAATGTTCTGGGATGGTGCAGACATCGGAGACCAGTACTGATCTGCATCGTGTTGTGTAGGGCGCCCCACACAGTTCTTCTGAGAGTCGGGGAATTTATGGGTGTCTGAATCAATGAGCAGACAGCTCGTTGTCTTGCTCCAGCAAGTGGGCTATGTGTGCTACAGTATACTATGGTGCTGCTACCACTGCTGATCCTGACAGACCAGAGTTTGCTGCAAGTCCTGGCGAGGCGATGGTGGTTGCTGCTGGTCCAGGCACCGCAGAGTTTGCTGAACAAAGAAGAAGAAGAAACAGTAGGAATCCACAGACAATGACATAGAGTTGAACAAAGAAAGGGAACTGCTACATGCAGTAATAGTAGCAATGACATGTAATGAGTACTTACTTTTACGCTTCTTCTGCGATGGAGAGGCAGAAGAGGATCTCGACTGCTGGCAACGCTTCGTGGTTCTTCTTCTTCCAGGGACTGACAGTGACTTGGAATGGTGAGCTATCGCGCTCGCCTTATATTTCCCCGCATCACAATCACGTGACTGGAAATCAATTATTTATTAACTTCAACAGTATTTCTGGAATGATTAGCTATCACCCATTTGCCTTGGAAGGACGGAATTCTCGCGTGCATCGGTATTCTGCAGGCGTTTACTGGGTAAATGCTCCTTTGTTTGCTGTTCGGTCCGACCGCGACTGGCAGCATGTGCGGGCCTGTCAGGACACGAAGAGAAACAGAGAAAGAGCGTGTGTTTAGATGGGAATTTCTCAGATGCTTTAGTTCAAGAATTAGCGTGACATCTGGTCTGTCAGTCGCGGGGCCTGAGCCGTCACTCCTGGAAAGGCTCGAGGCGTGTCGCTTTTCAGAACCCCGACTGAGCTGGGTGTGGGGTGGCGGGAACCAGCATTGGACGCAGTCCAGTGGATGGAGGACAGTGTGTGCTTCGCGATCGAAGGATTTTTAACAGCATAATTACGTGTGATGGGTGCTTCGTGATGGTATTGCTTGTGCGATCAGAACGGAAAAAGGCGTTTGATGTAATTACTTTTTTACTAGACCTGCATCTTCCCAAACAGCAGAGAATGATGAGCTAGAGAGATCCAACTCATGCAAACTGAATTTTTTACGAATAAACAATATACCCTGTGCTATGTAATTGAATCTCCTGTCATGAGATCTTCCCCCTCCGCCACATAGCCTCCAATTTCCAGGTATGGGAGGGGGGCAAGGGAGGGGAGAGTTGGGGAGCTTCCCAGAGGGGGAGAGGTTAATTAATTGATCAATTTAATTAAGTAGCCAGTTTAATTGATAAAAATGAGAGGGGGCTATTAGAATAACTCAAGCCTGGAAGTGTACCTGTATCAGTGAGAGGGAGGGGGGAGGCTTGAAGGTTCCCTGACGAGTTGGAACGAGGTGGGGGATGGAGTGAGGTGGGAGAACAATAGGTTAAGGACCTGTCAGTCAAAAGGGAGGCTTAACTCCATGGGGTCATAACCTGTCAATCAAAAGGATGGGTTATCCCCAGAGATCATTACCTGTCAATCAAAAGAAAACAATGGGTTTGCCACTGAATGCATATTGCCCCTGATGTAGGCAACCTGTACTAACAATACGTGCAACAACATAGTTTGCCCTACTACTCACCTTTTCCTGTATGGACCCTACTTTTGTAAATCATATGTCGGAGTTTTGGACGATGCATGCAGTGATGAAGAGTGTGTTATAGCTACAAATAAAAGAAATTTAGAGAAATGGGAAACATTCTGGTTTCTATTAAGCGAACCGTCTGAACAGCAATCCTGGCGGCGGCATACATGTATAGGCGCGCTGCTGCGCACAGAGTGTCAAGTAAATAAATGACGTTCTTGTTACCAAAAGTAGTCTTATAGTTTTCTTAACAACTTTCCGTCTGCAAGTTTCTACGAGCTCCAACAGAACGCAGATTCATCAGCGACGACATGCTTCGTTACGCAGGCAAAACAGTTTCACACCTCTTATGGTATTACATTTTTTATCTCCGAATACTTTTATGTTTTCACGACAAAATATGTATCACATACAGCTACAAATTTTGATAATGTTCCTATATTTTTTCATTAAAAATGTGTTAGTGCTTCTGATTTTTCCACGGGTAGAATTCAGTATTATTTATCTTGAAAATTTCTTGTAACGTTAGTTTTCATTTTATTTTATTACATTTTCGTAACAAGTGGCAAAATTTATCATTTCGAGAGTACTCCATCATTTTATCTAGACTACAAAAGGGAGATGCCTAGTATTTTTTTCTGAATATGGTGTGATTATCCTCATCTATATATATATATATCCTCATCTACCTATATACAGGCAGGTAACGAGCAGGGATGTACCGAGGGTGTAGCGAGACATGGTCCCACCAAGGGCTCAGGCATAGAGATTGCGCAAAAACTGTCCGAAAAAACAACAAGAAATTAAAACGGTTAAGGACTAACCGGGAGAGGTATGAGAGTTCTGCTAGATGTCGCGTTCCCGTCTTCCGCCCACGAGGAGAAGCCTTTTCTCGGCCTACGACTGTTAAACGCACGCTGTTGTTACGGTGTCTATTCTACAATTATTTACTCGAAGTAGCATCGTAAAGAAGCGACAGCTATCGAACAGACGTCTGTCACTAACATGTCTTTGTGGCAATAGTGCACGTACTTAATATGACTCGCTGAAGTTCAACACTGGATTTCTTGCTGCTTCGCTAAGGTATTGTATACGCATCAAAAAGGTTTCGCATCACCTCGGTTCCGAGTGTTCCGGAACCTGTACAGAAAATTGGAACAGAGATCGACATAAACATCATTTCTGCCCTTTATATTGTTCATGAAAGCCACACATTGCATTTTGTACCACCATACAGCGAGACCTTCAGAGGTGGTCGTCCAGCTTGCTGCACACACCAGTACTTCCAATACCCAGTAGCACGTCCACTTGCATTGATGCATGCCTGTATTCGTCGTGGCATACTATCCACAAGTTCATCAAGGTACTGTTGGTCCAGACTCTCCCACTCCTCAACGGCGATTCGGCGTAGATCCCTCAGAGTGATTGGTGGGTCACGTCGTCCATAAACAGCCCTTTTCAATCTATCCCAGGCATGTTCAATAGCGTTCATGTCTGGAGAACATGCTGGTCACTCTAGTCGAGCGATGTCGTTATCCCGAAAGTAGTCATTCACAAGATGTGCACGATGGGGGGCGCATTGTCGTCCAATATGCTGCCGATATGGTTGCACTATCGGTCGGAGGATGACATTCATGTATCGTACACCCATTATGGAGCCTTCCATGACCACCAGCGGCGTACGTCGGCTCTACATAATGCCGCTCCAAAACAGCAGGGAACCTCCACCTTGCTGCACTCGCTGGACAGTGTGTCTAAGGCATAAGGCGTAACCAGGTTGCCTCCAAACACGTCTCCGACGATTGTCTAGTTGAAGGCATAAACGATACTCATCGGTGAAGAGAACCTGATGCCAGTCCTGAGCGGTTCATTAGGCATGTTGTTGGGCCCATCTGCACCGCGCTGCATGGTGTCGTGGTTGCAAAAATGGGCCTCACCATGGACGTCGGGAGTGAAGTTGCGCATCATGCAACCTATTGCGCACAGTGTGAGTCATAACATGACGTCTTGTGGCTGCACGAAAAGCATTATTCAACATGGTGGTGTCGCTGTCAGGGTTCCTCCGAGCCATAATCCGTACGTAGCGGTCAACCCCTGCAGTAGTAGCTCTTGGGCGGCCTGAGCGAGGCATGTCATCGACAGTTCCTGTCGCCCTGTATCTCCTCCATGTCCAAACAACATCGCTTTGGTTCGCTCCGAGACGCCTGGGCACTTCCCTTGTTGAGGGCCCTTCCTGGCACAAAGTAACAATGCGGACGCGATCGAACCACGGTATTGACCGTGTAGGCATGGTTGAACTACGGACAACACGAGTCGTGTACCTGCTTCCTGGTGGAATGACTGGAACTGATCGGCTGTCGGACCCCCTACGTCTAATATGCGTTGCTCATGTATGGTTGTTTACATCTTTGGCGGGTTTAATGGCATCTCTGGGCAGTCAAGGGGACTGTGTCTGTGACAGAATATCCACAGCCAACGTTTATCTTCAGGAGTTCTGGGAACTGGGGTGATGCAAAACTTTTTTTATGTGTAAAGGATCTCAAAGTTCGGCGAGCGGATGCTGAATCAAATAAGGTATGGATTAACGAATGTTTTTCCATTCATCGAAATAACTTTGGGGATATCTACGTCAATACCAGTGAAGGCGGCGCCTGATGAAAGCAGTTTCAGAAAATTAAAGATGATAAAAAAAACACGTAAGGTATGAATGAAATTTGAAGTTGTATCTTGTAGATAATATTCAACACAGCTTAACTTGACTTTAATGACATAACCAATTAGTTTGCTTCGCTCATAGGGTGGAAATACAAAGTAAAATTATAACACAAATGCACTTCCTGAAAAGAATATTTTCTCAGTTCTTAACTGTAACCCTTTTCATTTGTTTCTGCTAAATAATTTATGCACTACTAATAATTTATGAAGAGTAAACACAAATTTGATGTTTATTACACATCTACTAATTCCAATGTACAGCAGCTGCCATACAGAATAAGATATATATTTTGCTTTACTCTCGATTTTTGAGGACGTTTATCTTTGTACAACTGGCAATTTATTTGCTACAGTGATACATTTAATTTATTGTTTGCAATATTTTCATCATCAGCGTAGCTCATCTGAGTTAAATTCTTCAATAATGCTTGATTCTTATTAAACCTGTTTACAAAATATGCTAAATCTGCGTAGGTAGCTTTACAGATATATGTTTTTTTAGGAAGACCATGGAAATTGGGTTGAGAGGAGGGGGCGTAACTTCGGTAATTCTGCCAGAGGCGCATGGTCACACAGTACCCCTTGCTAATGAGGCGGATCAGCTAGTGTGGCTTGCACTGACCTGCAGCTTCACTCTAAATGTGTCACCACCGTACAGACGACGAAATATTGTGTACGCAGTTGTATAATTAAATGCAGCATTTTCCATATATCAAATGGAACAAAACGTTATACTATATTTTCATAGGTTGAGCGCTAACAGCAGTGTAAGTTACAGTGTAATAGTAGTCATACTTTTAAAGATACGAAAAACAACTAAAAAGCAGAATTTAAAGCTTAAATATACTGCGGGACTACGTGCATTAGAAACACATTTGGTGCGTAGACGTCTACATCTATCTACAGTACATACCCCGCAAGTCACAGTACGTTACATGCCGGAGGGTACTTATACCACTACAAGTTATTCCCTTTTCTGTTCAACTCGCGAATAGAGTGAGGGAAAACGACTCTCTATAGCCCTCCGTACGAGCCCTAATTTCTCTTATATTATCTTCGTGGTCCTTATGCAAAATGAGCGTTGGCTGCAGTAGAATCATTCTGCAGTCAGCTTCAAATTCCGGTTCTCCGATTCTCTAAACTTTCTTAACAGTGTTGCACGAAAACAACTTCGTCTTCCCTCCAGGTATTCCCACTAGAGTTTTAGAAGTACCGCCGTAATACTCGCGCATTGATTGAACATACCGGTAACAAATCCAAATTGCTTAGATGTCTTCCTGTAGTCCGACCTGGTGGGGATCCCACACATTCGAACAGTATTCAATAATGGGTCGTACTAGTGTTCTGTAAATGGTATCTAGATATGAAATCGACATGACAGTGTCAAGCATTACACCACTAATGCTGTATTCGAACTTTACGGGATTGTTTGCCCACTCATCTGCATTAGCTTGCATTTTGAATAAGCTGCCATTCATCACACCAACTAACTTCTCTAGCCGACCAGCACTGATCATTTTCTTAAGGGAAGATGAGTGCTGCATCAGAAGATCACCGAAAGGTGAGTGAACATTCTTGTATAGACAACAGACCGAGCCGCTATAATGCGATGCGGTAAGGAAAGTACGAGTACGAGGGCTGTTCGGAAAGTAAGGTCCGATCGGTCGCGAAATGGAAACCAAAAATGTCTTATTTGAAACAGTTGGTAAGATCTTCCATCTACTTCTCTACATAGTCGCCTCTCAGACCTTTGTCGTAACGTTGTACCAAGTTTCCTATGCCCTCGTCGTAGAAGGCAGCTGCCTGTGCTTTCCGCCAAATCTCTACACTGGTCTACAGCTCGTTGTCTGTGCCAAAATGTCTTCATAGCCAGCAGAAACGAAACTCAGTGGGAGCCAGTTACTGGCTGTATTGTTGATAATCAAACACTTCCCATCGAAACCGTTGCAGGATCATCGTCATTGCCCCTACAAAGTGCGGGCGAGAATTGTCATGGAGAAGAAAATGCATGACAGTCATGTTATGTGGGCTGAATAGCTTCAAGCGAGATCTCTCACCAGACCCTCACACATGATGGCAGACACTTTTTTCTAGGCATCTTTACGTGCTCACTGTGCCCTCAAAACTGAAAATAGCGATGTGAAGCAATCGACGGGCATGCTAGAGACACTGTCCAACACATCTGTGCGAAGTTTCATCGGATTTTCACTGTCGTTTCGATTTCGCGATCGATCGGACCTTACTTTCCGAATGGCCCTCGCATATAAGCGAAACACAGGCGAAAGGAGAATCATTTGAATGACGATACAGGGCACAAAATCGGAGAGTCCACTGACATAAGCGACTTTGACAAAGGGCTGTTTGTTATGGCCTGACACATGGGAACGAGCATCTCTGAAACGGCAGAACTCGTCCACTACTGGCGTGCTAATGTCGCGAGAATCTGTGAAGAATAGTTGAAGGACGGTAAATGGACAATGTTTTGGACGTCCATACCTCATCACAGAACATGGAGGTCGGAGATCTGTGGAAAACCTGATGACAGACTGCAGTGATGGTGTAATCACAGGTGGCGATAACATATTAGACCTTCTGATGACACACAGACCCGAACTATTTGAAACAGTTAACGCAGAACAGGGAATCAGCGATCATAAAGTGGTTACTGCATTGATGATTTCAGCCGTAAATAGAAATATTAAAAAAGGTAGGAAGATATTTCTGTTTAGCAAAAGTGACAAAACGCAGATTTCAGAGTACCTGACAGCTCAACACAAAATTTTTGTCTCAAGTACAGAGAGAGTTGAGGATCAGTGGACAAAGTTCAAAACCATCGTACAATATGCATTAGATGAGTATGTGCCAAGCAAGACCGGAAGAGATGGAAAAGAGCCACCGTGGTACAACAACCGAGCTAGAAAACTGCTACGGAAGCAAAGGGAACTTCACAGGAAACATAAACATAGCCAAAGCCTTGCAGACAAACAAAAATTACACGAAGCGAAATGTAGTGTAAGGAGGGCTACGCGAGAGGCGTTCAATGAATTCGAAAGTAAAGTTCTATGTATTGACTTGGCAGAAAATCCTAAGAAATTTTGGTCTTATGTCAAAGCGGTAGGTATTATGTTCGAGTGTAATGACTTTTCTGGAGACTAGAAATCTACTCTGTAGGAATCGGCATGGGTTTCGAAAAAGACGATCGTGTGAAACGCAGCTCGTGCTATTCGTCCACGAGACTCAGAGGGCCAGTGACACGGATTCCCAGGTAGATACCGTGTTTCTTGACTTCCGCAAGGGTTTTGATACAGTTCCCCACAGTTTAATGAACAAAGTAAGAGCATATGGACTTTCAGACCAATTGTGTGATTGGATTGAAGAGTTCCTAGATAACAGAACGCAGCACGTCAGCCGGCCGGAGTGGCCGAGCGGTTCTAGGCGCTACAGTCTGGAACCGCGCAACCGCTACGGTCGCAGGTTCGAATCCTGCCTCGGGCATGGATGTGTGTGATATCGTTAGGTTAGTTAGGTTTAAGTAGTTCTAAGTTCTAGGGGACTGATGACCTCAGAAGTTAAGTCCCATAGTGCTCAGAGCCATTTGCAGCACGTCATTCTCAATGGAGAGAAGTCTTCCGAAGTAAGAGTGATTTCATGTGTGCCGCAGGGGAGTGACCTAGGACCGTTGCTATTCACAATATATATAAATGACCTTGGGAATAACATCGGAAGTTCACTGAGGCTTTTTGCGGATGATGCTGTAGTATATCGAGAGGTTGTAACAAAAGAAAATTGTACTGAAATGCAGGAGGATCTGCAACGAATTGACGCATGGTGCAGGGAATGGCAATTGAATCTCAATGTAGACAAGTGTAATGTGCTGCGAATACATAGAAAGAAATATCCTTTATCATTTAGCTACAATATAGCAGGTCAGTAACTAGAAGCAGTTAATTCCATAAATTATCTGGCAGTAGGCATTAGGAGTGATTTAAAATGGAATGACCATATAAAATTAATCGTCGGTAAAGCAAATGCCAGACTGAGATTCATTGGAAGAATCCTAAGGAAATGCAATCCGAAAACAAAGGAAGTAGGTTACAGTACACTTGTTCGCCCACTGCTTGAATACTGCTCACTGGTGTGGGATCCGTACCAGATAGGGTTGATAGAAGAAGAGATAGAGAAGATCCAACGGAGAGCAGCGCGCTTCGTTACAGGATCATTCAGTAATCGCGAAAGCGTTACGGAGATGATAAACTCCAGTGGCAGGCTCTGCAAAGAGAGACGCTCAGTAGCTCGGTACGGGCTTTTGTTGAAGTTTCGAGAACATACCTCCACCGAGGAGTCAAGTAGTATATTGCTCTCTCCTACGTATATCTCGCGAAGAGACCATGAGGATAAAATCAGAGAGATCAGAGCCCACACAGAGGCATACCAAAAATCTTTCTTTCCACGAACAATACGAGACTGGAATAGAAGGGAGAACCGATAGAGGTACTGAAAGTACCCTCCGCCACACACCGTGAGGTGGCTTGCGGAGTATGAATGTAGATGTAGATGTAGATGTGTTTCGGAGAACACTATTCAGTGCACTTCGTTGAACATGGGCTCTGTACCAGACAAATTCTGTGTATTCTCATGTTGAACCTAGTACATGTTCAATTATGGTACGATTGCAGACGTCGAGATAGGACCATGAATTAATGGAAATGTGTCGGCTGTGCAGATGAATCGCGTTTCTTGTTACACCAGACGGATGACTGTGTCCAGATGCGTCATTAACCAGACTAACAGCTGCTCAGAACGTGCACCGCACTAGAAATTCAGGCCAGTAATTATTATGCTATGGGGGACATTCACCTGAGCTTTCGTGGGATCTGTGGTAGTAACTGAAGTCGCCATGACAGATATGGACTGCTTGAACATTATTGTGGACCACCTGCATCCCTTCATGCTTGGTGCCTTCTCCAATTGCAGTGGTATCATCCAGCAAGATAACTCTACACGTCACAAAGCCAGAACCGTATTACATCGGTTTGAGGAACAAGACAGTGAACTTGGCCACGAAATTCCTGCCACCGTATTACGTGCAACGAGGACGTACCCCGGATTTTGTCAGAAAGGGGAGGGGGCCTGATTTGTTAAAGAGGACGTTGGGGACCCATGTTTTTATTTATTCTGAAATCTCGTTTATTTATTTTTTACATTTTATATGCATAATTTGCTTTCGGGAGGCCTTCATACAAACAGTACTTGGCCCATAAAATTAAGCAACAAAAGCTTTTCTTTAAAAAAGTATAACATATACTGTAAAAGAACATAAGAATTCCCCAATTGCACAATTTAATATTTCTTTGTTTGACAATATGATACCTTTACTGCCAAATAAATTATAATTATAATATAATGTACTGCCTCTTTGCATTCACAGCTTAGTATCTTCTAATATTAAGGTTCACTATCACCTCTCAGAATCCCAGAAGCGACGTACTAACGGATGCGGATATCCACGCGGGTCAAATAAAACTACAGCCATTTTAAACAAATCATTACCATTTGTGTTATATCATTGCAAGAGGCAGTCTCAGGATTTTCCAACGCGTATTTGTATAATTTTTCATTTTTATGCTTAATGTGACATATTTTACACTTTCATCCTACTTATTAATCACCTTTTCCAGCCGTTAGTGCATAATATTAGACTATCGTGAGTAATAGTGCTTTTTCTCTATTATGGTCCATAAAATATACAGTTTCCAGGAATTTCTTCGACAATGATCTCAGAGTTTTCGGCAAGCAGAGATACACTGAAGCGCCAAAGAAACTGATATAGGAATGCGTATTCAAATACAGAGATATGTAAACAGGCAGAATTTGGCGCTGCAGTCGACATCGGCCATATACAACAAGTGTCTGGCGCAGTTGTTAGATCGGTTATTGCTGGTACAATGGCAGGTTCTCAAGCAAAATTTAAGTGAGTTTGAACTTAAATGTTATAGTCGGCGCACGAGCGATGAGACACAGCATATCCTAGGTGCGGTTGATATGGGGATTTTCCCATACGATCATTTCACGAGTGTACCGTGAATATCAGGAATCCGGTAAAACATCAAATTTCCGTCATCGCTGCGGCTGGAAAACGATTCTGCAAGAACGGGACCAACGACGACTGAAGAGAATCATTCAGTATGGCAGAAGTGCAAACCTTCCGCAAAAAGCTGCAGATTTCAGTGTTGGGCCATCAACAAGTGTCAGCGTATGAACCATTCAACGAAACATCATCGATATGGGCTTTCGGAGCCGAAGGCCCATTCGTGTACCCTTGATGACTGCACGACACAAAGCTTTACGCCTCATCTGGACCCGTCAACACCGACATTGGACTGTTGATGACTGGAAACATGTTGCCTGGTCGGACGAATCTCGTTTCAAATTGTATCGAGCGGATGCACGTGCACGGATATGGAGACAATCTCATGAATCCATAGACCCTGCATGTCAGCAGGGGACTGTTCAAGCTAGTGGAGTCTCTGTAATGGTGTGAGGCGTGTGCAGTTGGAGTGATACGGGACCCTTGATATGTCTAGATACGACTCTGACAGGTGACACGTACATAAGCATCCTGTCTGATCACCTGCATCCATTCGTTCCGGACTTGGGCAATTCCAGTAGAACAATGCGACTACCCACCCGTCCAGAATTGTTACGGAGTGACTCCAGGAACACTCTTCTGAGTTTAAACACTTCCACTGACCACCAGACTCCACAGACATTAGCATATCTGGAATGCCTTGCAACGTGCTGTTCAGAAGTGATCTCCACCCCCTTGTACTCTTATGGATTTATGGACAGCGCTGCAGGGTTTATGGTGCCAGTTCCCTCCAGCACTACTTCAGACTTTGGCCGAATCCACGCCACGCCGTGTTGCGGCGCTTGTGCGTGCTCGCGGCGGCCTTACACAATATCAGGCAGGTGTACAGTTTCTTTGGCTCCTCAGTGTATAATCTCGTGCCTTACAAGTGCTGTATTCTGGTAAACAGCTGAGAAAGCCGTTCTGCTCTAATCTTCCTTCACCGTAAATGGTTATTTTACAATCTTCTTATTTCAACCTCAATTTGAGTTGAGTAAGTGATTAGGAATCAACGAACGTGATTTTTTTCGAACAACATGGTTACTACCGACAGGGTTGTGGAATAAACGAATCTGATATTGTTATGTTACGCGGAGAAGCTATAACAATTCCCGGTGGCGAAAATGGAAAGGATCTGGAATTATTAAACCTTACACTTTTCCATATTTACTCATTTAAGTATTCATACGTCTTGTAATAGAGAAAAATCATTTCTGCTGATAAACGCATCAGCCTAAATGAGGAGAATTTTGATTATGTTTTTACCAAGGAAAAATGTTCTGATCGGAACACAAAAAAGTGAATATGTTCCTGTTTAAAAGAGTCTGATTGGAAAGTGGAGTATCAGCTGCCATCATTCTACCTCTCTCAGCACCTTTAACAATTTTCCCAACATTTTGGTACGCGAACATATTCGCGCTCTTTTTAATTTGCAACTCACCTCTCACTTTCACAGACTTTCCTAACTGTAACTCGCTCACACCCACTAGCCCATCAGTCAACGTCGCTTATACCCATCCACTCCCAATTCCCATTCTCAATGACTCATCCAGCCCAACTCATTGTCATTATTTCTTTATGTGTCTCATTGTCACTGTCTCCTATCTCACAGCCACAGTCACTTTCGTTCTATGCTATTATTATTGTCTCCTCTCATTGTCCCTCTTGTTCTCTCTTACCGCCACCATCTCATTTACTCGTTCCCACTGCTGCTGTCTCCTTGTCATTATATCTATCATCCTCCCTGTCATTGCCATAGACTCTGTCTCTCATTACCATTGTCTCTCACCCACATCCACTTTCTGCATTCCTTTATTCCTTTCCACCTGGCAGTGTCTCCTTCACTCGTTTTAGCACTGTCCTATGTGTCAGCCATATTGCTCTGTTACTTTGTCACTTTCTCTCACACGCCATCGTCTACTTCTCTCTTTTCTATACCACAACGACTGTCTACTATCGTCCAATATTTATCACTTTTCCGTTTCTCTGTCACTGTCCCTGTCTCCTTCCCTCTCGGCATAAAACAGCGCGAGAATGTTCGCATACCAAACTTCTGGAAAAAAATTTTGAAGGTAGCGTGAGGCAGCTGGTACCCTAAATTTTCAGTTGAGTTTTTTCGGCATGAGCATATTCACCTTGCACCTGTTAATCTTTTGTTCCCTGGTACAGTAGGACATGTCACTCATATGGGAAGAACTGTATGGATCAGTAAAATTTGATCGTTTACGTATCTTAAATTGAAATAACGCAAAATTCATTTTACATCTCATACCGGATTTTACGCACACAAAAAATGTTCGTGTCCTTAATTACTACAACATGGAGTTCCCAGAACCATTCTGATGATAACGGAGATAGTCACTTTATAAACTACATTTTCGCCTCACACCAGATTTTACGTGCGTATTCTGTCTACAAGTACGGTTACTTCAAAATTTTGTATCTCAAAAATCGATAAAGATACAAAGACAATTTGCAAAGTAGTTTGAGACCGGTATCTTAGGAGTTTATAGTAAAAATTACACCTATTTTCTGTCCATAAACGTCTTGGATTTTGCGGCTCTTTTGGTACCGAAAAAACATGGTTTTGGGGTATTTCTCCTTAATGCATAAAGATTTATGAAAACGGGAAGATGGCACTTCTAGATAAATGCCTAGAGAATATAAAGTTAAAATCTGGCAATTTGCTGCAGTTATTTATCATCTAGATTTCGCATCATACCGGATTTCAGTGCATATTTTTCGTGAACATGTAAGGTAATTTTGAACCTCTGTATCTTGCAAACTGATAAAGATATCAACAAAATTTTCAAGATAGTTCGACATCGGAAGCTAAGGAATATATCGTAAGAATTTCATCCATTTCCCCTGCATAGCCGTCTTCGAATCCGCGTCTCGGTTTTGGTACGAAAAAATTGTAAAAAGCCCTTTCGTGGGGATTTCTAAGGAGCCGCGTATGAATTAATCTACATCTACACTCTATACTACATGGGTACACTGCAAATTACACATAAATGACTGGCAGATGATTCATCGAACCACCTTCACAATATTTCTCTATTATTCCACTCTCAACAGCGCGCGGGAAAAAAGGAAAACCTATATTTTTCCGTGCAAGCTCTGATTTCCCTTATTTTAATCTGATGATCGTCCCTCCCTATGTAGTTCTGCACCAACAAAATATTTTCGCTTTCAGCTACCATAAACCACACCAAAAACAAAAAGAGCCACCCGATGTGTTCTATTTGCCTAAGCAAAAGTAAGAGTGTAATATTCATATTTTGAACATGTATTGTAGGATAGTGACACTAAGACGATC
This sequence comes from Schistocerca piceifrons, assembly GCF_021461385.2. NCBI lineage: Eukaryota > Metazoa > Arthropoda > Insecta > Orthoptera > Acrididae > Schistocerca > Schistocerca piceifrons. Next base: position 310,389,486 of record NC_060139.1, on the reverse strand, counting down.
TTTCTGTTGGGTATATAAATGGTCCATAGCTCAAGGGCTCTACAAAGCATTTGACCCTACCATTCTATCACCAACAGAATCCGAGGTATGAGCCACGGAAGAATCCCGTTTTTATGCGTGGAGTTTTGGAACATATTAGGTAGCCCATGCTGTTGCAAGCGGACCGATGTGTGGATTTTTGTGCTGAGAGTATGCGAAGTGATATTCTGTTCGCCTTTGATGCAGCTCTTTTCGTTTAAGGAGTGAGGCTACATCTTTAAGAGACATGGAGTCCGCCAGGAAAGACTGGAATTCGAAATATTGGCTGTGGCCTGAAGTAAGAAGTGAACACCGGCATTCGCCTAAATTGAAAATGAGAAACCAGAGAAATCCATTTTCAAGGTTGCCGGCGGTTGGATTCGAACCTCCTCGCCTACCGAATCCCCAGATGGCGAGCTCAGTGCCTCAATGCGCATAGTTTCCCCCGTCGGTTGAGAATTTGGAAAAAAAACTAGTTGTTACACATTGTTTTCAAATAAAATAAAATGTACCCCAACAAAAGATGGAATTCTGATATTGCAGGTTTGCCTTTAATTGTGCATGTCTAACCATTTGATAGTGCACGAATGCATGCATATTTTAAGATTTAATGTAATAGTATTTCTGGCTTCCATTATTACAGCATTACAAGAGCACAAATAGATTTTGATGAAATGGGTGGGGGGAGGTGCAGGGCGCAGTAGGCTCAGACGAAACGAAACAGCCCGCAAAAAAAAAAAAAAAAAAAAAAAAAAAAAAAAAAAAAAAAAAAAAAGTCTTAGAAACAAACGAACTATAGAACGCGCTACCATATGCTCTCCACAAAGCCCTACCTATCGTTCCGTAAGGGAACAAGTTGGAACAGATTGGGCGATATTTTGCCGTTTGAGTTATTAATGACAAAATTTTGAGCAAGTTTTTTGAAGAAATGCAACCATCGATGTTTGATCGATATTTTTTTGATCAGCGCGATATTTGTAGACTCGGGCAAATCCAGGTGTATTTTTATGCACTGATTTTAATATAATGTTATTTGTAACATCATTTACTGCTCCGCTGTCTGCTGGAATACTGAATTAATGTATCCCTAAAGTTCTACCAGTCTCCAAATAACTACTCCAGCGCTAATATAAAACTGCTGTAGATAGGTAATTAGGTTATTATAGTAGTTTGTACGTATTTCTTTTATTTTTTATTTATTTATTTTGTCTTTGGAATATTTATTTATTTTGATCCAACATCAACTGATTACAAAAAAAGGTTTTTTTGTTGCAGTCTTCTGGATAAGTCAGAGCCTTACTTACTAGAGTTACATTTGCCTGGCACTTTTATCTACACAACTTTTTCTAAATTTTATTGAGAGAACAATGTTACATATATGGACTATACAAAAAACCATTTGTAATTGCAATACTTAGATTAAGGAACCTACAGTTTGTGACACAGTATTCATATCTGAGATTCAAATATTTACACTTATTGTGATGTAAGTGGGCGATTCAAAAACTGTTTTGCTCTTCTTTCTTATTACAAACTTATCCAAAATTAGAAACTGTCATAACAGCATGCAGCACAAAAACTATAAACAGCAGCACTTGCATTTAATTCAATTGCAACTAAGAAATGAAATAATTAACAAAACAACCACTGAACTGAAGTAAGGCAAATGCGTTGTCCAAAATTTGTTAGTTAATTTCAGGTTGGGATGACGGGTGGGGGAGTGTAACTGATAATTAAGGAAAAGTGTGGGTTTGGTGGGGATGGTTAAAATAGAAATTATGGGTTTATATCTGTTTTCTCATGATGCGTTTCTTGTGTATGTGGAATTGTGATTTTCCTTGTCGTCTTTCAAGGTGAGCCTTTTTTTATTTATTTATTTTTTGCATATGGTAATTTTAGTTTTTTATTTTCATGTTGTACAGAATTTGTATTTTGATGTATTTCTTTGTCGTATACATAGTTCTGCTTAAGTATGGGTTCGTCAGCTGCAGTAGGGAATACAAATTTTGCAGTCGTTGCGCTTTTTCCCTTACCTAGCACTAGAGCACTAGTAACACTATGATTTTTTCGGTTCTATGTAAGGGCTACTTATGTAACATTGATGACATTTACCTACATAGGTCAACTAAAGAACAGGATACAAATGTTAGGTATGTAGCTACTTTTCGTCTTCGCTAGCAATAGTATCCTATTCTTCAATTGACGTGTATAGGTCAACTGACGTACAGGATACACATGTTATAAATGTTATTTCCCATTCGCTAGCACTACTATCCTACTCTTCAGTTGACTTATATAGCTAAACTGTAGAATGGGATACAAATGTTACTGTTGTCGGATTTTTTGTCATCGCTAGCAAGACCTATATAGGTCAACTGAAGTATGGGATACAAATATTTTGTGTGTAGGTCTTTTCGCCTTCGCTAGTAATACTATCTACGTAAGAACAGAATGTTAGTAGCAGCGGACGCGAAAGAAACAACACCTGCAAAATTTACCTCCCTTACTTCAGTTGACCTATATAGGTGAACTGAAGAATAGGATGCTAACGCTAACGAAAATGAAAAAGTCAATGTACGTTAATTTGTATCCCATACTGCAGCTAAGCTTTACAGATCAACATAAGTTAGAGATACAACTCATGTAATTGTCAACTGAGATATTCCATGCTACCGTTACTTCTATCCCTTTTTTTCTTCACTTTTTACAGAAGTACTAAAACTCAAACAAGCGATATTCTTAACATTATGTTTGAAATATTGCTGGACGTGATATATGTCTACCATCTGCTTTCTCTTCTGCATACCTTTGTTTATGAACACTCGTCTTTGCTGTTAAATCTGTCTAATAAATCATCTCTGACAAATTCCCACGTCATTGGTCACAGCCAACAGGTTGCATCCCGTTCTTCAGTAGTGCCGTTTTTCCTAAGCTGTGGAGAAATTAATTTTTTGTGGCTTCTTTAAGGACTGCTGATTACCGGGATTTTAAAGAATTTTTGTAGTAGATTTGAAAGCTCTGAGTTATTTTAAGATGGCCTTGTTAGAAATGACAGAAACCTGTCCAGGAAGGACGAATAAAGCTGTCCTGGTCTTATTAGGGCCATTGTGGCCTTATTGGGCTCTCAGGCCTGCTTTTCCCTTCCCATGTTTTATTAGTTAAATTTTTATTTATTTTCTTCTTTTCTATGATTATTGTGGGCATTTTTGCCTGATAAAGCCGATCTAGCCTATGGAGTGAAAGTCAGCTCAACCAAACTGACAAAATCAGTGTGGAGGACTTCCTGAAATGGAACAGTCAGCAGCACTTTCATCATCTACGGGGGAGGTTCTTCAGCGACATCTTAAGGAAGAAGAACGGCACCCAGAGGAAAAAAGGTTTAAATTATGTGGGAATCAGGGTAACTCAAAGTTTATTTTTTTGAAGGTCAACATGAGAATAAAAACTTTGAGGAAAACCTCTCAAGCACAACCCAGGATCTCGAAACTGGATACATCTACTACTTGGTATTGTTTCACCTGGACTGTGAACTTGGTCAAAAATAGTTGTTGCTCCTGCTGTGGACCATATGTTCATGAGCCTTGTGCCTGGATCGACAAGAGAGAGACAATTTAGAACTGTTATTTTGTGGACCTACAATGAAATCTTATGACACAATCTCATTCTTAAAATTTGAATTTTCTTGTTGCTTTTCTTTTAATATGTAATAAACTTTTTTGACAGTTTATTCAGCATTTCACTGTCTCCAACCCATCCTTTCCTAGACATGGCCTCATTGGGGTACATGGAGTGGTGTTATTGGGCACACTGCGTACCCGAAAAAGACCATTAACTGCATTTTTTAAATTATAGTTTAGGACGTACTTGAACTATATTCAATGACCAGAATTTATTTTTCTTAGTAGCTCAAGAGCTATTCTAAAGGTATGCAAAGTTTCAAGTTAATCAACTGAGTACATGGCAATGAAAAATCCGCATACATTCAGGTGGCCTTATTTGGCACATGTACCTTATCACTACAAAAAATTCTAAGTAATCCACATTCCTGCAGCATTGCTTTGTTATGACTCATTGTTGACTATGGAAAAATCGATAGATAACTTCATTCACTGCAGATAACATTCTTGTGCCATACCAAGCACCTGAGTTTCATGACAGTGCATAGATGCTTAACAGAGACATTAATGTTCAGACATGGTTCTTGAGGGCCACCCAATGTTAGAGCACACAGGTTGGTAGTAGTTTCAATTATGAACACTTCCTCCTTCTTCTGACAAGTGCCATTTGTTGGTAACATGGTGCAAAAAACACCACATTATATAACACAATGCTACTTTAAATTAGCTCCAAATAGTTGTCAACCATTGTTTGAGTTTTGAAGGAATAAGCTTTTGCTAAATGTGTTTGAGGTTTATCAATATATGTCCACCTAGTGACTCGGGAACTGGAAGGGTGACTTTTTTGTTCTATAGGGTATTTCTGAGATGGAACTCCCAAACATTGAGATCCTTCTTCATAAGACCATTTATGCATCTATAGCACTGTTAGCTTGTAAGGTTGTGTGGGAACGTGAGGGCATGCACAGTCATAATCTGGATTCTAGCTGACCATCACAACTGAGGACTGAAATATTGTGCATGTTGTACTTTGTAACCCCTTGCTATCTGAAAATAACATTCTGTGTCATCTAGCACCATTATGTTGAAGACTAGCAACTGCCAGACTAAGGAATTACAGTCCCTTGTGTAGGCTGCCACAACACAAATGGCTGCACCCAGAGTGGAGCCATAACTGGCAAGCACGGACTGCTGATGAACGGTGTCGCTTCGTTCTCAGCAATGTGTCACAGTTCTGCACTTTCCCGGATGACCATCATTGGCAACTACGGTAGTGACCTGGAGAGAGGTCTCATTGTTCCATATGTTTTGGAGAGGCACAACAGCGTTACTCCTGGCATCGTGGTGTGATGAGTCACTGAGTACGAGTTCACATCGTGGTCGATAGTCACTGAGGGAACTGCACAATGACATAACAGTACATCACAGACATCCTCATATGTTAACCTCTCATGTGACAACATTGTGGTGTCATTTCCAACAGGACAATGCTCATTCACAAAAAGGACATGTTCTGTGCGATGTCTGCACAATGCTGAGTTATTAACAAGGTCAGCAAGATACCCAGATCTGTGCTCGATAGAATACGTTTGGGACCAGCTTGTATGTCAACTCTGTCCCTGTGCCAGTATCCCAGATATCAAGATACAATTACAACAGTTGTGACACAGTTTGCTCCACTTTATGACTCCCTTCCCAAATGAATCAGTGTATGCATCCAGGCCTACAAGAGGTAGCAGGAAATGGAAAGTACCTCAAACCACATTATGACGTTTGTTACAAAGCTGCCTGAAGCTAAAGCCATACTGCTTACAACTGTGTTAAACCTTAACAGGTAATGACAAAAACTTATGTTACTTATTATTGCACTGCAAGAATGTATTGAAGTAGTTTTTCATAAAGAACTAGTTTTCAGCAGTGAAACAACCTTTCTTGTGATGTAAAGGTGATTAATTGAAAACATTCATATGAGGGGACCAGAAAAACTCCATTGTTATGTGGATCATGCATATGAATGACACCCCGAGGTCAATGAGTTCTGTGTTGTAGCGAAGACAAAGGTCTATAGCCGCTTATTCTTCACTGTACAAAGCCAGTATCTGGACTGGCATACATGCAGAGGTTTATAGAATTGGTAACAAATTCATCTGCAATTACAATGAAATGAACACCCTTAGCTGCTTACAGGTGTTGACATACATCAATGGGGACAGATGAAAATGTGTGCCCTGACCGGGACTCGAACCCAGGATCTCCTGCTTACATAGCAGACACTCTATCCATCTGAGCTACTGAGGACACAGAGGATAGCGCAACTGCAGGGATTTATCTCTGGCATGCCTCTGGGACAATATGTTGAGAATGTGGGTTTCGCGGGACGCTTGCCAGAGATAAATCCCGCAGTCGCGCTATCCTCTGTGTCCTCGGTAGCTCAGATGGATAGAGTGTCTGCCATGTAAGCAGGAGATCCCGGGTTCAAGTCCCGGTCGGGGCACACATTTTCATCTGTTCCCGTTGACATATGTCAATACCTGTAAGCAGCTAAGGGTGTTCATTTCAATTGTAATTTCATTCCAACGAGCTGCATGGTTACTGATGGTATCTGTTCTTTTGGACATGTCCGAAAGAACAGATACCATCTTAGTTTATATAAATTCATCTACAGTAGGATGACGCATCACCTCATTTTCACAGAGGTCAGAGACTTTCATACCAACAACCAGCACAACTTTGCCCTTTGTGGGATGCTCTTACACTGGCCTCCACATTCACTAAATCTGACACCATTTGATTCTTTGATTCTTCTTACATATCAAGTCTTTGTTCCTCCTTTATTGTCATATATGTTAGAACTGAAGTAGCACATCTGAGTTGCCTCCCTAAACATCGTCTTCAACACGTTGGGGCTTGTGTGGAAGATACGAACTCTTAATGAGTTGCACTACATAGCAAAATAAGATTCATAATCCTACATTAATTGCACTATGCCTTATGATTTTTTAAAAATCACTGTGACAATCATTTAGAAGAACCCTGTCTTTATCTGTCACTTATACCTTTGCTCAACAATGGTCATCAGAATAATGCAGTTTGTTTATGTAAGTGCTTACCAGCTGTCCATTTGAGGCAATCCACATTTTTCTTGAGAAATAAAATTGCTCATTTTGGTCTGGCGAGTTCAGAAGAAAATTGTAGCTGAGCCATACACACTCAAATTTGTTGTTGTAGTGCTAATATGTCTTCCATTTCGAGGATCATATTTTGTAAGACCCATACTCAGCCAAACTGATGACATATGTGGGGGGTCTTTTCGATGATTTCACCTAAATGTCATCTGTGGTAACAAAAGAAGTGCAAACAAACAAAATACCAGTGGAAAAAATTAAAACCTGCTTAATGCACATGTAAATATCTTTATTGCAGAAACTGCAATAATGCACAAAATAAAAATATATAATGAGTGTATACAATGCACCAGCAGAAACATAAGTCTTGTTGAAACAAATGGTCCCAATAACAGCTTCAATACAATAACTGAATACTACACAGATTATAAATAAACAAATATCACAATAAACAATACAGACAATGAGAACAAAAACAGATTTTTTTAGAATTTTCTAACCTGTGTGTAATTATGACTAAAGGAAACGGGGGGGAAAAATAGACAAAATTTTGTATTCATCAATCTACATGACTTCATGGGACAGCCAAAATTACTTTCATGCATTTTTTTGCTTGTTCATTCTAGAATAGTACAATGAAATAATCTTCTTTCAATAAAAACCACATGTAATATTTATGTAGTGTAAGGAAAATATTTTATATTATGTTTACATGGTATATTTGAATACTGATATGCACATTTACATACAATCAGACACACTGAGTGTAAGACAAAACAGAAACAAAAAATAAGTAACATGCCTCATCTAATATTCAAGCTTGATGTAATCAGTATTATGTACAACCTTTTGTGACAGTCATAATATATTATTAGTGTGTCACAATTGACTTAAAAGAATATATAATAATACATACAGTACATAAAATATGAAACAAGGAAAGTGGACTGTGTGTCATAAATTCAGTCATTTATGTGAAACACTGAAGAAAAAGACATTAATATCAAAAGCATATTGACAGCAGAGACACAAAAAAGCATAAATGTTATGTATACAACAAGATGGAAAAAAGGAAAGGAAAACATCAGATGAGAAGCAACAACTGGTATCTGAGGATCGAAAGTTGTCTAAGCAGAGCTGAAGATTAGTTACTTTTTAAATCTAGGCAATGGTTGTTTGGTTGACTGATTTGGGGAGGGGACCAAACAGCGCGGTCATCGGTCCCACCGGATGAGGGAAGGATGGGGAAGGCAATCGGCCGTGACCTTTCCAATGAACCATCCCAGCATTTGCTTGAATCGATTTACAGAAATCATGGGAAATCTAAATCAGGATGGCTGGAAGAGGGTTTGAACCATCGTCCTTTCGAATGCGAGTCCAGTGTGCTAACCACTGTGCCATCTCGCTTGGTCGCTTGTATGAAAAGTAAAACACTACTAGATGAATACACTTTACAAAAGTACTTTCTTTTAACACATGAATTATCAGTTAAAGCAGTATTTCAGAAAATAAATCAGTCATGTATGCTTTATAAAGTTGGATTTCAATACAATAATTAAAGATTATATTACCTCATATTCTTAAATAAAAACAATTTGTTTATTGAGTTTATTGAACTGAAACCTGAAACTATTTACAAGCTCTTTTCTTACAAGCAGTATATCTGTTTGTATAATACTCAAGTTTAACTACACTAACACAAATGACATTCTGAACTGCCACTTACACAAAACTATGTATCTTTATTCACTAATACTCAAAATAATATTCTCACTGAACAAATGTTGTTTTACAGTACCGGTAACAATAAGAAATACACCGAAGCATCAAAAACATATTCATCTTTTACAAATTTCAGAAACATTGTGGAAGATGAATTCAGTTGTGTGTAGTTTATGGACTGCCCCACAACCGCCATTTTACTAACATTATCTGCATTCCTACATAGTTTTATATTTGGAATAACATCATTATATTACATTTAAACAGTACACAGAAACAGTAAATAACACTGATAAACATATATTTGACTATAGATAATTCTAATATTACTTCTGGTTTCCATTTTACATGACTGATAGAAGATATGCTTATAGTTGATTATGATTTTTTTCATTTGTTTATACAGAACATGTGCTCAAAGTACATTATGAAGCATACATCTTTTTGCTAAAAGTGTTTGAGTATTATAAAAAATCTCAAGATAGGACATTAAGCATATGTTCCAACATTCATAGATATTCAAACTTATATAAAATATCATAAGCTTTTCAGACTTGAGAATGTGTTTTCTTGTGCCTATAAAGCAAATGGATTCAGAAATAAGTTATACTGGTCATTTGGAAGTGTAAAGTTATTTCTGGAAAACAATTACTATTAATGGTATGTGCACATTTTATGCACACAATCTTAATGAAACAAAGTATAGTTACAGTTTTCTTATATTCTTAAATTTTGTATGTAGTCAAATACAGAAAGACAAACCTCATAATATAGGGGGAAGAAGCCACATGAATGTTTTCATGGTCCCTCTTAATGATGACAATACTCTCTTAAAATCTGGTTTAACAGAAAAATACCATTATGAAAGGTAACTGGTAAGCATCAAAACTACTGGGAAGCTTTCTGGTCAAAATGACTGATAAAACCATCTTAGGCTGCCAGCCAGGTGAAAACTCAAAAGTTTGAGCTGCAACACATTTTTTTGAGCTGATACCTAAAGACAGTCCAAATAACAAATAAAAACTCATGCAATAGATCACACATGTCAATACTATTCTTGCTGGAACATGAGTAATTACATAGATACTTTCTTATTTATGTTTTGACTATCTGACTGGTATTTTACTGTCAACCGAAAAGAAACTGATGAATAAAAGTAATGGAGATTAAGTAGTTATTTGAACAGCTTAAGTAAAGTACCTATCCATGTTGGTACAGCATATCTCTGAAAGTAATTCTACATAGTATATATCAATACTTCATGGTTTATTTCACAGAAATATCACAGAACAAAAGGAATCATATCTCCTTAAAAATTAACACATGATCTGGTGTATAACAAATCAAAAAATATACCATGAATGACAAGTACAGGAAAAACATAGACACATGTTACTATGATAAGTCACATTTTTTTAAAAACAAATTTAATATATGGATCATGCAAAAGCTGAAAACTCTGAAAAAATATTTGAATTACAGAGGCAAGAGATTACCTCTTGCCTTAGAAATACAGGGACTGACCCATCCATATGTGATGGAAGAAAATTTTGGTACCTGAAGTCTGGAGAATTTTTGTAGTAATGAAGATGCCAACAGGAAGGAGCTTCCAAAATTACTGCTACAAGAAACAATCTCCTTTATCAAAGTTTTTCCATATTTAATGGCACCTACTTAGATTCACTAACTAGTCTGCTACATTACACACATTAAATATATATAACATTTTCATATTGACTGCTAATGTGTATGTGGCAAGAATGTTGTAAAGCTCAAAATTACTGGCTGATGAATGATGACAGACACTGCATACACTTTACTAACAATTACCACAAGATAATCAGATATCATATTGTGGATAGTATGGAAGTGTGGATGCATTGTTTGTGAGATCTTGCACCAAAACCAGTAACTTTACACATATGGACAGACACAGCTACACAAATACACACATGTGAGTGGTGAGTGCACACACACACACACACACACACACACACACACACAGAGACAGACTTCAAATATAAAGCTGATCAAAGAAATTCTTTTGGTAAAACAGCACCAAGGGATGTACTGGAATAAACAAGAATATCCAGAAAATGTGTTGCTAATAACTGATGATGCCAACAAAAGGATGTTTATGATATCGACATTTTGAACAGACGGTCTGGGGAAGCCCTTTGAGACCTGCAGCACTATTACTCTGCAAACTGCTGCTCTGCTTTGGTAGAAATTCTTATACCTGAGTTCATTTTTTTCACCTATACCACACTACTCTACAGCATTCTACATTTTACTTTTCTTTTATCTGATAATTGAATTCTTTGAAAATTTTGACTGTGAGATACTCTTCCCTTTTTGGAAACCTATGTCATATGAAAATACGTTTCCTGTGTGCTACGGCACAAGTGGTTTGTTTTTAACATCACTGTATTATGTTTGTCTTTTCATTTGTCCTCATGTCAATGTGCAAAATGCTCTGATAGTACTTTTACAGTGCTGCGCTATATCAACGATCTATAGCAAAAAGTTTCAGTTTTGTCTGTCCTGACATTTGTGTCATAAGTGAACACTTGACACACATACACAAACTCAAAATGCATGCTACAGGGAAGATCGGAAATTCATTCCCACCTGCTGCCTTCCACTGTTTGTGTTTTAGGTATTGCTTTTATGTGTATTCCTTAGCTGAATGTTCTGAAAGACATTATTCTTCAATTTTTTTTCTTTTTTTTTCTTTTCTTTTTTTTCCCCTTGTAACTTTTCACCCTTTGCTTCATGATGCTTCCTGCTGCACTTCTCTTGTTAGATGAAACATGACAGTTTGTGATTCTAAAATATTTGACAATAACAGTAGTGCTGACAGGTCGACAGACACACAAACGAACACAAACATACACACAAAATTCAAGCTTTCGCAACAAACTGTTGCCTCATCAGGAAAGAGGGAAGGAGAGGGAAAGACGAAAGGATGTGGGTTTTAAGGGAGAGGGTAAGGAGTCATTCCAATCCCGGGAGCGGAAAGACTTACCTTAGGGGGGAAAAAAGGATGGGTATACACTCGCACACACACACATATCCATCCACACATATACAGACACAAGCAGACATATTTAAAGAAAAAAAAAAAAAAAAAATAAAATAAAATAAAAAAAATTGTCTTTAAATATGTCTGCTTGTGTCTGTATATGTGTGGATGGATATGTGTGTGTGTGCGAGTGTATACCCATCCTTTTTTCCCCCTAAGGTAAGTCTTTCCGCTCCCGGGATTGGAATGACTCCTTACCCTCTCCCTTAAAACCCACATCCTTTCATCTTTCCCTCTCCTTCCCTCTTTCCTGATGAGGCAACAGTTTGTTGTGAAAGCTTGAATTTTGTGTGTATGTTTGTGTTCGTTTGTGTGTCTGTCAACCTGCCAGCACTTTCATTTGGTAAGTCACATCATCTTTGTTTTTAGATATATTTTTCCTAGGTGGAATGTTTCCCTCTATTATGACAATAACAGTAAATTTTTATGTGTCAATATTCAACAAACGCAACATGAAACATATGAATTTAAATGCAGTGCTATTTATATACATTCTTGCAGCTACTTCTGATACTGTTTGGTAGCCAATGTCCATAACACACAAGTCACAGCAGGTGTAAGAATGATGTGGAGGAGTGGACAACATAATGATTATTTATCATACATATTAACATCATTTGCCTCCTAATGATCCCATGTAATAATGTGTTGTTTCTTTACATCAACTTAAATATACCAAAGCTAAAATTACGTTTTGTCTGTATTTGCTAATGTTCGCTGCTTATCTCAGTATTTAAAGTGAATGTTCATGAATGTCACAAGACTAAACAGAAGCTCTAGATATAGGTAGCAATACTGAGCATGCTTAACAGTAGTAGTGAAGAGTGATTAACAATAATCAACAGAAAAGCAGAAATAATGATCGCTGATAGACAGAACACAATGAAAACTTGTAGCACTGATGTCAACTTATTTACAATTATTGCAAAAAAATGCAGATGCATGTCGTGCAGAACCAAATTAAATAGTTGTAATAATAAATACTGCTCTGTCAAAAATGACCAGAACACAAAAGAACTATGACTACATCGATATGTCTGATTAAGCACCTTGCACTGTTCTTATTCTTGCGTATTTCAAAATGTTTTCAAAAAGACTAACGACAAACATGCTAAACAATGGCAAATAAATTACTGGTGGCAGATGTTGGCAATACTACAAATCAAAAGTATATCGGCCAATAACAACAATAACAGTACACCAATAAAATCAGGAACACTTTCTTACTTTCCAAGCAACTCTATGTCTGTAGCAAGTCTTCCCAATGGACACCATTTTGGAGATTTAAATATCCAATAAGAGTGACTGTGATGTGTGGATGTTAAGTGTATTGTTGTAGTTGTTAATACTGAAGGGGAGGATGGAAGTGTAAAATCCTGGGTGTGCATATAAGGGCTAGTATTCTTGAGTAGCCCCAAGGGAGACATTTGAGCTTAACAATCCCATCCAATGGACGGATCACTATCAATACTGCCACATACCCCGACTTCATGAGAGACTGCAATTTGGTATTTAAGCCAGGACAGTGCTGCAAAGTCTAGAAATCAGGAACTTTATGCCAAATTCTCTCCTCTTCTTCCTGGCCAACTACTAGTGGTGAAAATTTCTGTCATCGCCAGGACTTGAATCAGCTTAACATAAAATGAGAGTGCCACACCACATATGAAATGCTTTATTCACTTCACATTATATGAAATCCTAGAACACTCAGTTGAGGAAGTTCCCAATGAAATGGAAAAGCCACATGAAATAAGCATTGTTAATTCAATTATAAATATAAATGATTTTAACAAACTACAATAATGGCAACCTCATGATTTTACAATGGGAAATAATTTGTCTTTCTACGACATTGCCATAGTGATAATGATACACAAAGCAAAAGCAGTGGTACACAGGATGTACAATGTAAGAGATTCAGTACTGAGATCAAGAGAATGAAATTAATGAAAGAAGTGTACAGAGAGCAACATTTAATCATTCTTCATCATTCCTCAGCCCACTTGTTATTCTGTGTTATTTGTTCACACAGCTCTTTCTAATCGAATTTTCACTTTTTGTTTCCTCTCATTCCACATATGCTGTAGCCAACTGCTCTCATATCTCAATAACTGCTACAACTTCATACAGGTGCCACATTTACTCACCTGCACTCTCATTTAATTTTTGCTTTCACTTGATCCATATCCATCACCCCATACACAGTGGCCTACCACTTTGATCAATAACACAGAGATGAAAATGGCAGATATGTATCTGCATATATATGATGTGAAACACTGAGTTCAAATTTTTATATTCAGTTGGAGAGGTGGCAACTACACGAGAGGTACTTCCTTGTGACATTTTCGTAAACAAGTGAAGCAACTGAAGAATTATAAACAAACAAGAAACTACAGATGAACAACAAAGAAATGGACATCGATACTATAGAAATAATGAAATTATAATATTCTACAAAGTATTTGTAGACACTGATACAAAATTTACTGCCTATTTTAATATTCTTGAAATCATAAAAATCAATTTTTGTACAGGAGACTTGACTGATAAATATTTTACACCATTCTCTAGAATAGGTTGACAACACAGTATCAGATTCAATAAGCAGGGTGTTAGATCTATCCAGACAGAAATAGCTTCAAGGGTGACTTATTCTGTTTCATAACAGAGAACCTGATCCTTCTCAAATGTTTAAAGCTGCCTGGGGCTCAGTGCTCCTCGCAGTTCATTTCCAAATATAAAGCACAAATGAAGATCTCTCTACCTTCCTTTCAGTGTTCCTGGTTTAGTATTAAGAAGCTCTATGCCAGTGATTATTCTCATTTTAGTTAGAATATTATAAAATACCCCTGAAAATGTACAAACACATCTATTCAGTCTCAACAGGTTGCACTATTTATGAGAGTAAAAATTAATCTCTCAGTCTTTTGTGTCATTATTCTGTTCAGTGAATTATTGGTTTTACACCTGTTCTATATATCTATTACTTATTATGACAGTAGAAATCCCAGTACAGTAACAACAAACAAAAATGATGACAGCAACCACTCATAATTAATTCTAGATGAGAAAAGAAAAACAGCAACATAGTTAGAACATTCTTTGATACACAGATGGAAGAGTGCCTAACCAAAAACTCTATATCTGTACTCCACAAGCTATTATGTGCAGTCTCATCTCCTCACTCCCTAATAATTCCATTTTTGGATGCTACATGGGATGTACATGATAAAACATGGAAACAGACAGAAATGTCCACATTTTATAGTTTACTTCTATTCTATATCTAAGAATCAAGAAAAAAATGAAGATTTTTCACAGGGCAATAACTACATCACATTTAATTATCTACCACTTTGAGTGAATGTATGTATCCTTTTATGATGTCCTTTTTCTATTATGCTCAAGACTGCTTTTCATTATTAATAAGAATAGCAAGTACAATGGGCAGATAGAAAAGAAAATACAAAATAACACAGAGGAGGAGAAGGAGGAGGAGGAGGAGGAGGAGGAGGAGGAGGAGGAGGAGAAGGAGAAGAAGAAGAAGAAGAAGAAGAAGAAAATATAGGTCACTGAATTATTTTGCCACCAGCAGCAGCATTAATGACAGGATGCCATTAGAAGCAGTTACAAATGATGCCATAACTTCTGCAAACTTGTAAAGATCAATAAAGGAATGTAGTATAAGAAGAGGGGAGTACATACAAAAACCTAAATTGACAATTGTGAGGCACTAAATTGCAATTTACATTGACCTCCTGCAGTTTGAGTTTGTTATTTATATTTATCCTTACATCTTCCTGTCTCTTCCATTTTTCTTGTTCAGTATCTTCTTTCTCTTGTTTGTCTTTGCTGAAGCACTGCTTTGGTCTATAAGTAAAGGGTTGCAAAAATCTATCGACTATATTGATTTCATATATTAAAAACAAGATATTATTCAGGGTGTCAGTAAACAGTGACTGGGAGACTATGTTCCCTGATTATGAGACTTTCAAAATAATTAAGCAGCTGACTCGAAGCTCTAATTATAATTAAAATCACCTGTTTTTATCTCAGTCTGTCATATGTAAGACAACATTATTTCTTTTTTCATAGTAGTCTTCTCGAAATACTACCAAAAATAAGTTCATTGTGCAAAAGAAACACCAGCAATCCTCACAAAAATGAATAAGGTAAGTTGTTGTGGAAAGTGTTTCAGTACAATTGTTCTGGGTTCATGACTGTGTCTGGAAGGGCATTATATGACTCATCTCATGCCAGGTTGATGAGTGTGGAGAGGAGGGAGTTGGACCTGTTTTATGGATGATAATTATTTGCTTTTAGTGGCCAATACTGGCACATCCTAGTAGACCAGTAGCCCACAACTGCTAATAAATGACACTGGTATTAACATTTGTATTGAAACTAACAATAGCCACTGAAGTCAATACTTCTCACTTCTTACACTATTTTTTTAACACTCTTACAATGAAACAATCATACACAGTTCTGAATTAAAAGTGCACATAAACTAAATTAAAATAACTTGTGGGGTGAAAGAAACCATTATGGACTTTCTCTCATTTGTACTACCATAGGATATCTTATTACCAAGAACAATCTGACAATATGCATTTTAAGGCCACTCACAAATGCTAACAATTACCTACACTACAGGGCTAGAATAGGTATTTTACACATAACTGCAGCAACCCTAACAGGGCAAAGCATTTTCTTCAAAAGTAAGGATGACACAGTATTCACTGTCAGTTGATGTTTCGAGTGCCCAACACGTTTCATCCTCACTGCCCACTGATGCAAATTTATGAGGCTGGGTCAGAATTTTTAAAATCTAGAAGGAAGGTTAGCTTCCAGTAAAAAAAGTTATGTTTGCAGTGTCCAATCAATGGCATGGAAAGCCTAACAGCTTAAAAATTCCCTAGAAATTTGCTACTGCACCACATTTAAACATCACACCATGCTGACACAATACACAGCCACACATTTAAATATGGAGTAATGAAACGATAATTGAAATGGCGCTATCACAAAGTATCTAAATAAACTACAGCTATGCTTGCATTATGTAATAATCGCAATCTCTAGTCACAAAAGTAAGAGAGAAAAAAAGAGATATAAACTTACATTATGAAATATAAAGAGAAATATCACAAAATATACGAGAAACTGCCTCCAAATAAAACATGGAAGCAAAATCCATGTTCTTCCTCCAAAAGAGAGGACAGATGTATAGTGTTCCAGACAAACAAATTAATGCAAATTAATGTCATGTCTTTCAATTGTAATTTTTACATGATATTTTAAGTAGTACTGCATGAAAAAAAACTATCAACTTACAATATGTGAAATCACAACAGATCTTCAAGCAGTCTAATAATTACCTGTGCTTGGACATGTAAAACATATAAATTGCAAGACTAAAGAAATACTATTTTACATGTGAAACTTAGTATTTAAAACTATGACACAAGTGGTTTAGACCACTCAAAACATTGGAACAATAGTTTATATAAATACAATATCTGTAATTTGGCTCAATTGGTGTTAACGTTGACATTTTGGCACTTTGTTGCTTCTGTTTTAATTTTATAAGACTTAACGTGCTAAATACTTATCCAAGCTTGAAAAAAAAGCCACATACAGTGCATCAAAATTCTCAGCTGAGATAAGAAAGACACATTACCAACTACAGTAAATTAATATTCATACTACTGCCTCACTGACACTAAGGTCTTCATTTCTGAGCAAAATTATTACATGAAAAATGTAACATGTGCTACATGTTTACTAGCTGACAACAATCAAATATTTAGTTTTCAAACAATTACCAACGGCTGAGGAAGAAAATGTGCAAATGACCAGAATACATATTCTCTGTTTTGACAAATACAACAGGCAGAAAGACTCAGCACTACATTATTGTAGTTACAGCAACAAATGGGAAACCCTCTTAACAATTTACAAATGTGCCCACTTCACTTTTGACGTCTTCAAGCAATGGAAATACATAAAGTATGCGTTTATTTTACTAACAATTGCAGTGCATCAAATTTTGGATATAGACAGAAATATCTGCAGCATCAAGTTAACCACAATGTTGTGATTCATAATATTTAACATGGAATGTCATGACATTTACCACAAATTACGATAATCAGGCACCAGATATCATGAACAGGAGTTTAAGAGTCATGCACTGGTTTGTGAAATGAATCAACGGTGTCTATTTCGTTCTTTCTTTCAAAAAATAATACCATCGGTACACTAGTATTCAAAACAAGTTCATACAGCATTCGTAACTAATATAAGATATCAAGCCGCTGCAAGTCTAGAGTAAGCAGTTTTCTTTATATATACAAATGTGTGCTGGTTGTGTGCAGTGTAAAGTGTGTGTGTGTGTGTGTGTGTGTGTGTGTGTGTGTGTGTGTGTGTGTGTGTGTGTGTGTGTGTGCACGCGCGCGAGTTCACGCCTTCTATCATGCCAAACAAAAAATCAACAAAAATAGCTTCTTCAACAATAAGTAAATTGATACATTACTCTTTGTTTAGATACTCCAAGCCATTACAACTTTCTTGAAGGGTACAAATACTGCTTTGTCAGGATCACTGGAAATAGGACGTCAAAAATTAATAATGTAAAAGCATAATAAATATCCAAAATACATTAGAAGTAATTTTTAAAAATGACTGTTTTATTGAAATCTATATACACTGATGGGAAAAAATTGCAACAGCAACAAGGAGTTTTGCAAGAGAAACAAAAGATGGTAGGCATGTTTCTACATCTGAAAGATGATGTTGATTCAAATTTTTTGCCACTAGAACAAGAGTGGCACTAATAGTGCCACTATGAGGATGTAGATCAGGTTTGTTTTAAATACACACTGTAATGGTCATGAGCATTAGTTACCTTTGAGATTGGGCATGGTTAGCTGACATTAGTCAAGAATGCCTTTAAGGCAATGAAGACACCATTATCAACAACTCACTGAATTTGAATGAGGTCATGAACAGAGCTATGAGAAGCTGGATGTTCCTTCTGCAATACTGCAGAAAGACATGGTCAGAATGTAGCCACTGTACGTGATTACTGGCAGCACTGGTCACAAGAATGTATAGTCACAAGAAGATCGGGCTCGGCACGGCCACGTGGCGCTACCAAGACGGACGACCACCATGTTCAGCGCACGGCTCTGGTAAGTCATACTGCACTGACAGCAGCAATTTGAACGTCAGTTGGCACCACAGTGCCACAGCGAGCTGTTAAAAATCAGTTACTTCAAGTACAGCCCTGTGTCAGATGCCCTGCAGTGTTTATTCCACTGACTCCAAACCACCGCTATTTGTGACTTCAGTGACGTCAAGCAAGAGCTCACTGAACAGTAAGGTGGAAGTCTTTTGTGTATTCTAATGAAAGCTGGTTCAGTCTTGGTACCAGTGATGTTTGTGTGTTGGTTAGGAGGCGGCCAATTGAGGGCCAGCAACCAACCTGTCCCCATGCAAGACACACTGGACCTATGCTTGGTGTTATGGTTTGGGGTGTGATTTCATACGATAGCAGGAGCACTCTCGTAGTTATCCAGCACACCCAGACTGCAAATTTGTAAACATGCTCTACACAGTGTCGACATGTTGCCTTGGTTTGCTTTATCACCATGTCTGTCTCCAATCAAGCAGATACGGGACATTATCAGATGATGTCTCCAGCATATTCCACAAACAGCATTAACTGTTCCTGTGTTGACCGACCAAGTGCAAAAGGCATGGAACTCCATCCCACAAACTGATATGTGGCACCTGTACAACACAATGCATGCACATCTACCATGCTTGCATTCAACATTTTGGTGGTTTCACCAGTTATTAATGTACCTGCATTTCACATTTGCAACGGCTTATCTCACACTTTTGTTAACCAGTGATCTTGCAATGTTAATCACTTGAATATGTTATCTAGACAAATACATTCCCGAAATTTCATTAATCCATATTAATTAGTTTTTTGTGTTGCAATTTTTTTTTTTTTACATCAGTGTGAATTTCATTCATATAATATTGAAACATTGAATTCTAACTGAATTTTAAATGGTTTCACACAAAGTTATGATAATTCTAGAAACACATCAAATCACTGCCAAAACACATGTCATCTGCCTCATGCTTCTTGAACCTGTACTGCTTAAATCACTTGCAGGCTTCATGTAAATAAACAATGTTGTTTTCCATACTTATCCAAAATATAGACAGAATAGCTGGCAACCACTTACCTTTAGGAGAAAAATTTTGGTACTGGCAATACACACATTTAAAAGTGAAGTAACTTCACAACTTTTGGAACAATTAATCCCTTCCTCAGAGTTATTCAGCCAAATATTCAACCTACTAGCCTGTTTAGACAATGTTAACACCATGAACAATGAGAGGAAGTACACCAGGCAGACACAAATAATGAAAAATCCAATTCATTTCTGAAAGTATATCTCAAATATTTTGAAGTCTGCTTCCCTCATACACAGATTAAAATCAGATGGTTCAAATGGCTCTGAGCACTATGGGACTTAACATCTATGGTCATCAGTCCCCTAGAACTACTTAAACCTAGCTAACCTAAGGACATCACACAATACCCAGTCATCACGAGGCAGAGAAAATCCCTGACCCCGCCGGGAATCGAACCCAGGAACCCGGGCCCGGGAAGCGAGAACGCTACCGCACGACTACGAGCTGCAGACTTAAAATCAGACCAACTGGTAGTGATAGGAAAGAATTGTTAGGAACTAGCATTAAATTATTATGCACTGAAAAGAGGGATCTGTATACAAAACAGAGGACAAGTACAAAACCAGCAGTGAAATTACATTACAAGAAATACAGCAAAATTATAGTGTGTCATAAGGAAGGCCAAACACATGCATTATGCACAGAAAATTAGCAAGTCAAATAATCAAGTAAAAACTATACGAAACAACATAAAACTTGAGACAAATATGAACCTACAGGGTGTGGCAGAAAGAACTCCCTTATTAGGGAAGCTAAGAAAAATGAAACCAAGTAGGTAACATTTTTATTTTTATTAGCTAAGAACACACATAATGCCATTTAAGAATGCACAGTATTAATGTGTTTCAAACAATATGTCACTTATATGGCCGCTCCACTGTGGCTTCATTTTCTTGAGGGCTTCCAAAGCTTGAGGGCAATGTTAGTACACCTTGCACTTGAGATTGCCCCCACAGAAAAAAGTTACAGGGTGTCAGGTCTGATCAATCTAGTGGCCAACCAATATAACCATCCAAAGAAATGACTTGTCCAGGAAACATTTCCCTCACTAATGCCAGAACTGACATGCTATGTGGACCGTAATGCCATCTCGTTACAACCACACATTCTCAAGGTCACTAAACATTTCAACTAATTTTTGCTGTAGGAACTCACTGAGCATAGCACAGTGCCAACTGCTGCTCACAGTAACTCTCTCATCATTTTCTTAAAAAAATGGAGTGGTTGCTGACTGAGTTCTTGGAGGTTGTTTTTGGGCCAGTACCTGCAATTTTGTTTGTTTACTTCACCTGACAGACGAAAATGTACCTCATCTGAAAAAAATCACATCTTCTTGGTGAATGTTCAGAAGCATGTTATACGGACTTTGTAATCTCTTCCACTCAATTCTTGAACCGACACACACTTGTAGGGATCCATTTTCAAATCTCGATGCAAGATTCTTCCCACACTTTGATCATAATGCTAACACATGCTTTGTTGCATAACATCAACAAGGTTGTTGACCTGAACCTCTCACTGCAGCAACATTTTCTTGGTGTGTAGCACTCTGTCATCAACCTTGGGATTTACGTTTCAATGCAGAATCTGTATCAAGAAAATTTGAAACCCACAAATAAATGATTTTCTTATTGGGAACAGGGTCCCCTCAACCAGTTGTGAAGCGAATGCAGAAGGCCCGTTGAGTAGTTATTGGTGATCCACCATTTTTTGAATAAGCGCTTTATTACAAAAGTGTGATGTTCACCTGACCAAGCCATAGTGTCCACTGAAAATGGCATGTATGTGGCTATTCAAGGACACACAGCAAGCTGCGGCAGAGTAGAGCAGTGGTAGTGGTAGTGGTGGTGGTAGTGGGAGGGGGGGGTCACACTCCTCTGGTCTGGTAATGGTACAGACAAAAATAGTCCTAAAGTTGCAGCCTCAGATTTCAATTTTTTTTTCTCACTATAGCTGAAAAAACAGGGAACCGTACTGAAAGATCTCTCACAGAAGCCATACAGCTACCGTACTTAATCATGTGCAAATCGCACCAAATGTAGCATTTCATTTCAAAAGCAGAACTCCTAATGAAATTGGGTATGATGGTGTATCAAGTGGGATCAGTCACATATTGTGCTATTTATGCAACCAGTCAATGGAAACTGATGTATTTCCAGATAGACTAAAACATGTGATATTGAAGCCAATCCACAAAAGTAAAGTGTGAAGTGAGAAATGTAGTATCCAACTATCGGCCCATCTCTCTGCTGCCAGTATTCTGAAAGGTATTTGAGAGGGTAGAGCATGATAGGGTTTATAAGCACACTATACAAAATGTCTGAGAGACACCTAAATGGTTTGGCTCCCATAAGGGACTCTCCACAGAGAAAGGGCTATATTTAGCAGATGAAATTATAAGGAACTAAATTTCAGAAGGTATCCAATGGGTACTTTTTGTGATCTTTCTAATGCATTCAACTGTGCAGATCATATCACACTGGTCAAAAAGCTTCCACATTATGGCATCAAAACAAACCTTTGACCTGGTTAGAATCTTACTTACACAACAGAAAACAAAGAGGGCCCAATGGAGGCAGGTATAAAAATAAATTCAGACTGGGGGCCCCAGGGCTCGGTACTTGGGCCACTGATTTTCTTGATATGCACTAATGAGTACCAATTACAATTAATGACAGATCAAAAAAGTCATGTTTACTGATGATACAAGTATCCAAAAGCGCTCAACTCCACAATGCAAAATATAGCCCTCATGATCACTACCCAAGAACACAAATGGTTCAACTTGACCTCAGTGACAGGAAGGTAATTGGCGGCATCACTCCGAATGCTAATGACGGGTGCCAAAATATCAGGAAGCAAGCATTGGCCGAGGTGTCACCAGAACATGTGCTTCACTCAAGCGCAAAACGTCGTAACACTTTTTCCCATGTACAAGCAGAGCTCACAATTTGTTTTGCTTTATTGTAATTCAGTTCCTGACTTGGAATTTAATTAAACATATAATACACAGCAGCTCAAAATGTGCTCTTTTAGGTTATCACTTTCTTCTGAATACCCCTTCAATTCATCCCACTGCATTATCTTATGAAATGGCAAGGAATAATTAAGTCATTGAATATTCAATTAACTCAGTGGTAACTAGTTATTTTACGACTTATGTTAGCACATTGTAATGGTAACCTTAATAGTTATCTATTGACACAATAACTATTTACGTAATTGTGGCACATAAATAAAGAAAACTGTAAATGAATATGCTGGTAATGAGAGAAACGACACACAACTGAGAAGTTGGAAATCATATTTTACTTACGAATGCACTTTTCATTATTTTTGCAATTACAAAAAAATTCCCTTGTATTTGTTCACCTTCTGTGGCATCACTCACTATCAGTCTTTCTTGGAGTAGAGAAAGAGTGACTGACTGTGCTTCACTTGCTTCTGGTTTTGCAAGAGGAATCTTCTTTGTGGAATAATGTTTTTCTTCGGGGACACATTTTTTACTTGGAAGGTTGGCGTGCGCTCGCTCGCTCGCTTTCATTGTGCACTGCAGCCAATGTTGCCATTAAAACGCCGTGTGCTTCTTGATGATATTAAGCTCCTCTGTTGTAGTTATGCCATTAATAAACTGAAGTAACTGAGCAGCAATTATGTGACAACGATAAGGAGCTGTTGGATGTTCCCGATGCACTTACTTGGGCTAATATTGCATGATGCTCATTTACAGTGCGGGTGTCCTCACTGTGTACAATCAGATCATCTTTGTCAGGAGAGTCTGCAACAGGTTGCTCATGTAGTTGAAGTTTACTTACACAGTGAATATGTATGCACAGGTTCCGTTTGATGTTGGAGTTCAAACATGGGCAGGAATACCTGTGTAGACATGTATTGCATTTATTACACATCAGTTTATATTGACACTGAGCATCACTTTCTTGTACAAAATATACTCTACTCTTATTTGATGCGAATGCTACCTTCCATCCATGTTCTTCCTTTTAAAATCATCATCTCCTTCTTCGCAGCTGAACAATGAATTTCCTTTATCTTGATTGTCAGTTGTCATTTTGTAAGTGCAATGAGCCTGTCATAAAGTTTTTCCTTAATGAATGACAGAGTGATTATTGCTTTATCCAGATGTTTCACATTCTTTCCATGGAGATATATGTATTCAACAGTGTGGTGAATCCTCTCTATATGCATGTTTGTATTTATTCCTGCATGCAGTTTGTGGCAGCAAGCCCAACATTCTACATTATTAGCATAGTTCTCCTGGAAGTAAATTGCGAACTCTGACATTTCTTTGCCACTCTTTATCATGTTGAGAGCAGCAGAAAGTATCTTATTAAATGCAGCAGTATTTCTTCCTTCCAACAAAGTTCTGATAATCTTGTAAACATCTGCTTTTCCTTGGCCTGTGACACTACTGTTCATGTTCTTCCACCATGCTCTGTTCATGTACTATGTGCAATACAGCCTCATTTTTGGAATGTCCATTGTAGATTTCCAGGCATTATAGAAGGACTCTGCTATGTCTGCCATAAAGACTTTAGGGGAAATCTTCCCAGTCTCCAATTTTATATAGTGAAAAAATGTGGACAACACTTGAGGGTCGCTCCTGTTAGAAATGAGAAAGGCACATGGGGATTTTTGTCTCAAGTCATCTACTACTAGTAATGTATGAGCTCAAAACCCTAGTTGTTAAGCCTATGCATTCCTTCAATACATACACAATCATATCTATACTTCTTCAATATTTCACTTTGAGCAGTGTTCATTACGCAAAATCTCAACTTTGTAACTGTGGGTGCAGTTCTCTTACGGTGTATTGTGGTTTGTAAAACAGGAACAAGGACTATCACTTGAGTTTACTTCTTGTACTCAAGCCTCGACGCTGGTTCCATTATTCTGGTGACTGATGGAGGCAGAGCACAGATTATAACACTGTTCAATGTTGTACAGATCCCGAGTTTGAGTCTCGGTCTGGCACACAGTTTTAATCTGCCAGGAAGTTTCATATCAACGTGCACTCCGCTGCAGAGTGAAAATCTCATTCAAGAATACACCTGTTAACAAAGCAAGATCTGTACAACATTGAAACGTGTTATAATCTGTGCTGTCAAGTTATTTTCCAACTGCTGGGCATTCTTGTTACACTTCAGAACAGAATGGCTGCTAGGCTTAAGGACCCAACAGATTCCACTTCACAGAGTGAAGTAAAGGGTATTATTGACATGGACAGAATTAAGCAAGAACCGAGTAGTATGAAAGTTTTTATCCGGATATGTGCTTGGCACGAATACAGTATGGATATGAATCGGTGGTAGAATCTCCTAGTCTTGTTTCAGTAGAACATGTGAAAATTAAATCAGTTTTACTTGAGCTGAGTGATTCAGTTCCTACTGGTCCTATGGTACTCGCAACTGTATCCAGATATTAAGCCTGAAGAGCAAAACGTTTTCTTATTGTCACTGATAGAGACACTGATTAACATAAAGTCCAAATTATAAAAGAATAATACCAATCAAAATTCTAGTGTAAAGACTGTAATTGCTGAAGTAAATTTCAAACTAGAGAATGTCTGAACTCATGTGTTGAACGAAATTACAAAGTTGAAATTAGAAGTACTGCAAGACACTGAAACACAGTTTGCTCAGTGTTAAGTACAGTTGGACAAACTTGTTAATGTATAGTTGAAAAATGTTGTTTGAAAGGTAGACTCAGAACACAGTACTGTACGCAAAAGCTGTGAAACACCTGCAAAAGACGCTGAGCTACTGATCATAAAACAGTTGGAGGTCATCAAAGTCGTCTATTGCACTTTCAGGGAGCAAGTAGAGCTAAGACAAGTTGCACATGAGGTGGCTGTGGGTAAAGAACTGAGTAATGTAATTCACACTATCATGCACAATTAGCACATAATTTTAGCAAACGTGGAACAAAGATGAACTGTACCCTGGACACTGAGCGAAAAGTGCATTAGTCATTTCAGAAGGAGGTGCTTGCACTTGATCAAGATGTTGACAATAAATTTCTCATGACTGACCAAGAAATTTTGAAGTTGTGTAGAAATGTTGTACAGCACTCACCTGTTACCTCAGCAGAAGCAACCTTTATTTTGTGTTTCAAATTTAATTATTTGGTCCTGAACGTAATGTGCAGTCACAATTATTCATACAGGAATTTACAGACATGCTGTCCATATCTTGGTTGGCAAAGAAACAACTCTCTTTCATAGTAGGCCACTTGAAATGATACACAGTTCACTGGACAAATGATACCACAAATACATGTGAAGACTTTGAAAGAGTTTCATGACAAATTTTTTTAAGGAATAATGCTCTTCAGAAATTCAATGGAAGCTGTTGGTAGATTTCTGAACTATGAAAGATTTCTGCTGTAACGGTACTTTGACTACCGCGCCTCTGCCAGTGCAAAGATATGATTTACGATCGTGCTTGCAGAAGAGCGCTACGCCAGATTTTTATAAGTAATTTTGATTTTTTTTTTTTTTTTTTTACTTTTGCATAGGTGCTTGTTTTTAACAACTAATTCATTACTCTCTTGTCTTCATACATTCAAGACGTGTATTTTTTGGCGCTGTGTTAAACAATGAGGAAATTAAAACTATATACGAAACGAAGTTATTTCAGTAGTGATGCGCAATGGTTATAGCCAAATTTATAAATTAATCCTGACAGTGAAAGTGACAACTTCAAGAAATTTTCATCAGATGATGAACAAGAGGACCAGCAAACAATGTAAACAGGTCATCCTACAAGAAAATTAGGAAATATTCCAGACGCAGCCACAAAGACTATATTATAATAAATACTATGTTTCTGACAGAATTATAAGGTAAATTTCAACTTATTTCTGATGTTATTTCCTTACAGTCGCTTTTTGTAGTGTTGCCAACCCGGTCTGCCATTCACGGTCAAATTACAGCACTATCTCAATCAGTAATACGAACTCTGCCTTGTCCATAACTTATTCCATCAAAATTCCAAACCCAATCAGATTTTCTATTTTTTGTATTTTCACGGCAGAACCCCGAGGAAAGGAAACACTACACTGCGAGTACTAGTGGAAGAAGATGATGTATATTGATGCAGGGATGGCTGGAGTGCACATAGAGCATATGTTACTGTCCTATATACAAAGGGAGTTGATTGCAGTGCCATGTGGCAATTACAAGAATTACATTAGATTCTTGGCAAGGACAGAAATGTTACAAGAGCAGGGGGTTGGTAACAAGAAAATGCAGCCATGACAAGATGGAAGAAGGCAGGTGCATCTTCTGGATAGTGGCAACAGAAGGCAAAAATCATGCAGTGTGCAACTGAATGGAAGCCACTGTGAGAGGGCAAAATATGGCAATCAGCATATTCCACATGACCCATGAAACTAAACAGTGTCTCGGCATAGCATTGGTCAGAGACAATGAGGTCTGAGGCTCCAACATTTAGAGAAAATTTGGCAGTGAATATCACTGATTTTGAGAAAATGAAGTGCAGAATGGGATCACCACAGCTGACCTTGAATGCGCGAGACAGGTGCACTCGAGAATAGCTTGTCTGCTGGCCGGTCAGGTAACGCAGCTAATAGGAAGTTCTAGTGACCTGGTCAGGGAGGAGAGGAATTGGGGCACGCAAGTGGCACAGAACTTGAAAGTCTTGCGACATGACCTCAGGTGTTGCAGTTCACTACACCCTAACATTTTTGACAAGCTTGGATAGGATGATATGTTCAGCATTGGAAGGCGATTTAATGAACAGCGGGTAATAATGAATCATTTAACAGCTAGCATGGGAGTTATGGCCTCTAAAACAGAACGAGGAAGTGAGCAAGGTTGGAAATGCTTCAAAAAGTGCAAGCTTGGGAACTCAAATAAGCAAAACAATTAGAAAGCACAGAAGTGCCTGTAGGGGAAAGCAACATTATCTTCAAATTTATATTCAATAGGAATTATGAACATGTACTACCCTTCAGGCTGGAAATAAGAATGATTGCTTTTCAACTCACAGCCCAAGTGGTGCAAAGCACAGCACTTGTGTGAACTATAACTTCATAAGTTTCAGTATCCGCTTTTAGGAAGAATAAAATATGAAAATTCCCTGGTTAAACCAGATTTTCACAAAAGTGGTCATTAAAGAACTTATGTGAAGAGCACCAGTACCAAGTATCAATGGTATTAACTCTATTGTAATGTTGGTAGTAGGGGGAATAGAGTATGAGGTACTCATAGACAGCAGTTGAGATTTTGGCGATTTCTCAAGAGTATTTTCAAGCCTTGCCAAGCTAAACACGCATGATAGATATGCCAGAATTGAATGTTAAGATCTTCGAAACAATGGGGAAGTGGTCGAAGCCACCAGCCAAGAAGTTATGTTGTCTGTATAATTTAAGGATGTCATACTAGAATGCAGCTGAGTGTCAGTATGGTTATAGGTGTTGATTTTTTCAATATTTATTGTTGCAACATGAATTCTGAGATGTGTCACTTGCAACTGCATGAAAGTAAAAGCCTCTGGTTCCTTTATAAAACAAAGTGACAAAGGTATGGCAACCTCTGAAGTTCAGTATGCAGGAGAACTGCCTGGTGAGTATACCATACAGAAGATTAAATTGTATTGACCGAAAAGTGGAAGAGAACCAGGCAGAATAGTGATAAGCCATCCTCTGGAGAAGGAACTGTGAAAACAAAGGTTCAAGCTAGCAGAAAGGATTTCAGTTCAGAAAGATGGATTTTAGTACAAGATTAAGTCTGGGGGTTTCCTTGTCTTTACGAAACTTCACAGTTGAGCAATTGTGTGCTCTCGCACAGTTTAGAACAATTCTTCTTTTCCTAATTGTATTCTTTTTCTTCTTCTATTTCTATTGTGTATTAGTGTTTGGTTAACGTGGAGTGTTACTTGAAGTATTTTTTTTTTAAGTGTGGACACATAGATGGCAAGAGAATGTGCTATTTAAACAGAATTGTGGTATCAAGTGCTTTGCCTATAAGAGGTAGAAAATAAAATGGCCTAAGCAACTATAAGGGTTTGTAACAAGTAAGGGGATACCACAAACTAAAGGTGAATGGGTGATTTAAAATGACAATAGCAACAACAAAATGCCGTGCTGGATCCCAACAGCCTCGTATCACTAGCAGTCAAGATGACAGGCATCTTATCTGCATGGCTGTAACGGATCGTGCAGCCACGTCTCGATCCCTGAGTCAACAGATGGGGACGTTTGCAAGACAACAACCATCTGACAAACATTTCGACAATGTTTGCAGGAGCATGGACTATCAGCTCAGAGACCATGGCTGCGGTTACCCTTGACGCTGCATCACGGACAGGAGCACCTGCGATGGTGTACTCAACAACGAACCTGGGTGCACGAATGGCAAAACGTCATTTTTTTGGATGAATCCAGGTTCTGTTTACAGCATCATGATGGTTGCATTCATGTTTGGCGACATCGTGGTGAAAGCCATTCTGGCATATCACCCGACATGATGGTATAGGTTGCCATTGGTTACACGTCTCGGTCACCTCTTGTTCGCATTGACAGCACTTTGAACAGTGGACGTTACATTTCAGATGTGTTACGACCCATGGCTCTACCCTTCATTCGATCCCTGTGAAACCCTACATTTCAGCAGGATAATGCACGATCCCATGTTGCAGGTCCTGTACAGGCCTTTCTGGGTTCAGAACATGTTCGACTGCTACTCTGGCCAACACATTCTCCAGATTTCTCACCAACTGAAATCGTCTGGTCAATGGTAGCCAAGCAACTGGCTCGTCACAATACACCAGTCACTACTCTTGATGAACTGTGGTATCATGTTGAAGCTGCACGGGCAGCTGTACCTGTACACACCATCCAAGCTCTGTTTGACTTAATGCCCAGGTATATCAAGGCCGTTATTAGGGCCAGAGGTGGTTGTTCTGGGTACTGATTTCTCAGAATAAATTGCGTGAAAATGTAATCACATGTCAGTTCTGGTATAATATATTTGTCCAATGAATACTCGCTTATCATCTGTATTTCTTCTTAGTGTAGCAATTTTAATGGCCAGTAGTGTATTATATTAGCTTGTTATTTATTTTAGGGTGTACCAACCTCTCCTGGAGTTATGTTGAGTTGCTGCAGAGGTTAATCAAGTCATTCAAATGGGAGCACAGCTTACAAATGATTGCATAGTACTTACGGCTAACAGGTTGAATATGTGCAGATGAACTTCGAGTATGCAGCACAAAAAGATAGGACTGGGTTAACTCTCTGCTTTACCACTCCTGTTCATGTTCTACTTACTGTGCCAGGCAGTTCATTCTATCCTACATCACAGGAGAGTTTTCTGGACGTTTTAGTTTCACTCCCTACTATGGGTTCACAGGTAACCATTATGCGAACTGCTGATTATGGCAGGTCTTATTTTGAGAATGATGCATAAATGCTAAAAAATTCACCGGGGAATTTAAAATGTTGCAAACAATACCTCCTAAGTGTTCTCTGAAAACTAAGTTCATAAGTGATATAAACCTGAATTTATAACTAGATTCAAGGGTTTACGAAATGCAGAATGCAGCATATTATCCTCGATGTAGAGTCACAAACATTTACAAAATTAGCTGCTCTGAATACTTAGAAATTTGCCCAGTCACATTTGTAATCATGGACCTCTCGTTGATTATGAAGCATTTATACAAAAGATAGCTTGCTACTCACCCAAAAGATAGCACTGAACTTTGGCCAAAGCCTTCTTCAGAAAAGAAAGGAAAACATACACACATTCACTCAAGTAGGCACACCTCGTGCACACATGGCTGCTATCTCCAGCCACTCAGGGCAGTGATAGCAGAGATAGCGGTCATGGGTACATGATGTATGCCTGTTTGAGTGAATGTGTGTGTGTGTGTGTGTGTGTGTGTGTGTGTGTGTGTGTGTGTGTGTATATATTCCTTTCTTTTCTGATGAGTGCTTTGGGCAAAAGCTCACTGTGTAACAGTGTTTTTGTTATGCTTGTCTGCAACTCAATGTGTCATCTTGTACATAGGATAATCCCAACTGCTGAGATCAATTTGAAGAAATATCAGCAACAGTTGTATAAAACTATATTTATTGTCACAACTGATTTCAGTCCCAAAGCCATTGTAAAGGGATCAGTAATTAGTTTGCCTGAATATAAAGACAAACCAGGAGCCTGGCCCCCAATAATACATTTCAAATGGAAAGTAGGCAGGTTATAGGCAGAGCCAACTTTCTCTTAAAATAATGAAGTCAGAAACTCAGACTAATAGCATAAATTAAAATAAACTGGGTAAAATACTATCACAAAATGTCACTGACTCACCTCATTATGTATAATTTTCAAATCATATAATTTGTTGTATAGGATATACAGGGTTTGTATAAAAAGTATTGGAAAAAGTTTCAGGAAAGTAGATTTGTTGAGATACTGTTACACTGCATCAAAATTACTCAATGTACAGTCCCTGAGTGTCAACACACATTTGTCAGCAGCTTTCATATGACTTGAAGTCTCCCAGATATGAGGATTCTGGAAGATCCTTAAGCGTACATGTGCAGCTTCTTTGATGGCACTGTGGGTCCCAAGGTGGGACTGCAAGGGGTTTGGGGAATGGTCAAGAAGCTGTTTATCATCAAGTAGTTGATGACCTTGGAGCAGGTGTGGTAGGTTCATTGTCGTGATGCAACTTCCAGTTTTCGGCGATGGTTGGCCTCACCTGGTTCACCCTTCTCTTCAGTCTTCTTAGCACTTCTCGGTAAAAAGCACCATTTCCTGCTTGTCCCTCAGATACAAATTTGTAGCGGACCACCCCCTTGGATTTAGAACTTTGCTGCTTTGTTTCTAGATCATATTCAAATATCCAAGTTTTTTCTCCCATAATTAAATTTTCTACAAAGCCAATATCTTCCCAATGCAATGCAGAAGGTTTTTGCAGCGGACAACCGCCACTGCTTTTGGTCATCCGTCAAGGCTTTCATGATAAGTTTTGTGCAGATGTTTCATATCGCAAAATCTTCATTGAAAATGGTGTGCACTGTCATCTCATCAATTCTAGTTGCATCTATGAACATGTACACACTTAACTGACAGTCTGAATTCAGCACATGTTGCTTTCTGTCATCGGTTCTTTGTGCCAACAGCACTCCAATGTGAGATTTCTCCGCTACACACTCTCGGCCACTCTTGACAAGCCTGTGCCACTTACAAACTGCAGTTCATGACAGGTTTTCATCCTTGAATACTTGGAAAATCACAGCCAGTGTCTCTGTACCAAATTTTCCCAGTCCAACACCAAATTTGATGGCGTACGGCTATTCACCAGTTCACTGCATTTTGAGCTTGTACCTAGTCACTCGACAGGGTTAGACTAAATACACAATTTTGCCAGAACAAATGCTTGCAGGTTACTGGCACTTGACATGTGCTGAAGGTCGCAACACCACCTTTAAGCATACATGGTGTGAGTGTGCTGTGATGTACAGTAATGTCAGGAGACTTTTTATACAGAGTCTTTATGTCAAGATTTAGAATGAAAAATTAATAATACAGGAATTTTACATTATTTTATATAAATTCCTGTGATATGGAGCACAATAATCACTATAGTTTTCAAAGTCTACAGAAAAACATACAAATCCCTTGTTCAAACTGCAAAGTCATCACCTGTGAATTCTTCAGTAAAGTAGTACCACTTTTCTACCAGGAGAATAAAGAGGAACCATTTCAGTCAACTGAGCTCCTTGTTGAGTATATTTCTATCTTTTAGTTTATTTAAATTTTTAACCCCCATACAATCTGGAAGTTTAAAATCCCCCCTGTGATCAGTAATGTAATTGAGCTAAAAATGGAAGTTTTAAGTGTACATTACTTTTCCTACAGAAAATCAAAAGCTCATAAATATATGGGGAAGAAATGGATAGTACTTCCAAATTTTTTAACAACGGAAAACATTATACCCTTTGTTTGGTGATACACGTATTCTCGATAATTTTCTGACAGCCTCAATATATTTGTTGAATTCCCCCAGCATAATATGTAACCATCTCAATGTAACAGTGATATGCTATCTCTGTGTTAATCATGTTCATGATACCTGACAAATGCAGAACTAAACTATTTATTTATTTATTTCCTATGTAGTCAACGTGTACCTTCCAATGTAAATTGTTGTTAAGAAGCAGGCCTAAAAACTTTACGTAGTTTGTTTCTGTGATTTACATACACAGTATTAAAACTAACACTAAATAAAATTTGTCAGAAAATCACCAATAATGTTTTATGCATATGATACACGCAATAGACAACACAATGCAAAGGACAGCCTAGAAAATGGTAGAAGTTGAAGGATAAACCTAGGCAGAGCTGGGGAGAGATCTAACACTGCAACCTAAAGGCTGTAAAACTACATCTCACATGGTTAAAAACAACACTATGTTAAATGGAGAAAATGGATCCATGTTAGAGGATCATACCACATGGTGTGATTGGATAATATTGCAGATTCATAAAAAATACAACTACTGGTTGTACATATAAAAAATTACAATTATAAACTTTGGAAGATATTAAATTGTAGTTCCCTTCAACTTCAGGTCACACAAACACATGAGGTAACAATGTCATGATCCCAAAGGTACATTTCTAGACAAAGTTTCCTGATGCCTTTAAAGTTAAATAACAAGGTACTAGAAAACGATTAAATTTTTGTTTATCTGTATTGGGCTTTCAGGCACTGTAGCATAGGAAACTGAGAAAAAAGGATGTCTCTTGGGTAATCTTTCATGTGCTTTGTTCAGATTTCTAATACTATTTTCATTTTATTTTATGTTTAGTAATAAAAAAAACAATTACTTTTTTTACATGATCTGTATATTAATCAACTACAGATTCCTCGTGTATTGTTACTGAGTCATTCTGAAGTTTCTCAAAAGTGCTATATATGGCATATCTTTTCCAGAAAAACTGTTAAGTATTGGAACATTTCCCATTTCATTTTCACAATCAGCATATGTGATTTAGTACTTTCATCTCATGGCAAGACATAAAGTTCAGATTCGCTGCACTGTGTCAATATCGTTTCTAGTACTGGGACTTATTACTAAATTTGGTCCCATTTGGAGAAAACTATCATTTGTCTAGTCATAGTTGAGTATTCAACATGGAGAGCCATGGCTATCTTCTGGGTGAGGTAGCATTTCATTTCATAGAATTACAAAAGCCAAATTACGGTCATGGTTGATCCACCATAATGTCCTTCCACGATTATTAGAATGCCCCAGATGCCATGCACTGTGTAATTTTTTGCCGAATTAGAATTCATTCTGTTGCTGGCACCAACAGAAGATGTGAAAGGGCAATCACATCGTCAATGTGTAGTGCGCATTGAAGCACAGTGCCCAGAATGGTACTTGGTTCGATGATGCACGTTGCAAATGATGGTCCAAAAAATCTCAGACTTCTGTGCCACGCAGGTCTCCAAGTGTTATCTGAAGACAGGGAGACTTGTCACAAATTTTGCTTTGTTTATGTGTACAAAGACTAACTTGGCTTCCTTCTGTTGTGAAGTGAGAGTCAAGTGGGCGATAAACAGTTCACAACTGTTAAGAGGGACCAGCAGTCGTCACTGAAATAGACGAGGTGAAATTTGGTAAAAGGAGGCAACAGAGGCCATAAAATCCATGGAAATTGTGCATTCAGTGGAATTCTGTAATGGTTGAAAAAATGCTTCCTTTAGCTTGTTGAATTTCAGATTAAGGAAGTCTTGTTCACATCCCTCGGATGATGATCATTAGCAACTGCTTCAGATCACAAAACACTCTATGTACTGAAGGTTTATAACACCTAAGAGTGAACCATAGTCTGAAGTTTGTAGCTCTCAAAAGGTTGTGCTGAACAGTATAATCTCGATTCACAGTTTCCGAAGCTATCATGCTGTATTTGGTGGATTTCATATTTATAATCGCTTACTGTGCAAATATCCAGTGTCAATGCTACAATGCACTAAATATCCATCCAAGAGACATTCTTTTTTCTCAGTCTGTTGTGCTACAGTGGCTGAAAGTCCGATACCAATACATAAAAATGGTACCTAGAAAAATACAGTTCTTGTGCAAGAAGCATTCCTTATAAAGGATTCATATGAAATATGCTGGGATGCTGCTGAAGTAAGTGAGAAACATGAGGTTGCATTAATAGAGACTATTTAGCACATACACAGAGGGACAGCATGAGTGATCACAGGTTACATGAAAGGAGTATAGCACAAGGGTATAGACAGGGAGATACTAAATGAAATACAATCGGATGTCAGAGGAGAAATACATGAAGCCTTCAATCATTACCATACAAAAATATTATCAAAAGACCCCTCACAAAACCCACAGAAAGACTGGCCATATGTAAAGGCTGTCAATGATACCAAAGTTACTGTATGGGCACTCATGAATAACACAGAAACTGAAATTAGGGCACCTACAGAAAAGCACAAATGCTGAACTCTGTTTTTAAGTATTCCTTTATAAAGGATGATACAGTTTAATTTTAATTCTCACATCACTGAAAAGATGAGTAAGTAGATATTGGTGGCAGCAGTGTTGAGAAATAGCTGAAATTCTTAAAATTAAATAAGATCCAAGGCCTGATGGTATCCTATACAGAATTTGTGACTATGTTAACCTCTGTTTCTACCAGAATATATCATATATTCCCTCAACAAAAAAAAAAAAAAAAAAAAAAAAAAAAACTTTGCCCACTGATTGGAAGAAATCGAGCATCACACTCATTTTATAGAACAGTAGTAGAAGTGACCCACAAAACAATAATCTAATATCATTACGTCCATCTGTTGTAGAATTTCAGAACATATTCTGAGCTTGAATACTATGGAGTGTCTCGAACGGAATCGCTTCCTCTATACCAACCAGTGCAGATTCTTAAAACAACAACCACAGGAAACCCAACTTGTGGTTTTTCTCTCATTATGTCCTACCAGCAGTGGATCAAGGCAATAAGGTAGACATCTTCTAAAAACATTTGACTCAATGCCACTTCAATGTTCATTTAAAAAAGTTCAATTGTATGAGGTATCAAACAAATTTTGTGACTATACTGAGGATTCCTTTGTCAGGACAATGCAGATTGTTAATTTTGGATGAAGAGACATCACCAGGCTTAATGACATGACAAATAATATAAATAAAATGAAAGTATTTGGTTCCAGAGACCTTTTTAAGTCTTAAGATATCTATGATGTATATATGCAGACTGAAACAAAAATTTAAATTTGTATCAAGCGAGGGATTCGAACCTGGGACTTCTGCTCACCAGGCAGGTGTGCTAATCACTACACCACGCTGGCACAGTGGCTTTGTGTAACTGCACTGACTACCCCAGTGTGACTCCATCCTCAATCAAAATTCCCACTCATGCCTCAGTCCACATGATATTCCCCCTAAACTTGCAGATACTTGCAATACAATTGGAGAGCCTCTGCAGTGCTGTTTCAGTTTAGGGAGTATCAAGTGGGGCAAGGCATGAGTGGAAATTTGGACTGAGGAGGGAGGCATGCTACAGTAGTCCATGCAACTGTGCAAAGCCGCTGTGCCAGGTTGGCGAAGGGGTTAGTGCATCTACCTAGTGAGCAGGTCTGGGCTATCTGGGTTCGAATCCCAGCCTTGGTACAAATTTTCATTTGTCACTTCAATCTGCATACATACACAACATTAATAGTTAACTCAGGCTTTCTGTAGATGACACATTTATCTAGGTATGACCTGGAAAATGCTACACAATTATTTAGGAAGGTTCTGATAAGATTTCAAAGTGGTGCAAAGATTGGCAACTTGCTTTAAATGTTCAGAAATGTAATATTGTGTACTTCACTAAATATAAAGTCATACTACTACTATGATTATTATATCAATGAGTCACAATTGAAATCAGTTAACTCATACGAATACCTGACAGTAACAATTTGTGGAGATATAAAATGGAACACTCAAATAGGCTCAATCAGAGGTAAAGTAGCTCATTGGTAGCATACTGGGAAAATTCAGTCAGTCTACAAATCAAATTTATAAAAAACACTCCTGTGACTCTTCACAAAATACTGATCAAGTGTTTGGGAGAATACCAAATGCAACTAAAAGACTAAAAGAGGTAACAGAACACACACAAAGAAGGGTACTAAGAAAATTCACAGGTTTGCTTCACTCAACGGACAAGCCCCAGAAATGCAGGAAACCTTGAACTGGCAGATGCTTGAAGACATATGCCAACCATCCCACAAACACTACTAACTAATTTCCAAGAACCAGTATTAAGTAAAGAATCTTGGAACATACTACAGTTCACTGCATGTCACTCCAATAGGGACAAGGCAAGACAACATTAAAATAATTATAGTGCATCCAAAACCATTCAAGCAGTCATTCTTCGCACGATACATAAATTAATGGAATGGGAAGAAACACTAATATGTGGTTACATGGGAAGCACCATTTGCTATGTACTTTACAATATTTTGCAGTGTATAAATGTTGACACAGATATGCTAAAAAATATGATCTAACAAATTTTCATAGTAAGAACACTCCAATGGAGAAATCTAGGATATCCTGCTTGTTTAAGGATTAGAAAGATTACTAACAGATCAGAGAGAGGTGTAGAAATAACCAGTCATTCTTGTCTCTCCTCGTGTGTGATCTGAATGAGAACAACCCTCAAATGTAATGCATGATGAAAAATACTTTCTGCCATTCATTCATTCATTGTGTGCTGTAGATTCCACATGAAGAATGTTCAGGGCCACAGAATGAGAGAAGCAGCTTTTAGAAAGTAAATGTGCATTAACAGTAAACTATCACTACACTGAATTATATAATTAGTGATTGCACAGGTTGAAATTAATGTAGTAATAGTAACCATTTTTTTAAGTATAGTCAGTATACACTTTACAGTGTTATGCAGTATATGTGGATGTGAATATTATCAGGATATGTACTTATCAAGATCACAAGGCTCTGAACAAACTGACCTACATTTGAAAATATTGAAATCTGAAGTATTAATGTAAGAAAAAATATTTTTACAACTTCATGATACAGCATAAATACCCACTGAAAACAGATTCCTCCTAACCACCAGCTTTTCTTTTTACTGCTCTACTCTTCCACACATTTCTCTATGCTAATCTCAGGAACTGCTGTAGGTATTTTGATCCAGCTTTCATTTATATATACATATACTCCAGAGGGAGGTGTTTGTATGTAACTGATAAATATACCATGCAAATTGCTCAATTATGATGAACTGAAATAAAGAAGTGAAAAAAATGCCACTACCACCTACCAAACAGCTGTGATAACTGGACAGAGCAATAGTGCCTTGAAGTAGCATTAAATGTGACCCACTTAACATCTGATGCGATGGTCAAGGGGATGGCACATTTGGCTAGACACTGCAAATTTCTAGGATCGAATTCCCACTAGGTTAATCTTCTTCTTCCTTCCCCCCCCCCCCCCCCCCCCTGCCCCCCTCACACTGCATTTTAACCTACCATTCAGCTCTCAATGGTGTGGAGATTTGCCAGATATGAAATGTGGCTCTACTCCACATTAAATTGCAGCTTCCCTTTTCCTGGTTTTGTAACAGGTTAGGGTCATGCACGTCATCTAAGTAACATCCAACTGATTTCAGTCGCTTCACAGCAACTGCATAGTGAAAAAAACATATGAGTGCAAAACCCATTGTTTTTATTTTTATGCATACAGTAAAATGGAGGATAGGATGCAGCTTTACTTCATTTATATAAAGCAAGTTTTGCAGCAGCACAGCAGATGACTCAACTGTAAGTTTTCTTTTTTCCTTGAGTCAAACATATATGTGAACATCATTCTCTGTGTGGTGGGGTGAAAGATATTATTAAAGATATTATTTGTTTGGGCATTTTCAAACTGTACAGAAGACTGGTAAATGAATCTCCACTGGTGTGAAATAGATTTAGGTATTTTAAAGATCAGAAAATATGAGCATGATGTTCTTGAAAGGGATTCAGAAATTTCTTGTGGATGAATATACGAGATCTCGAAATATTTCTGCAGATGGTTGAGGTATGAATATGATGACAATTCAGACTGCCAGTTTCTGCCTACTTCAGATTCCTGGTTACAATTCACACTCTTAATTCACTGCAAATTCTTCGAACAACAGACAGTGAGTTACTCAATTTTGAAGTATCATAACTAACATCACTAACTACGAAAAGATAACAACCTCATCATCAGCTAGTTACAATTTGAAATAATAAAATATTTTTAAGCAACAGTTTCCCTGCAATCATTTGAGAACAACTTTACAGTGAAAAAACATGTGAAACAAAAAAATATGGTGTTTTATTTTTTATGCTCCAAGTAAAACATTTTCATATAAAGTAGTTCAGTAACTTTGCTTCATTTACATGCAATACATTCTTTCTGCAGTGCAGCACATGAGTGAGCTTTCGTTTCCTGCTTTCCTTGAATCAAATCTAGAAGTGGACACAATTATTTGCTGGCATGGCAAAGAAATCTGCCACAAAGAGCACACAACAAAGAATTATGGCAATTAATCTTAACAATGGATCACAGTGCATACTAGTCTACACAAGAGGAGTGATGAAACATGAGCAAATCATGTCAATCATGTATTTTTTTCTTTTATTTGTGCCACCTCAGCCAGCCTCCAATTTGTACGGATTCACACACACACACACACACACACACACACACACACACACACACACAAGATTCACATACAGTATTTACATTGGTTATAAACATATTACTTACATCACAATGTGACTTGACATGTCACTCCAAATACCAATTCTGTATGGAGCAGACAACATTCATGCCTCCAGACAACTGCCTTTTCGCATCATGTAAGTTACATGAAAGTGGTGGTATTCACTAAATTAATGCTGCTCTTTTAAATTTTACTCGTGGCCCACAAACAAAATACACTAAGCCAGTGAAGTTGTCTGGCCATTGAAACTTCATGCTTCCCAAGCAAAGCCATGCCTGGTTGCTAGTTTCCCCACATAAAAAAGCATTTGCCATAATTCACATATTATGAATGAAACAAGAAAATTAAACACAATAAATCTCACCTATCAAAGAATCGACGTCCTTCAAATGATCCATCTGAATTTCCAGCATCCTGAGGCAATTCTACTCCAACATATGGTTCATCCTTTGTGGGCACTGAGCCAACATACCGCACCCTTCCGACCATCACTCGTCCTTCATTGGTAATAACTTTCACAAAGTAATCCAGCTTCAGATCACGGGGAATTTTTGGAAGGAAAGGATGAGCTGATTTTGGTGGTCTGAACTCTGCAAACATGGAAGTCATTTGCATATAAGTAACACACTAAGCCGAGCGAGAGAGAGAGAGAGAGAGAGAGAGAGAGAGAGTTAAACATCATGTTCCATACATCCCACCCTAAATGGCGAACTTCCCAGGATGTGAAACAGATTAAATTATACATCAACGCACACAAGCAGCCACTAGAGGCTATTTCTGTAAGGTATGTTTACTAAGAACAAATTATGACCAGTGCTAATCTACTGACACTGATAATTATGGGAAGTGCTTTCAAATTATTTTATAAAGGGTGTTCCTCCTAAGAGTGGCCAGGTGCAGTTCCTGTGGTGTTTTGGCAGATATTCACAATTTCTGTTTCTGCAATATTTAAATGGAGTCAGTCCAAACAAATACTGCTCATCGCATCTTTCATGCAGTGGCCATTGTCAACAGAAAGTGTTGGTATGTTTCCCGGACAAACAAAATGATTTTTAAAGTGAGATTTTACATCTCATTCGATAGAGCTGTCCCAGATTAGTCTACTGTGGTATTCATTCTATCAATATTTATTATCTGGGACAGAAAACACAGAGAATAACCAGTATTCCAGCAGCAACTGCACTACCCTGGCCCCTGCTGACTGCTACTGCCATCCAAATGCACTGGTGATGAGCAGTATTTGTTGGGCTGATTCCAGCAACATGTTGCAAATATTACATTGCAACTATCTGCTGAAACATATGAGAAAATACACCTAACCACTGTTAGGAGAGACATCTGGTACATTTAATCTATTTTTACTGTGTATATTAGGTAAAAAAAAATCTATTTTTTAAAAAATCACAGCTCCCAACTTTTGTACCATCTCAACAGAACACAAGTAATTTTGGCAACGAGATCACCTGATTGCTTCATTATGACCACCCAGATTTTTTTTTAATGAAAAAGATCATTAATTGTCATGGACTTATATAACTACAAACTTCTTTAAGTGATATTGATATGTAAGTGGAATTCAGAACCTGAAAATACGCTGAAGAGCCAAACAAACTGGTACACCTGCCTAATATCGGTAGGGCCCTCGCAAGCACGCAGAAGTGCCGCAACATGACATGGTATGGACTTGACTAATGTCTGAAGTAGTGTTGGAGGGAACTGACACCATAAATCCTGCAATGCTGTCCATAAATCCGTAAGAGTATGAGAGGGTGGAGATTTCTTCTCAACAGCACATTGCAAGGCATCTCAGATATGCTCATGTCTGGAATTCATGTCTGACTTGCTGGAATTGCCCAGGTATGTTAGAACGCACAGTTGACATAAATGGATGCAGGTGATCAGACAGGATGCTTACGTAGGTGTCAGAATCATATTTAGATGTATCTGGGATCCCATATCACTCCAACTGTACCCGCCCCACATCATTACAGAGCATCCACCAGCTTGAACATTCCCCTGCTGACATGTAGGGTCCATGGATTCATGAGGTTGTCTCCGTACCCATACATGTCCATCCACTCAATACAATTTGAAACGAGACTCGTCTGACCAGGTAACATGTTTCCAGTCATCAACAGTCTAATGTCAGTATTGACGGGCCCAGGTGAGGCATAAAGCTTTGTGTCGTGCAGTCATCGAGGGCACAAAAGTGAGCCTTCGGCTCTGAATGCCTGTTTCAATGATGTTTCGTTGAATGGTTTGTATACTGGCACTTCCTGATGGCCCAGCATTGAAATCTGCAGTGGAAGGGTTGCACTTATGTCACAATGAATGATTCTCTTCAGTTGTCACTGGTCCTGTTCTTGCAGTATCTTTTTCTGGCCGCAGTGATGTCAGAGATTTGATATTTTACCAGATTCTTGATATTCATGGTACACTCATGAAATTGTCATACACGAAAATACTGACTTCATCACTAACTCGGAGATGCTGTGTCCCTTCACTCATATACCGACTATATCACAATGTTCAAACTCACTTAAATCTTAACCTGCCATTGTAGCA
Source organism: Schistocerca piceifrons (assembly GCF_021461385.2). Classification (NCBI taxonomy): domain Eukaryota; kingdom Metazoa; phylum Arthropoda; class Insecta; order Orthoptera; family Acrididae; genus Schistocerca; species Schistocerca piceifrons. The sequence goes on along the minus strand of NC_060139.1, from coordinate 310,347,261 downwards.
GCAGTATCTGATCTAACAACTACTTCTTGTCTTATATAGGTGTTGCCTGTTTACTTTTATTTATTTATTTATTTCATTTCATGTTCCGTAGATCCTGGTAGTGAATGAATCACAAGGATATGGAACATGTCAGATTCTAAATAGCTCAAATATAACTTGTATAAATACAATAAAAAGATACAATGTAAATAAAAATCAACTAAACAATAGCACAATCAATTAACAGAAAATTGTGTTTCACATGTTAAGGATGAGTAATATATTCATGATATGGAATGTGTCAGATTGTACACAGTTGAAATATATCTTACATAAATAAAAGATACAATGTAAATAAGATATCAGCTATACAACAGCACATTCAGTTAACAGAACTTTTTTGTTTCACATGTTAAGGATGTGTAATATATACAGGAGTCAAGATAAACTAAATATTCCAAAGGAAATACAGGAATACCAATAAATAATTGTCATATGCCTATGATAGAATTCAAAATAAAATTCATTATACTAAGTTTACACCACTTACAAATTTAGTGATTATATACTTTTCTTTCACACATTCATCAAATGTATAAAAAGAATTCTCTATCAGGTACTCCTTGAGAGTTTGTTTGAATCATTTACATACCTCTATCATTTACATACTTACCAATCGTGTGTACACATATGACGTTACATTAACATTTAACCATGTTTTCTGGGTACTTCACTTTCCTGTTGGGCACTATGTAAAATGTGTGTACTATATCTGTGTGCTGCAGATCCATATTAAAGGATAAATTGTGGTCTGGGGATGTGATGGGGTTGCGTCGGGTGAGTAGAAGAATGAAGGAAGGCAGGTCACTGGAATGTGGTCAAACATTTTCCTCCTTTGTGCATCTGCTAAGACTCCCCACTCGTTCTAGCCCAAAATGTCACAAGAAGCAGCTAAATGTGGTTCCATGATTATAACAACCCTTCTGCATCATGCCTTATAAACCAGTAGCAATGCAATGTGCAGACACACCCGCGGTGAGTTTACTTCCCATAAAACCCATTAACATCACACAGAATACAGATATTAGTTACTAATGATAGTAATGCAAGAAGACTGTACAGACAGAACTTATGTAAATCTACACTCGGTGCTACGTGGGAAATGGATTATTAGTCATTGGGAATGGCAGCTGCAGTATTCTGCTAGGAAAATGCTGCTTTCCCCATCATGAGTGATGCTCGCTTTTCATTTACAGACAGACTATACCTCTCCAGCAGTTCCCACCAATTTCTCTTATGTGAGTAGACAAAGTAACTTCACTGTGCTCATATTTATATATATGTAGTTATTTTTGGTTCATTAAGTGAGTACTTATTTGCAGTTATTAAGTGAGTTTTTATATAAAATACATTTGTACCAATGATGTTTGAGAAGTGTTTCATTTGTAAGTGCAATGTTGTCTGTGACTTACGCTAACGGCAGTAGGATAGGGGTTGGGTTGGTAAATGTAGAGGATGCTGGCTATAATTGACAGCATGTTGTAAATCCTTGTACACTATAGTGAATTAATGAATGGTAGGAATGTTACTGCACAGTCAGCATTAATTTTGTTGCTAGTAGACTCCATTAATCTCTTTCACTCAGGAATTACTGGCACTTTTACAGTGAGCTGAGCTGGATGGAGCCACTGGCCACACATCCACAATACATCTTGCTAGGTGGGTATCATTATGTCAGATGGGATGGGACTGAGCACATTCAAGTCTAGAACAGTAATCTGTTGCAAAGCATTGCTTGTGTGATGTTCAATTATTCATTCACCTTATGAATTCACTTTATGAATACCACAAAACAGAATTGTGACAGAGATGGAAGTAATAGTACCACATGACAAAGTTCATAAACACTACCACAGTTAAGGTTCAAAAAATGGTTCAAATGGCTCTGAGCACTATGGGACTTAACATCTATGGTCATCAGTCCCCTAGAACTTGGAACTACTTAAACCTAACTAACCTAAGGACATCACACAACACCCAGTCATCACGAGGCAGAGAAAATCCCTGACCCCGCCGGGAATCGAACCCGGGAATCCGGGCGTGGGAAGCGAGAACGCTACCGCGCGACCACGAGCTGCAGACCACATTTAAGGGTACCTGCTCAGTAAAAAGAAGGAATATTACGGTTTACTATCCCTCCAGTGACTAGGTCATTAAAGATAGAATACAAGAGTGGATTGGGGGGGGGGGGGGGGGAATGGAGAAGAAAATTGACTGTGTCCTTTTGAAATGATCCGTCTAGATGTTTAAATTCAGAAATTTTGGGAAACCCATACAAATCATTAATTACGATGGCTAGACAAGGAACTGAACCTTGGTCCTCCCCAAGTGTAAGTCTAGTTTCAGTGTCTTAAGCACTGGACCATCTGAATTGGCAGTGAAGATGAGTCGAACCTACTCAGAGTGATATTATTGCTGTTGTTTAACACTATCTTATTAATGAAATAGACTTTTCTGAAGAAAACAAAACACAAAGAACACTTTAAAAGAAAATAAAGTATTGATTACTGCAGTGCAAAAATGATTGCCTGGAGTTGCACTGATACTGTGCAGGCCAGACAACACAGTGTGACATTGATGGTGGAGAATGTTTGTGTGAGCGCTGCAATGTACATCTTGCCTTACAGTTAGAAGACACAACTCGTCAAGATTTCCTTCAAAAGAGAGGGAAGGGTGCAATGAAAATTAGAGAGTGGCTTTTTGTCTGTACCTGCTTCAGAATAACAAAATGATCAACACTTATGTGTAATTGAATATGCAATGATGCCTCTATGTCTTTCAATAATTGCCTGCATATGCAGTCTGGTGGCACCAGCAGCAGCAGCAATAGATGCCCAGTCCCCTACTGAAAACATTTACATAGTCCCTGTTGCCATGCAGAACCGAGTTCACTTTACTGGATTGTAACAGCTTTTATCACTTCTCTCCACTGCTTTACTGACCATGTGCTGAATAAATACGTCCCACAGAGAAGCACTGTACACAAAAATTAAGTTACCTGCCACAAGTGTCATCTGCAAATGACTGTGGTAATCAGGAACTGAAGCATCTTGATAACATCTGGGAGAACATACAGCACAAGAAATGCATTCTCTAATTAGTCACTGTTATGACAGCTAGTGCATTAACATCTAGTGACTAATTACTTATTTACATTGATCCAGCTGAAGCACTAGTTCAGCTTTCTGCCATCTCACTGGTGGCGTGCCACTGCTAGAATGACAACTCATATTATTACTTACAGCGCTTTTGGTTGTAGATATGTTTACAACTAATACAAAAAATATACTTTACAAAAAAGACTCTTCTATAACACTGTAGTTTCATGGTATGTTAATAACACACCATGCAGTACAAGTGCATCTACACAGTTTTAGGTGGCAGTTATCACTGTAAGACAAATGTGTGCTGTTGCCTTGCATTCCTCTAATGCATAAGTCCACTGCAACAATATATACATCAACTAGGATGGATCTCTCTCTATCAAATTATGAAAAGTATTTCTGGATCAAGCTGATTCTCCTTCACAGTAACATTTGGAGATTTCATTATTTATAGCACTGTTGTTTACAAAGCTATGTAGTAGAAAATGCAATCACACTCTGATACACATCGAGATAAGACTAAACAAAAATGTAAATTTTTTTTTTTTATTCAACATCTTAAATTTCCGGAAGTTCTTCACCAACTGCTTTCAAATTTTGACACAATTTTGCATTTGAATACTAGCATGTTTCTATATACCTACAGGAGTGCCATGTAGTATATAAATATAATATATAAAGGGATATATTGTTATCAAAAATCTCATCTTTGTTTGTTTAAAATCTTAACTCTCTGAAAGGTCTTCAATGTTTACTTTGAAAATTTGACACAAAGTTGCATGCAAATAGGCATATGTTTTTACGTATATATTTTTTAATTATGTAAGTATATAATATATAAAGGGGAAACATTTTTGCCAAAAATCTGAAAAACTACTTTACTCATTTACTTCAGATTTTTAGACATTACTATAACAAACATTTGGACTTAACCCGCTGATGAAAAAAAGCATTAAAATAATGTTTTTAATACATCCAAATTAAAGAATCCCCCCATCCACAACACACACAGACATGCACACATATTATATACACCTTATTAAAGTTGACATACCTCTTATTGGATCGGGCTCTGATACACGTCGGACCTGCCTGCGCTTTACAGTTCTACTCCAGTCTGTACCAGTCAACATTGAGTCAATTGATCGCCTCAAATATTCTTCTGCTTCATCAATAAGAGAATCTGTCGAGTCCCCACTCTCCAGTTCCACGTCTGCCCGTAGATCAGGCAGTGACTGGCCAGGGTGTCCTCGATGGTGCAATGGAGCATCTGTAGCCATTAAGATGTAACATGACTGTAATTAGTGTGATTGGAACTTTACTGTATGCCTTTAATAAAAATTTCAACAAATAAAATATAAGAGGCATCTCATTCTAAAAAATTTTGTGCTCCTTTTTTAATAATTTTGCACCAGCAGTTCAAAATATTGCTCTATTCTAGAAAGAAACTTTGAATTCTCAATAGAATGTCCATGTAAACTGAACATTCTTGGCTAATTCAAAAGCGTGTGGCAAATCGGGACTCAAACTCAAGATATTTCCTCGATGTTTGTAGTGTCTTGACAAAAACAGTCATCCCACAACAAGCTCACAGCCTGAATCTGCACTAGCGTTCCAGTTTGATACAAATTTTAATTGACAGAAAACTAATTTCATATAACGTCTTAGAGTGAAATTTGTTTTCTGAAATGTGGAGCACAGGCTGTGGCTAACTCATTATCCAAAACATCCCTTCTATAAGATGTGCTAGTTCAGAAAGGTGTCAAGGAAAGCCTCCCAGGAGCTTGGAAAAATAGACTAGAACACAGGCAATTAAAACTTTTAGTAGGTCTAATGAGCTTGGATAGTACAGGTGCTAGACCACTGTACTTTAACCACAAAGATGTGGGCTTCTGTCCCTGCCTGGCACACAGCTCTAATTGGCCTTGGAAGTTCATCTTTTCATTAAAAACACACACTGTTGCATTAAATTCCAAAAGCCAAAGGAGAAGCACGGTATTAACTATAAATTCTTTGTAACTGTACGACACTAGCACATATAGGACTTAACCATTTTAGGACATTTAGAATGACATGTTTTCATATAGCATAAAAGTAATGCACAATCCTGAATTGATATTAGTTCACAAACCTGCACGGATACCTTGATACTAACTGAATACATACAACAATTCTGGACTGCAAAAGGCTCTACTCCCATGGCAAATTTTTCACTGCTACTCATTTCAAAGAGACACAAACATAAATGACTTTTATCAAACCTGAAAGCAACTCATTTCTTCTAGCATTTGATTTTCCAGGGTGAATATAATAGTCTATAAAAATATATATAAAAGGGATTGAAAGAAATGGATGCCTTTTATAACAGACACAAAATATTGTAAAACTAACTAGTTTTGAAAAAAGATATTTTGATACTACACAAATATTTTACATTATTTCTTACCAAAGAAAGTAACTCTGTTTCTCGTTCTTGCTTTTGACAATCTTGTTTGGGGCTGTTTTGCAGACCAATATGATGGAGTATACAAGTCTGCTTCAGACTGTGGAGTAGCATAGGAAGGTGCAAATGGAGTAACGTGACCCCACCGGCAACGTGTTGGTGATGAGGGAACAGAACCCCATGTCGGCTTCTGCGGCACACCTGCTTTGTGATAGGAATCTGGAGAAGGTCTCCATGAGTACCTCCTTTTGGATTCAGGATATTCGTATGATGACTGATGGGTTATGGATGTCAGTGACCCACGATAACGAGTACTCCCTGGTACACTGTCCCATCCGAGCCTGTTTTGAGAACTACCATAGCTTATTGGGCCACTCTGTGAACAGTCACAGGATGGAGACCAAGCATCCTTCCCATAATCACGGAAATGAGAATAGCCTGGAGATATCAGACTAGATCCTGTGTGCCCATCATGTCCTCCATTCACATTCTTCATATATGCATGAGCATGAGGGTAATTCCTACAAAGAGCAGGACCAACCACTCCAGTGCAACCTCCTTCAACTTCATCCTGGCAAAGATGATCTGCACTGCGTGAAAGCTCTGGTACCATACTTGTGAAGTTGATGTCAGACAATAACGTTCTTCGTGCCTCTCGAGTTTTTTCAGAGAGTCGTAGGGAATACTTATTTGGCAGTTGTTGCACTGGGAGTGTGAATTTTGATGGTAAGGTTGTAAAGTTGTGCGCCACCTTATGTGCTAAGTAGCTTTCAGATTTCCAGTGAGATGGTAATGCAGTGATATCAGTTTGTGCTTCAGACTCTCTTTTTATGGCATTCTTTTCTGAAAGAATAGGTCTCACTGGAGACTGTTTGCATTCAGAACCACTTGTTTTACTCACCACTGGTGAAAATTTTACAGTGGCGCTCCTTGGGCTGGCAGAAAACAAAACGGTGCCATGGCCTCGGCTACCGGGCAGTGGGTCACGCACTATCGGCTGGTGGATAAGGGGATTTGGTAGAGTGTTTCTTCTGGACACACGTCCCTGTTGCTCAATTTCATCAACAACTCCACACTTTGATATGTCTGTTTCCACTAGTACAGACTGTGTCCATACTTTCGTCAGGTTAGATTCTTTTGACGCATCTTTAGCATCTTCTATTGATCCCCTGTCCTCACCATCTGTCTCTTGTGCCTCTTCAGGTAGTTCATCAAAATGGTCAGCCTCAGAAAATTTCACCAAGACACTGCCCGGCTGCCAATTCTCTGCTTCAGTTATTGATACGAGGTCTTCCTGCAGCATGCCCAACTCTTTTGTTTCCTCTGTCGTAAATATGAGTTCGATGTCATCCACCTCTTCAGACTCGTTGTCAGACTCGCCGGCGTTCTTGCCACCCTGTGGGGATACCTGCTCCTGCTCACTGCATGCTGATTTGTCTCCACTGCTCTCTGACAGTGACTTGATGACTTGCACTTGTTCACCTTTCTGTGTCTTCGTCTCATCTGAATCCAGTTTAACAGCATCTCTATTGCCTTTATCAGCAACACTATTCTCAGTATTCTCTGTAATTTGATTTGCATTTTTTATAGCTGTAGAAATAGTTTGGAGATTATGTGCAGCTTGTGTAGTAGCTTCAGCACCTTTTACTGGCACAGATGAAGTAGTTACTCTTGCCTCTATATTTTCCTGCACAGCTTCAGCGGAGCTTCCTGTTTTACCTGATAGATCCTTTCCTTCAACAATCAATTCTGAACTTTCTTTCAGTTTTTTGTTTGTGGAAGACTCCATGTGTTCAGTAGCTTGCTCTACTGCAGACTGCTCCTCACGTGGGTGTAATACATTACCCACGAATTCTGGAACATTTTTTACATCCAAAATTCGCTGCCGCAAAATGTGGTTTTCCAGTGAGAGTTTTTCAATTGTGTCTGTGTAAACAGCACTCGATCGTACTTTAAGTCGCAGTGCTTCCAATTCTGTACGTGACTTATCGAGGGCCACACGTAAGGCAACAACTGTCTGATGCAGTGCCCTCACTGTCTCCAGGTGCTGTGTGTCAGGGGCCAATGGAGCAAACATTTCCCCACATTCTGTGCTTTCCATTCAGCTTCTACTGTCATGACTATACCCTTATATCACGCAGACAGTGACTTTTTGAAGCAATAATCCTAGATTTCTCACTCCCCTCAAAAGTAATTATGAATACTGCTCAGAGTGCCACAGGAGGACTACCTTCAACAATCTGAAACAAAAAGAGCAGATTGTAATATTATAACAATTGTCCACATTATGTCAGGATACAAATGCTACATAATGATGAGAGAATCAAAGCAACATTCAAATGAGTATTTGATTGAAGAGCAACAATGTAGAAATCGTTTGCCAAGCTTCTGAAAAATTTACTGAACTAACAGCTGAGTAAGCTAAGGTAGACTAAGGTTATCTTCGCCTGTTGTGCATTAGTAATTATTTAAATATTACCAGTTTTACAACTAAATCTTAATAAAAAGTAACTTGACACCACTGCAGAAAATATATACGCTTATGAAAATTCTAACGCAAGGAAATCACTTGGAAAGTATTAAATATTGACAGCAGTGTAAAAAAAAAAAAAAATAATAATTTTCAGGCTGTCATGTTGTTATCTGATGTGAATGTGACTGTGATTATAATCCAAGACAGACTGATCTGTCACCATCAGTGCACATACATACATTGAATGTAATCATGAATATAATCAGTGATACTGCTTTCAACAATGTAGTATACAGTTTATCTGATAATTAGCCTATTATAGCTTTTTCAACAAATCAAAACTGTCACTTCCTCAGCCTCACACACAACAGTAATTGAGCAGGGAATATGGAGAAACTGAGTTAAGCGTTTTTAAATAAAACTGTCGTAGCACATGTCTAAATCGATAAGATTTTCATAACAGAAAACATTGAACAACGGTCACTCAACAACTGCCCCAAGGCAGAGCAGTGGGGAGGCAGAGGAGGGGATAATTGAAAGGCCTCCACAGTTCACCTGGCAAACAGGTTTCAGGTGCTGTCTGTGGCTGCTAAAGATCCTGAGCCATATGCAGTCGGTTGCCCCATTTCAGAGGGAGCTTCTCAGCCTGCAAGATATGATCATTCACAGATAGTGAGACTACTAGTAACTCAGAGCTCCAATGTCAAGCACAAATACGGCTCCTTAGGGATATTGCTACCAAAGAGAGGAAGAAGGCCAGTGTGCACTCTTCAAGCATTCTGGAGGGGGCAGGGGGGCGGTGAGTCATCCTAGATGTGGAGAGGGTGCTTCCAGATGCCATGAAAAGCACAGGGTGCAGCCAACTGCAAGTGGTGGCTCATGTTTGTAATAATGATATGTGTTGCTTGGGATTGGAAGAGATACTCTCTGGTTTCAGACATCTGTCCAAAGTAACAAAGACTGCCAGTCTTGCTTGCAAGATGAAGGCAGAGCTCACCATCTGTAGCTCATCGACAGGATCAATTGCAGTCCTTTGGTAGAGTCAAGTGGAAGGTCTGAACCAGAAACTTAAATGGTTCTGTGATTGTGTCTGTTGCAGATTCCTCGACTTTTGCGGTAGGATTGTGGTGCTTCAGGTTCCACTTAATAGCAGGGGTCCATTTCACACAGAAGACAAACAGACAGATAGTGCAGGCTGTGTGGAGTGCACTTGGTGATTTAAGTTAAAGGTTCTTGGAAAAGTACAAAAAGGACTTCATTCTCAAAGGGTTCATGCCAAACAAAGGATAAGAATACACCTAGTAAAAATTGGTATTATAGTTTTAAGCTGTTGTAGTTGTGTTGGGAAAGAACCAGAGCTCCATGCCCTTGTAGAAAGCACTGAAGCTCAAATTGTTATATGTACTAGAAGCTGACTGAAGCCAGGGATAAGTTTTGCCAAAATTTTTACGAAAGACTTAATGATGTTCTGAAAGGACAGATTAAATACAGTTTGTGGTGGCTTGTTTGTTGTTGTTAGCAGGAGTTTGTCTCGTAGAGAAGTTGAATGTGAGTTAGTGTGGGTAAAAGTCATACTTGACAACTGGAATAAATTAATAATTGGTTCCTTTTACCGACTCCTTCATTCAGATGATACAGTTGCTGAACAGTCCAAAGAGAAGCTGAGTCTCGTTTCAAACAGGCATCCCACTCATATAATTATAGATAGTGGTGACTTCGATCTACCCTCAATATGTTGGGAAAAGCACATTTAATGGTAAACAAAAATAATTGTCCCAAATCATACTAAATGAAAATTATTTCAAACATTTAGTTCAGGAGCCCATTCAGAGTGTAAAAGGTTGTAAAAATATACTTGAGCTCTTATCCTGAGCAAAAAGGGAGCATCATGACAGATACAGGGATTAGTGACTGCAAGATCATCATAATGAGACTCAATACCATAACATCCAAATCCACCAAAAATTAAAGCACATAAAAATTAACTTGATGCCTTCCTAAGAGACAGGCTCCACTCCTTTCAAACTATCTATATAAACACAGACAAGATGTGACTTAAATTCAAAGAAATAGTATCAACAGTAATTGACAGATTTATACCAATCAAACTAATAAGAGACAGAACTTACCTCCTCGGTACACAAAACAGGTCAGAGCACTGTTGCAGAAGCAACCAAAAAACCATGCCAAATTTGAAACAAAGCAAAATCTCCAAGATTAGCAATGTTCCACAGAAGCTCGAAATTTAACACAGATTTTTTACTAATTTCAAAAATAGAATTCTGTCTCAAAACCTGGTAGAAAATCCAAAGAGATTCTGGTCATACATAAACTGCACCAGGGGAAGATAGTCAATACTTAAATTGTGTGATTGCTATGGTAATGTTATTGATGACAGTGCTCCTAAAGCAGAGTTACTAACACAATTTTCCGAAATTCCATCACGAAAGAAGACACAGTAAATATTCCAAAATTTGAATCAAGAATACCTGGCAACATGAGTAAGTAAATATCCTCTTTATTCGCACAAAGTAGTGACTGTTATCGACAGAGGATCTCAAATTGATTCCAAATTTCTAGATTTCCAGAAGCCTTTCCCCAAGAAGATCAAAAACAATGGTAAAATGATTTTGACAAGATATCTCAACTTAAATTGGAATTATCACACAGATAATATTGTGGGGAAGGCGAACCAAAGAACATTTGGCAGATGCAACAGGTCTACTAAAGAGACTGCCTACATTATGCTCGTCTGTCTGTCTTCTGGAGTACTTGCTGCATGGTATGGGATTCTTACCAGATAGGATTGATGCCAGAGATCAAAAATCTCCAAAGAGGGGTAGCTCACTTCATATTATCACAAAAAGTAGAGAGAGTGTCATGGATATGATATGTGAGTTGGGGGTGGCAATTGTTAAAACAAAGGCATTTTTCATTGCGATGATATCCTCATAAAATTTCAGCCCCCAACTTTCTCCTCTCAATGTGAAAATATTTTGTTGATTACTCTATGTTGGAAGAAATCATCATAATAAAATAAGACAAATAGGAGATGGCACAGAAAGATTTAAGCATTTGTCTTATATGCTGTTCACAAGTGGAATGGTAGTGAAATAGTCTAAAGATGTTGCTGAACACACTACCAGCCATTTAAGTGTCAGTTCCAGAATAGTCATGAAGGTGTAGATGTAGGAGTTGGTGACTGCATATCATGTAGGAGCCTCTTCTCAAGCTGGGATACTTACATTCATATGATGTTATTCATAATAAGTAACAAGGGACCGATGGCTTTTGCAGTCTGGATCCTTCAGCCCCCACAAACCAACCATAATAAGCAACAGAAATTTTTTCAAACAAACTACAGTATCCATAAATGTGACACAAGACACAAACACAATTTCCGCATAGAGACAGAGATCTTTGTAAAAGGAAAAAAGATTATGATGGATGTAATGAACACCCCCAATATCAAACAACATATCAATGATATGCATAAATATGTGTCTGAAAGATGTCACAAGGTAACATTTATATTAACAGTTTTAGTTAAAAGTTGTCACAAATGATTATGGGTTTTGATCAATTAAAGATTATCTCTAGAGCTAAAAGAAAAACAGACATTAATGAGTAATCATTTGAGCAGATAACACAGACTGAAAATCTTTAAAAAATTTAAAACTGTGCTGTTAAAAATCTTGTCTAGAGCTATTCCTCTGTCTTTATAGCTTTTGAGTAAGTTCTTTTACAAAGAAATTTGACATTTGACAACCTGGGATTAATCAGATATAATTTTAAAACTTTTAAAATATGTTCAGTCTATGTTACCTATTCATATACTTATTCAGGTTTACTTATGTTTATAGATCTGAAGATGATCATTAATTGATCATAACTAGTAGTCAATTGTGAAAATTTGCAACTGAGACTGTTAAAGTAAATATTTGGAAAGATTTTGAAACCACTCATTGCTCAACATGTATATTATAAACTTCTCTTTCTTTCTCATCCTGTCTGGTAAGTCTCCCCTGACCTGGGCTCCTGGGTGACATTACCAAACTCTACCCCTTTTTCTAAACCTCCCCAGTCCTTTTCCTTCACCCCTCTTCCATTCCCTTCAACCCTTCTACCAGAAGAAGGAGCCACTGGCTCCGAAAACTTGCATATGTAAAACCTCTTTTTATGTGTTGTCCTGCTGCCACTTGGTGAGTAGATTTTTTATCTATCCAATTGCATTATATTATAAACTTCATGATTTTTAGATACAACTCAGAAAAATCGCACATTAAAAGTCACATAACTTCATATGAGGATAGTGTGGGACCCATACGTGAACAGGCAAATGACTGGGTCGATCTAAGAAAATTATGGAAAACCTACATCTGGACCCCATTCCTCCTGACAGGAGTCCTGTGTCTGAATAAGTGTGTCAGCCTAGTCCTCTATGAACCAGCCTACTTCAAATTTGTCTATGGCCTGTTTTCCAATATGACTAATTTTGGACAAATGTGCTGACTGATTAAACTTGCAATATGTGAAGAAGAAGTATAACATAACCTTTAATGTTTACAAAACCTGAACAGACAGTTTCAAAACATGACAAATGACCAATATCTCCTAATGAAAGTATCCTCATTGTGTGAGCTTTTTTTAATTATTTCACAATTTCTCTAAATGGGGTATTTGTAGTCTTACAAAATACTACAATATAATCAAATGCATAGCACCAGAGACCACAACCTGTGTCTTATTATTCATTCAGCTGTCTACCATTCTTATTTGGTCATAAATGCCCCCCCCCCCCCAGATTCAAAAAGATGAAGCTGAAATGCAAATGGGGGCAGCAATGTATGAAATTATGCCCTAATCGTTATGAGACATGCAGCAATAATAAGCTCATGAAGATCATGGCGGAGAAAAGTGGACAGTTTGGTCACTAACGGTTTTGTTGAAACAAGAGTGCCCGGCTCTATCACTTCTGCCCTTCAAAATCCTCCTCTGTCTTGTAAGTGTTATATTAAGATGAATGAAAATGTAATTCCATACTCAAGGAAATTTCAATATTTATGTCATCACTCTCTAATATAACACGTTCAGAAATGGTCCGAACTCTCATGTGGCAACACTGTAGTTGAAAACTGACACAAAAATTTCACATACCCTCCACATCGTTTCACTGAAGTCAGCAGAAAATGTGTGAAAATAGTAAATGCATTTACAGTATTTTTAAGCAGGTGTGAGTAAAATCTTGTGCTAGACATGTGTTCAAAATTTGTGTCTCCAACAAACATAGCAATGTCTTATCATGATGATCTTCAATCAAATGCTTGTGCAGGTGTGGCAATGTCTACATTTGTTTGCTACTCTTTCAATAATAAAAAGCAGTACATATTTGATCACAGTATTGGCAGCAGGTTTTGTTTTTCCACCTACCTTATCCATATTCAGGTGGAAACAATCCTTGTTATTTGTCCAATAAAAGCAAATTATTGATTTGGATATGTCAAGAATTTTAAGTTGCAGAATAAATCAGCAAAATTTTGGAACAGAAGTGAAACTATAGAGGCAATATTGATTAGGATAATAGAGATGACATAACATTCATTCACATGTAACAGCATGTAGACTAGTGCACACAAACTGTATGCTTTGTAATATCTCTCAAGTATCAGAAAGATCCAATTACATGGATAGTTTTTCATCTTGACTTAGTATCAGATCATGAGAGAGGTCATTCAGGATAAAGTATCTGCTTCAATGGAGAAGAAAAAGGCCATATACTCCTTTGAAGAACAAGTCTAGAACAGGTCTGAAACAATCAAGAAAAATCACCGTAAACAAAATTCAAGATAAGTGAACATAGATTTTAGTACAATTGGTCCAATAGCAATCCATCACTGGCAGTCATTACTACATTGTGTCAAGGAGGTGAAGGGTGGGGATGTTGAAATACTATGCAAAGACTGTTAGTTTGTTCCCATTCATTCCGGTGCTTCATATTCTATGCCGTATCATTGCAGTAAAAACACACAGCATCAAAACTAGTTACTTCCCATAAATATTCTGAATATTATTTGACCAGAAGGCTGGTTGTGGGAGCTCCCCAACACTTTATTCCTCATTTCCAATACGGGAAGAGAGACACTGAGATTTAATTAGGTAATGATTCAATATTGATACTTATATTGAACACAAAACACAATTAAGAAAAGAAATTTGGAAAATAATTATACAGAGACCAAATGGATAGCCAATACTTACCATCAAAAGATGTAATTCCTAGTATACCTGAGAAAAACTTAGTTAGGATGTCTGGTTCAATGTAAGAAAAGGCCAGCAGGCTCTAATCTCACCAGGTGAAATAAATGCATAAATAAATAAAATAAAGTATGGTATGTTTCTATCAGTAATACTATGAATTAATTGTACCATCTGGAGAGAGGAACTGGCCAGGCATTTTGTCTCTGTAATTTCTCTCACATGGGATTCATGTCCATGTATGTGTGGATCCTACTAGACACGATATCCGTATTTAAATTAATTTATGGTAGTTGTATAATGCTGTATGTTTACCGATATTTGAGATACTCATTTTTTACATTCTGTGATCTGTATAGGCACAGATTTTATATTAAACACCTAATTAAAAACATGCAAAAGTAATCATCTGGTGATACCCTCCCACCACATCACCAAAAAGGCAAAAATCATACACAGGAGTGAAACAGACAACGTTAAATTAAAATCATTGGCTCCTAAATTCAATGAATTCTTTTCAACAATAAGTAAAGACACAGGGAAAAACATCAAAAGTAGAGCCATTAGACTTATTTAGATAGATACCATCAAACAATGCAAAGTACAGGACAGATAACAACAATGCTACACAAGTCTGTGTGAATGTGTATTTGCTACTTCAGAAGAAGGGCTTTTGACCAAAAGATTAAACATAAAGCAGTCTTTTCGTTGTGGTTCTACATCTACTCTATATGATGAATAGCAATCTATACTTTTCACAGTTAGACAGGCATTACACACTATACCACCAGATACCAGTTTTGCCATAACAGAACAATGGCAGATTTTTTTGTGTCTGTAATATTTTGGAAAGTCGTTTTTGTGACAGACTGATCTCCAGAATAGACCAAGGTACAGATTAGGCTAAAAATGGCAGTCTGATTGTGAGTTGGAAAGGCCGAAGAGTGTGAATACAAAAAAATAAGTTAGGGGAGTTTATTATGTTTTAGTTTCAATATTTACAGAGATACATACATGAACCATGGACCTTGCCATTGGTGGGGAGGCTTGCGTGCCTCAGCGATACAGATAGCCGTACCGTAGGTGCAACCACAACGGAGGGGTATCTGTTGAGAGGCCAGACAAACGTGTGGTTCCTGAAGAGGGGCAGCAGCCTTTTCAGTAGTTGCAAGGGCAACAGTCTGGATGATTGACTGATCTGACCTTGTAACAATAACCAAAACGGCCTTGCTGTGCTGGTACTGCAAACGGCTGAAAGCAAGGGGAAACTACAGCCGTAATTTTTCCCGAGGGCATGCAGCTTTACTGGAGATGAATACACTAAGCAGATTCAGAAGGATGTAGGTTGCAGTAGGTACTGGGAGATGAAAAAGCTTGCACAGGATAGAGTAGCATGGAGAGCTGCATCAAACCAGTCTCAGGACTGAAGACCACAACAACAACAACATACATGAGTGTTTTTTAAGCCTCTGCTGTATAGGTTGTCCTGCATAACAGGTGTGTTGTATGGGAATATCATCAACCTGCCCTATCGACCCACTATGCACGGCAGCCTACTAGTCAGATGCAAGAAACAGTTTTCCAGCCCTCGAAGTGTAGGTTTCCCAGCACAGCAAGTGTGATGTGTTGAAGTAGCATCTGTCTGCTTTGATGGCAACTTACATGTCATCGGATAAAATCAGTTTCCAAGCCCTTGGTATATAGACTGTGCAGCATGGGAGGCATGTCGTAGGAGTAATACCAGTCTGCATTACTTGTCTCTTTTGCAGTGGATGCACGTGGAGATGAGCATGCCTGGGAGGGGGGAGGGGGGGGGGAGGGAGGGGAGATGAAATGCATAGAGGAGAAGAGAAGAGAGGGGGGTCAGGAGGGGATGAATAGGGAGAGAGGGGGGGGCAGGAGGGAGGAAGGGGAAGGAGGAGATGAATAGAGATGGAAAGAAAGAGGGGAGGGAATGGACAGAGAGAGGTGGGAGGATGAGAGGGACAGATATGGAGGTGAGGAGACAATAGGCAGAGAGAGAGGAGAGGAGGAGATGGACCAAGAGCTGTGCGCATTATATGTGACATACATGAATGCAGATGAAGCTGCAGGGTAAAGCATATATAACAATATGTGTAATAAAGAAAAGAGAAAGAGTGGATAAGTTAACAGAAATTAAGTCCACGAGAGTTTCAGGATGGAAGAATGTATCGGAGAGCATATCCTCACCTCCAGAGTTCAAGTAAACAAGTGTGGGGTGGGAGAATCCAAATGTGTAGCAACAACTCAGGTCCCTTGAGTAATGCTGCACATCATGTTCAGAATTTGCCTGTTAGTAAGCAGCAGGATTTTTTCCCCCACACTAAAGGCTGATCTTCATTGATTAGACTTGTGGAGTACTACGTGAGAATCAGTCTCACTGGCAGCAGCTGCTGCAGAACAGAATTTCAAGCTTTGATATTTCACAGAGACATTGAAAGAATAAGTATTTCATTTTAAATGACCTGATTGTAGGTTCTTGGAGAAACACTGTAATTATTGCAAAAGAAAACATATTGTTTGCCTACCCGCAAATTTTTATTTTCGGCAACCTAAGTTTCAGGTTTTGTATAACACTAAAAATGGGACTTATAAGCTGACATGTATGTAGTGTAAAATAAAATGCTGTAAAGAAATTACATGAAAGGTGTGTTTTATTGTGTAATATTATTTCAGTGCCCACTACAACAATCCTCAAGAAAGTATGAAAATTCAAATCTCAGCATCATTCGGGAAAATTATATGAAACACGAAATCACAAACTGCACAAAAGTCACAGGACTAATAAATAACATCTTCAGATTACCTCATGTTCAGCACACTTCAAACCCAAAATCTACAACACTCTGGTCAAATCTAGCCTCTTGACTGGCAGCAAAGCTTGGACAGTCTGTAGAGACAGCAAATGGAGACTACTGAGCACTGATATGTGGTTCAGAAAAATTAGATCTAGGTAAACACTAAGGTACAGCAAAAGATCTGAAGATGTTCTTAAGGATCTCAAACTAAAATCAGTTCTCAGCAGAGTACAGAACATTTTGGAAAAGACCATGTACTATGGATAAAGACTGATGGATCACAAAAAAAACCTCAGATACTAACCTATAGGCAGAAGAGATGTAGGAGAACCAGCAAGGAGGTAAGGGAGATGGACTGAGACCATAACAGGCCAGTTGGACTAATACTGGATAGGAAGTAGTAGTAGTAGAAGAAGAAGAAGAAGAAGAAGAAGAAGAAGAAATTATGAACTGAAGGATCTATGAAAAAGGAAGCAATGAAAAACAACTGTGAAAAATCATTTAACAGCATCAGAAGTCAAGACAACGTGCATATCAGGATCAAATGAGAACATCAGGGAAGAGTATTTAATTTTTATGCAACACAAAGTATCAAATTGTTTTATATTACTTACTGTTGTCAAGGTATTGTTAATATAATTCAATTAATTTTATTGCTCATTTTAATTCTGCTACATTATACTCAAGCTAGACAACATGAGTAGTTAAGTCCAATTCTTAGAACAAACTTTACCATCATTGTCTGTCTCGAGATAACCTGTACTTATTAAGTGAAATACAATATTTTGACTCCACTGAGAAGATGATAATCTCTTACTAAGATAATAGCCTCATAAAATTTTAAAATCATGATTTTAAAGCTGTCTCAAAGAGAATAATTTCCTAAATGTAACATCTAAATCTCTCTCACTTTCTTAATATTTATCCCATTAAATGGGGACCCCTGTTTCCACGATTTGGCAAATTTATTTCTTCTAACTTTATAGCTAGATGCCAACCCTATAGCCAAGTACAACAGCTAACATGGGGGAGGGAAGTCATGTGAGCCATTTGTACATGGATTGCGTAAACTTTGTTCTGTGTATATCATTTGGTACTTTGCTGTTTGTGTATTGTGTTTTCTTAGACAGAAATTGAGGACTAGTCCAGTACTTGCTTAAACGGGTGTGAGAAGCTACCTGAACACCACACTCACTCTGGCCAAAGTATCAGCCAACAGTCATTAATCCACCACGTGGATTCAATCTGGGTGTAGTTAGCTTTCCTTTCTCAGACGTAATACACTGTATGTTAAGCTGTAGGAGCCATTGTAAATGAAGCATCAATTTAAAACCAAACATTGGCCAATTGCTAGATCACAACCAGACCAATTTTCATATTGGCATTTACAGCCAGTTTCGCCAATCAGCTGATACAGCAATACATCAAACATTTGACGACATCCATACGTATATTGTTCTATGGATGAATAAACAAATAAATAAATCAATCAAAAATTCACAAAGTTATTTGTCAGAATGTATTGGTAAGCCACAGCCTACTGGACTGAATAAATATTTGGGCTACCATATTTCTCTTCCAGTCATTATGTCAAAAACTACGGCAGACAATTCCTTTGTCTTACTACTTACTCAGAGTAATAAATAAGAGAATATAACAGTTAACACTACATTAAAAAAAAGAGGATAGGGCTGGAGAAAATTGGCTATACAAGGACTAGTTACAAAAGTCACATATGATCCTTGATCACATAAAAGAGAACTGGGAGGAATTACAGGGAAACCAATATACCTCCATTCCATTTCACGTCTCTCTTTTGCCAGATAGCTGAACTTCTAGTTCCAAAATATAGAGTTTTGTTTCAGTTTTTGTCCATTATATTAGTGTGTTGCAAGTGGCTAAGTTCCCTTCCTATGTTTATACTCAATCTCTTCCATATTTTAAGGGATTCCATAGTTACACATGGTGACTTCATAAAAAACATGTATGCACACAAAATGATGTTAACCACTTGCATTTAAATACTTAAAGTTGGATAGTAAATAAATATTATGAATTAGTTTGGTTCTTTTAGTTCTATAGTACCAGTCAAAATGATGATGTGAGCCCTCAGTTTAGAAAGTGGTTTTCATAATAGTTCTTGGAGTCCAACCACAAATTAGCCTGAATTAAGAGGGTGGTACAGAAATTGTCAAATTACACAAACTGAACCAAAATATTTGGTAGGGAACTGATACCCTACATGCCTCAGGTAGTTTTCCTTTTCTTTCACTTCTCCATGGATAGGAGTTACTTTGCACATTACAACAACACTCATATCATTGTCCTTGTGTTTCTTTGCCTTCAGATGTCACAACAGATGTAAATGACACGAGAATACATATTTATATTCGACATATTTACTTGTTCACATGCAAGCAACTTCTTCACCCATGCGGATATATGGGCCTTGTATAGTAAGTAATGTCTATACCGTACATATGACATACAAAATAACACCTTTGTTACTACATATTTATCGTTGTTTCATGACTTACGCATAATTTAGGCATGAGTCCGCCCGTTCTCATTTCTCTTCACCACTGAGTACATATTATTGTGTTCTTTAGTGTGTCCAAAATTTCCAGTTCTTTTCGCCCTCACAAAACCAAATGACAATCCATAGCTGTTTCACTACATTCAAATGACGGTCAGCAGTTATAAAATATCTAATAAATGCGTGTAGAAGTCAAGGATTAAGGAATGTATGTGTGTGTGTGTGTGTGTGTGTGTGTGTGTGTTGACAGGTAAAATTCATTTTCTCACATTATGCTGGAATTGTTGAACTTAATTTTAAGACCATAACTTGTTTTAGGAATTGTATTGGTTGGTTCAACAATCATTTTTCATTGCTGCTTTATCGTAATGGGGATCGCCGAATCCTCACAATGTGTTTCTACCAATTTCACAAGCCTTCTTGTGCGATATGTGTCACGATACATTGAAATAGCACGCAGTTCTCGCACCTTTAAAAGTGGTTATAAAAGAGTGGTGACATGGTAATTACTATTACTGTTCGATATTGATTACAAGAAACCGCATTCAGTGGAGAATAGCAATGGTATATACCACTAAAGTTTTAGCAGTGTGTTCTTTAATCACTGTACGTATTATTATTTCTCGCATAGCATTTACAACTTTGTTTTTGCGTTATGCACTACATGGTATGTTGTAGTGCTTAGTGTGATACTAACCAACTTCAGTCGTACACACAGCTGGTCAGTTTAATAACAAACACGGCTACTTTGACAGTTTTGACAGCTGAAGACGATCTTGACAGATGGCTTAGCACATACCAGGAGACTTTAAACTATATTCACCAAAAAGGAAGTGCATCGGATTGGCTGTTAATAATGAAGTGAATTTATATTAACGTTCGTAAAACGGCAATTCTACAACAATTACAACGTCGTAATGGTAACTACTTCTGAAGTAATACCACACAGCAAACAAAACTATTGAAAATGTGATATAGGTCATGCAAAATCGATGTTTATAATCGATCAATACGTATCGATTATAGCTAAAGTGGCTGATTTCATGCGTTCACTAATTTACGGTACTGGAAATATCAAGATTCGAAAGAATATATTCAAGAGTTCAACACAACGAACTCACTCAGCAATATAATTGAAGCCCTGACGTATTCAATCAGCATATCACCTAAGAATTTCATTGCTTGCGCTGTAGATTGTGAATCAGGATAGAATTTAACTACAAAATGATACAATAAATAACCGACAAAGCCAGGAGCGACCTTTAAACAAATTTATTGGATTCAACCTCTTCTCGAAGCGAAAAAATAATAAACGACAAATATTTAGAGAAGATGGTTTTGGAATCATAAATAGTCTGAAGGCACCCTCTTTAACGTATATCTTGACTCATTTCATGGCCCTCGAGATTCTTGATGACAGTCTTGGAGCACGATAAATGAGAATGAGTAAGTACCAACTTTAACACCATCTAGAATTAATGTGTAGATCGTTCTACCATACTAACGTCAATAAAAAGGAAACTGGAACGTAAAAAATATTGTTGAACTGAAATATTTATATCCCTATGTAGTGTAGCATGTCTCTGTTTTTAGCTGCTGCCCTAAAATATATCTCTCTTGTTGTAGCAACCATGTTGTGTGTGTGCTTTGTATTGGACCCTTTTTTCTTAAAGTTTCTGTAGCAGATTATTGGCCCAGTCCATCAACGAAGAAAGAAACTGGATTCTGTAATTTTGTAGCACATTAGCGTGTGTTGTAGGATACACACGGTTCGTACTGTGTATACGCAAACAACTGCTACACATTCATGTATAGAACTTTTGCAGCTGTAAATCTGAACTGTTTTACAGGGCTGCAATTGATTACGGTGGTATTGAGCGCTGTGTGGGCCTGAAAATTCGAGGGTCAACAGAAACCTCCGATCTTACTCGTCTGCTTTGACCCGTGACGTAAGCGTGTTGTGGTGTGTGACGTCATTACGGCGCGGAGTTTAGTCTTGTTTTTGTTTGTGGTGCTCTCTGGTGGTGTGTTCATGGTTTTCGTTTGTTTTAATTTAATGCTCATTGCTGTATGTCGGGTGAGTTTGTTATTGAGTGTATTTGGTTGTGGTTTTTTGTTTAGGAATGGATATGAAAGACCGCCTTAATAGTGTTCGGTTGAGGGCGATGATGGGCGAGACAGCGTTAGAACTTATCAAGTTCTTACAACTATTCGGTTTAATCGCCGAAGTTGTTAAGTGTTCTCTTTGCCTTGAGGGGATGAAATTGGTTAAAGTTCCGGCCTCTCGGACCAGCGACGGATACATGTGGTGTTGCCGGAAAGATGGCGTATGGCGTTCTATAAGGCGTGGTACCTGGTTCGAGAAGTCTAGATTGGGCATGCGTGAGATTGTGCTTATTACATATTATTTTTGTTATAGATGCCCACAGAGTTTTTCCGCGTTTGAGACTGGTGTGAGTGAGAGGACTGTTTTAGACTGGTATTCCTTTTGTCGTGAAGTGTGTTCGGAATTTATTAAGTACAGGGGTAAGTTGGGTGGGCATGGGGTGCTTGTGGAGGTGGACGAGTCGCAGTTTGGTAAAAGGAAGTATGGGAGGGGGAAGTCTGTGGCTGGTCTTTGGGTGTGGGGGGGCTGTTGTTCACGGGGTGGGGGTACTGAATGTGTTTTTAGGGTTGTGGAGGGGAGGTCGAAGGCTGAATTAGTGGGGTTAATTGAGGAGTATGTAGAGCCCGGGTCCACAATAGTTTCTGATGCTTTTTCTTCTTATAGGGGGTTGGGTGACAGGGGATTTAATCATTTAGTAGTGAACCACAGTCTAGAATTTAAGAATTATGATACTGGGACTTGCACTAACACAATTGAGGGGATGTGGGGGGCGGTTAAGTCAGTTCTTGGGAGGGGGAAGAGGCGCTCTTCCAACCTTCAGTCTCATTTAGATGAGTACTGTTGGCGGAAGAGTGTCCCAGAGGCCTATTGCATTTTTCGGGTTTTTTTAAGGGCTGTGGGTAAAATGTTTAGGCCGAAAGTGGTTAGTTAGGGTGCATTTGTGTGTGATTGTGGTGGCTAATCTAGTTTGTGGGGCTGGAACTTTTTTGAGGTAAGTTCCGTTTTTTTTTGTTTTTGATGTGTGTTTTGTGTCAACAGAAACATCCGATCTCACGCGTCGGCTTTGACCCGTGACGTTAGGGACCTACACATTGATCTGTAGCGTAGCCCTGAATACGAGGTTAGGTTGGGAGGTTTTTTTTTGGCGGGGGGGGGGGGTCAGGCCTCGAGTACCACTTGTTTATTATTATCTTTGTTCGATCGTAATTTATGTGATTGGGAGCTGTTGTAGATGTATGTAGGTGTAAGGGAAGTGTTCGTTTTTTTTTTTTGTATTGGAGGATGTGATCGGTAGGTTCTGTTGAGCTACATAGGTCAAGGGAAGTGTCCGATTCTGGATAGGAATGTGTTTTTTGGTATTTGGTCAGTTTTGTGATGTTGATTTATTTCGTTGTTTTGCGTGGTTTTGTATGGAGGTCGGTGGCTACATTTGTGTATATTTAGTTTGTCCCCACCCAAAAACCCCCAATTTCCCACGCTTGTCCCGTTAGAGTCATTAGCCTTTTTGTGAAACTTGTGTATTTCAGTGTTTATAATACGTATGCGATGTTTTTATATCCGCCATATTGGATAATACGTATGCGATGTTTTTATATCCGCCATATTGGAATTGTCGTTTATAGTCGTTTCCGCTACATTTGTGACGTCATGGGTCAAAGCCGACGGGTAAGATCGGACGCTTCTGTATTTCCAAATTCGACCATATGGAAGTCTGTAGTACAAAAATTATTACAAGCCTCAGACGGCTCTTATGAAGCGTATATTTGCGACATAGAAAAATTGGTGACTTTGCAAACGGATACGACATCAGCACAAATAGATGTGTTTAATGCCGCGCTAAAAACGTGGGGCTAAACTAATCGTGTGGCGCATTATTGTCAGAACTGTTGAAGGAGAAATCATGGCATTGTTGGTTGCGTTTTAGAGTGCGTGAGATACGTGGGACATTAAGCTGCATACAGTGTTTGATCAGAAAACAAAGCAACCTGGTTATTCTGTTCTGTCAAAGGTCTTCAATTTGTTGCCATAGGAGAATTTCTATCACTGTAATGTGTATTAGGTTGCGGGTAGGAATTACTAATTAACATTTGTATATCTTTTTCCTTTTTGTTTTACACACACACATACACAGAGATATATATATAGTTCAGAATGTAAGCATGTACAAATTATTTAGCAATGTGAATGTAAAATGACTCATTCCATACCATTCCGATCTGTTGTGCAAAATGATCCATGGAATACGTATCTAACTAATTTCACATGAGTTCTGGTGATGACAGGGTGACACACTCGCTCGTTTTGAAAACTTCTTCAAATGCGGCAACTCAACTGTGAAACCTGATTATCCATCATTAATAGTGCGACTACTTGACACACTGTATGACAATTATGAAAGTCTATGACAGTCATAGTGGGCAAGATTTAAAACATTTAATGGATGTATTAATATCTGATGAAAGTCGTCGTGCTTATCGGAGGGAGAAACGAGATGAGTTAGTTGCACTGTTCGCTACAAAAGCATGACAATAGAGAAACAGAAAATACAGTCACATCATTGGCAAAAATGTTACTTCATCAAATAAATACGAAAAGTCGACAAACAAAAAGAAGCTGAAATTTTTCGGTTGTCTAAATGTCAGACACAAACAAAAAACTGTCGACAGCCAAAATGAACTACCTGACCAGACTTTCATTGGTGAAGTAATGAGTGCGGAATTGGAAGACGACTCGTGAACTGACAATCGTGGAACGACGAATCACAAGGCCAAGAAAGCTGAGTGGTACACATTGTTTACTAAGTTTGCAAAACCACTGCAGACAGGTATGGGCAGTGATTCATTTGCGAATGCACTAGGGAAAGGGACTATTTATTTTGAAGCTTTTGTCGATGGAGAATGGAAGTTAGGCCATATGGATAATGTTTTGAATACTCCAAAAGGGCGAAGAAATATCTTTTCTGTATCATCTGCTAACTATAATGGCTTATATTTTTATTCGTCGAAAGACAAGAGTAAATTCCGAAACGATGGGGTTGTAAAAGTGTGTGACATACTCTGTGACAACTCATTGAAGATACTGATTCGAGCAACAAAACAAATTCGTTGTCATAATCCTGAGGTGCCAAAGGCCTTGCCGCAGTGGTAACATCGCTTGCCGCCAGATTACCGAAGTTAAGCGTTATCGGGCTGGGATAGCATTTGGATGGATGACCACCCAGTCTGCCGAGCACTGTTGGCAAGCAGGGTGCACTCAGCCCTTGTGAGACAAACTGAGGAGCTACTTATTGAGAAGTAGCGTCGGGCTGGGCTAGCACTTGGATGGGTGACCATCCAGTCTGCCTAGCACTGTTGGCATGCACAGTGCATTCAGCTCTTTGAGGCAAACTGAGGAGCTACTTGATTGAGAAGTAGCACCTCCAGTCTCAGAAACTGACATACAGCCGGGAGAGCGGTGTGCTGACTACTTGCCTTCCATATCCGCATCCGGTGACACCTGTGGGCTGAGGATGACACGCCGACCGGTCAGTGCCGTTAGGGCCTTCATGGACTTTAGTTTCTTTAGTAATCCTGATGTAAATCTTGCGTTAAGGGAATCTCTGTAAATTTTGCATGAACGTTTGGGTTATATGAGCAAACATTACATCCAGTAATTCCTGAAGCAACGTGGTGGTAAAATTGAATCCTTTGGGGAAGAATTTTGTGAGGCATATATTAAGGGGAAGCAGCATCGGAGCAGTTTTCAGTCATGACAGCAGTGTGCCACACAACTTGGAAAAATGGTTCATGCTGATGTGTGTGGAATTGTGCAGTGTAAATCAAGGGAGGAGCAGTATACTTTCTCTGCTTTATTTGTGATTTTCCAAGATTATGCATGGTATATTTTCTCAAGCAGAAATCTGAGGCTGCAGAGAAGGTTGTGGAAATGGTGTGTAGTGTTACGACTTCTTGTTGCCAAGTACCAGAAGCATTTCAGTGTGATGGCGGACAGGAATTTGATAATAATCAAGTTAAAGATGTGACGAAATTAAATTGTATACAACTCGTCATCATAAATCTTTACAATCCAGAGCAGAATGGATGTGTTGAGCTTACCAACAGAACTGTGGCTGAAGGAGGAGGAGATTAGTGTTTAACGTCCCGTCGACAACGAGGTCATTAGAGACGGAGCACAAGCTCGGATTAGGGAAGGATGGGGAAGGAAATCGGCCGTGCCCTTTGAAAGGAACCATCCCAGCATTTGCCTCAAATGATCTAGGGAAATCACGGAAAACCTAAATCAGGATCGCCGGACGCGGGATTGAACCGTCGTCCTCCCGAATGCGAGTCCAGTGTGCTAACCACTGCGCCACCTCGCTCGGTTAGAACTGTGGCTGAACTGGCTCAAATCATGTTACTAGCTCACAGTCTGCTAAGTTTTTGTTGTGTTAAATGGAACTGGTACAAGTTGTGTGAACGGCAGAACAACCTATAATGTATTCACTGGAAACACGATACAGCTGAATTAACTTCATAATTTCGGGGCAAAGAGTTTTTTCATATTCTAAAGGAAAAGCGAAATATATTGTTTACAACTGAAAACCAGGAATCTTTTTCGGTTATTCTGATGGTGTTGATGGATTTTGAGTGCGGTTTGAATCAGAAAACAGCATTATTCAGAGTAAGGATGTTGTTTTGAACCTGAGAATACTGGAAGGACAATGATATTATTTCAGTGTGAAATGGGCGATGAGTAGTCATCATAAGGATGATGCAGGCGTGTTTAAAAAACCTGCAAAAGCAAGTTCTAGTGAAAGCGAACTGACATATAGGCAACAACTGAAGAAACCAGACCATCTTATTGAAATGATGCTCCCCAAAATAAATGAGCCTAAGAATTATATAGAGGCTACTAATTCTGTAGAACATTAACACTGGAGAGTAGTAATTGAGGAAGAAATGGCTTTGTTGGAGAAAAATGTACACTGACTTTGGAACCTCTGTCATCAGATTGTAAGCCCATTACAAACCATTTGGTTTATAGGATTAAGTGCAAAGGTGATGATAAAATTGATCACTACAAAGAACGACTAGTTGTTCATGGATTTAGTCAACAAGAAGGTATTGATTATAATGAAACATTTAGTCCTCTTGCTACATACAATATAATTAGGGCAATTTTGTGTGTTGCTTCTAGCAAGCATTTCCAAGTACCACAGTTCGAAGTAAAAGCTGCTTTTTTGAATGGGTTCTTAAGAGAAGGGATATATAGGGCGAATCATCTACAACTTGCACCACAGATATTGTGGAAATGGAACATGCTATTGATGTGCAGTTTTCACAGAATACATTGGTAGTCACAGGCGTGGATTGTTAGCCATTATGCAGATTGTAATAATACTTAGAAATTGTATTTTTTGTGTAGACATACATGTTTAAATGGAATAATGCCTATTGACATTAACAAGCTAATAGTAGGGTAAGTTAGAATGTCGTTGGTGTTTGTTGCTGGATTCTACTGCAAGTCTTTTATGAGATATCGGAATTTGAAAGGCTCCCACGGTGACTCTTGTTTATCTCATTCAACCTGCTAAACTGCTTGGTACGATGTTGTTATGTTTGCTTACAGTGTGCTTGAATGTTTCTTGAGTGCATTGCGACTTTTTAGTCAGTTAGTGACACTACAAGCAGTTGTTTGTGAGTGGACAATGGGATCTACCAATGCAGAAGAAGCCATCATGTTCATGGTGTATGGAGTGTGTAGGAAGAACGCAATTCGTTCTTGTATGGTGTATGCAGCAAGATATCCCAGTAGACGTCGACCATCTTGGCAATTATTTATCAACCTCTTCTATCAGTTCTGTGAAAGTGGTGGTATAACACCCAGACAACATATTACAGAAGGAATCAGTTGACAACAGGAGAGGGGGAAATAAATGTCCTAATTGCTGTTGCAGTTGACCCACATGTTAGCTCCTGTACAATTGCATGAGGTAGTGACATGAGTCAGGCTAATCTCCTACACATTTTCCACAGACATAGGCTCCATCCTTATCACATCTCTGTGCATCAAGAGCTGTGTGATACGATTATGAGAATATTGTTAGCTTTTATACATGAGCATTAAGACAGGATACTCTAGATGTGTAATATATTTTATTTAGTGATGAAGCCACAGTTACCACTCATGATCAGGTAAACCTTCGAAACATTACTATTGGTCTATTGACAATCTCCATTGGCATGGTCAGGTGGAGCTGCAGCATCTGTGGAGTGTAAACATGTGGTGTGGTATGTGGGATAGTGGGACATCATTTCTCATAGACAGAACACTGCACGTGCACAAGTATGACAGCCTCCTAACAGACCATCTTCCATGGCTGCTAAAAAACATTCCTCTGCAAACTAGGAGGAACCAGCTGTACCAACATGGTGGCTGTCCAGCCCATCATGCACGAATTACTACAAAATGTTTTCATGAATTGTTTCCAAATCGCTTGATTGGACATATAGGATCTGTATCTTGGCCAGCCTGTTCCCTCAATTTGATGCCTGGATACTTTTTTTCTGTGGGGAATGCTGAAAGACACTTCCTACAAGGATGTACCAACTACAACCAGTGGCATGCGATGACATATTACTGTAGCCTGCTTGTACACCACTGCTGAAATGCTAGCATGTGTGCTGCAGTTGTTCCATACCAGGTTGGAAGCATGTATTGGTGGTACGAATGGTCATTTTGAATACAATCTGTGATGGTCAGTTTTCTTGTTACTGGTCAGAATTCACATAACTAATGTACGCATTAGTGTTGTTCTTTAGTGTGTGCTACCAAAGGTTTTGCACAGGTGACAGTATGGGAACATTTCAAAATATACTACCTCATAAACGACTTGCACTGAGATCTTGCAACAAACACCAACGACATTCTAATTCACCTTATTTTTAGTTTGTTAATGTCACTAGGCATTGTTCAATTTAAAAGTGTATGTTTGCACAAAAAGTCACTTTCTAAGTATTATTACAAACTGTTGGTCGTTAAACAATATGAAGCTATTACTACCAATCCATTCTGCAAAAACTGCACATCAACAGCACTTTCCATTTGTGATGCTAGGTTTAGGTGATTCACCCTGTTTATGGAGCAGCTTGGGGGATTTAGTGGTGAGACTGATGGTTTGTGCAAGCCTCATAAAAGTTTATATGGACGAAAACAATCTTCAAGATGCTGGAACCAATGGATCAAAGACGTCCTAATGGATGTTCAGATTGTGGAAAGTAAGGCAGATCTGTGTCTGTTCTAAGGAGAAGACTGCAATGACAAGTTGGTGGTAGTCCTGCACATCGATGATGGTTTAATATCTGCAAGTAAGATGAAGGCCCTTGAAGTTTTCCTAAGGAAAATCTAGGATAAGTTTAAGATTACTGTTTAGCCAGTAGGATATTTCTTAAATATTAATATTATATGTTATGAGAATTTATAAATAGAGATTAATCAAGAAAGTTATACTAGAGACATTTTTCAATAGTTTAATATGACAGAGACAAAACCTGTGTCAACTCCAGTTGAGTAATATCTACAGTCAGATGAGTTGATCAATGATAGACCAACTAATGTTCCATGTAGAGAAGCATTTGGCTATCTTATGTATTTAGCTGTTGGTACAAAGCCCAATACAGCATTTGTAGTGAGTTATGTGTCTAAGTTTTTAGAGAACCTGCAAGAAAATCACTGGTCTTTGGTAAAAAGGAATCTAAAGTATGTAAAATGAGTGTCATTGCATATAAAGTTTAATGCTAGCCATGCAAACGGAAGATTGGAGATAGATAGTGTTGCTGATTATGCCAATGATTCAACAACTTAATGCTCAGTTAGTGGAGTGATTGCAAGGTTCTGTGGAGGAGCAGTTTCCTGGGCTACTAAGTGGCAATGGTGCATATCACTGTTAACAACTGAGTCAGAATATTTGGCTGCCAGAGAAGTGGTAAGAGAAGAAATATGGCTATCCAAGCTCTATGAAGAAATTTCAGCACCAGAGAGTGTTCTTATTCTTCTTGTTGATAATGTAAGTGCCAGTAAACTGCCTCAAGAGGACAATGTATATTAGTGTTTGTGTGCACTACATCTTTGGGAAAATTCAAGAAGCGGCCATCAAGCATGTACCAGGCAATAAGCAAGCTTGTTGTCTTGTTGTAGCAGGCACATTGTGCAAGTGCTTTAAATTGTGGCACTTTTTCCTTGAAATTTCTGCAATAAATATTATTATGGTACTACTTGTTTATTTTATTTTATTTATTAATTCATTCATCTTTAAATATGTACACGAAGTCGATGTCATTATAAGTAATTTAAAAGTAACTTTTACAAATTTTATTGTGTTAGATACCTCAGAGTTCATTTAAAGAATTACAAATGTCAATACAGCTATGATACGTACACAACTGATACATATAGATCAAATTATTAGCTGTTGTGGTATTACATATGGCAATATATAGCTAATACAAATATTTAAAACATTACAGTAAAGTATGCACAATTTTATTTTTCACTGTTGTATCGCATTCTAATGCTACAAATACAATAATAAACATATTGTGTGGTCATCATTGCTGTACCTCGATCATTAGAAGAGAAAATATAGCTTCTGTCAGCTGTGGCAGCAAGTGGTTAAACATCTCTGGGGACAACAATCAGGTTTGAATTGTTGGATTTTGGGTGAGCAGCACATTATTAGGAATTGTCATTCATAGTCGACCAGGATTGTTTTAGAGTAGAAGCATTAGCAGGAAATCATTAAGAATCAACATCGAAGTAGTGCCATCATGTGTGTTTGGCAGTGTGTGTGAAGAATGTTAGTGTTATTAGAATCTCATGGCATGATTTCATTATTCTGATTCAATAAGTGCCTTTCACAAACGAATTAATAAATCAAAAGCTGCATCCTACTTCTGTTGTACTTTGTGGCTTCATCTATCATATTGAAATGATATTAATTAAGGAGCAATTGATTATCAATAAGGGGAAGTGTTAATCCTCAACAAACAGAGGCAAGTGATGCCTCACAGCTGGCGACTTTTCGAAATAAGAGACCACATGCTATCCTTGATATTGAATGCTTACAGTGGTGTAAGGAGATAACAAGATACAGGACAATACGACCATAGATGTTGAGTATGGGTGCAAATCAGGAATCACACTAAGTAATAGTAACTTAAATAGTGAAAATGGTGAACATAGGGAACCTGTACCCACCTCATCATTCAAGGTTATCACAACAAACAGTTAGCAATGAATCAGTAAGGGTGGGACTAAATGAACTGTTTGTTTCTACCAAGGCAATGAATAATGATCTTAGGCTGCAAATGATAATACTTTTCATATGGAGGATCAGGTCAAAAGCAGTGAAGGAGACTTTTGTATGTCTTTAGACTTTTGCCTCTAGCCAGCCCCATAATAGAAGTTTAATATATTTCCTTTCTCCAGTTTTAAACGGTGGCATTCAGTTTTTATGTGCTGCATTCTTTTTTTCTAATTTGAACAAATTATTCTGGAAAATTAAGTTTTTTCCAAATGTGAACACATTCGAAATTACAACATGTATCGAGAGACAAACATTAGATAGAAATTTAAAAGCATTGCAATCGATAAAATCTAGTCAGTTCTATAAGTCTGTCTGTTACATTGTTAATCTACTGTACACCAATAAGCAGCAATTGATATCAAATTAAACAGAGTTATTATCAAAAACCATTTACAAGTTAAATACATTCTGCAATAAAAACGAATGGAAATGAACACAAATTTCCATTCCCAACACTGGCAAAATAGTTAAGATATAAAGAAACTCAGTTCATTTGCAATTATCATGTGTTCTGTGGTTAAACCCTACTTTTGTTTCAAGGTACAAGATGGTGCAGGAAGTATGGCTTAATTGTGCCAAATGCTAGATAAATAGTTCTGGAAATATATGTAGCATGTTACTCACCATAAAATTTTATACTTGAAGAATTAACTATAAATTCCAAATCGCTTTAATATATTAACAGTACTTAAATATGCAGAAGGTGGAAATTTATAAATGTTGTGCAAAACAGATGAATCAATAAATCAGCCAGACACAACCTCACTTGTAACAACAGCAACAAAATGGCGGAAACTGCATATGGAGGTCTTTAGCGCATGTTACTTCATGTGATTCTAAAATCAGTCATCCGACTGAAGTACCAACCAAAATATATCATGTGTTTCTATCTGCTAGGTACAACATTTTTCCCCACACAAGAATTTCCAAAAGCATTTTATTTATTTACTTTCATTTATTTGAGGTATATATATTATACCTTAGATGTTGGCCAAAAATTTCATTTATCTAAACTTGTTACATTGAATATTATTCGTTAGGGCCATTTTATGCTGTTTGTATAAGCGGATTTTACAAAAGATAAATTTCTTTACAGTGGCATTTTGCTTGATTTTCTTTTGTTAAGTGAGGTATGTTTAACATAAAATACAACGCAATATAATACACTTAATGCAATTTAGCACTTTTGAATCCTCATTTTTATAGTACTTGAATATACATGTTTTCCAGGACAGAGCTTCTAGACATCAGATGTACAGAAAATTTACAAAATTCATTTTGCAAGATACAGTGATACTGAGTAAGCTATAGATTTAAAGATTTTACAGCACAGAAAATTATTAGGGTAATTACAAAAGGAACTCATTCATATTTTCACAAGAAAGCATGATGACTTACATAATGAAGTTACGGCTGAACAATTCCAGCTGAAATTAGAGGTTAAGGAATTAAAACTTAAGCATGCTGAAAACTGCATGTCTAATGAAGTCACATTTGATCAGAATGAGATTTTCACTCTGCAGCGGAGTGTGCGCTGATATGAAACTTCCTGGCAGATTAAAACTGTGTGCCCGACCAAGACTCGAACTCAGGACCTTTGCCTTTCGCGGGCAAGTGCTCTACCATCTGAGCTACCGAAGCACGACTCACGCCCGGTCCTCACAGCTTTACTTCTGCCAGTATCTCGTCTCCTACCTTCCAAACTTTACAGAAGCTCTCCTGCGAAACTTGCAGAACTAGCGAGTTCGAGTCTCGGTCGGGCACACAGTTTTAATCTGCCAGGAAGTTTCATATCAGCGCACACTCCGCTGCAGAGTGAAAATCTCATTCTGGAAACATCCCCCAGGCTGTGGCTAAGCCATGTCTCTGCAGTATCCTTTCTTTCAGGAGTGCTAGTTCTGCAAGTTTCGCAGGAGAGCTTCTGTAAAGTTTGGAAGGTAGGAGACGAGATACTGGCAGAAGTAAAGCTGTGAGGACTGGGCGTGATTCGTGCTTCGGTAGCTCAGATGGTAGAGCACTTGCCCGCGAAAGGCAAAGGTCCCGAGTTCGAGTCTCGGTCGGGCACACAGTTTTAATCTGCCAGGAAGTTTCACACTTGATCAGTTAGAAAGTAAAATCAGAGTCGAGATCGCAATGGTAAAGAAGAATTGTTCAGAGCACAGACACAAAATATTTAAAACGGTACTTCGTGTACAGGAGCAATGCACAAACCAGGCCACTAAAGCTGAAAACATGCAGCAACTCAATTTAGACGAACATGTGCTAGAAGAAAAAATCAGTAATATGGTACGAGACAAACGTCACATTATGACAAGTGTAGCGCCAAGCATGATTGTGGGTACCAGTGCCAGCACATACAAATTTCACAAGTTCAGACCAAATCAAGAATCACATTCCATTGCTTCCATGCACTGATTCAAACATACTTTCAAAAATGGCTCTGAGCACTATGGGCTGTAATATCTGAGGTCATCAGTCCCCTAGAACTTAGAACTACTTAAACCTAACTAACCTAAGGATATCACATACATCTGTGCTCGAGGCAGGATTCGATCCTGCGACCATAGGATTCGCGCGGTTCCGGACTGAAGCCCCTAGAACCACTCGGCCACTGAGGCCGGCAAAACATACTTTCTCAAGATTGTATTCATAGAATCAAAAAATAGCTATCTATACGAAAACATTTGAAATACAATGCACATAGGGCATGAGTCACTGCTAGTTTCAAGAAGGATGTGCTTACATTAAGAATCAGTAAGAAGAACTGAAGATTTGCTTTAAACTAGGAATTGTAGATTACGACTGTGAAGGCGATGTGGACATGACCGTTTTGTCAGTGTGGAAGGAGAAGTGAGATTTCTGACTCCGCAATTTCTAGGGGAATATAAGGATGTGAAGTCACAGGATGACGCGAATGATGCTGCCAGAAATATGCAAGTGAAACTAAATAAAGTAACAGAACTTGTTGATCATCAGAAGGAGAATTTGAGGGAGATATTGTGGTAGCATCAGAGTGTATCTTCGTTCCACCCTTGAAGATGGTAGTTTATAAATTGAATGTAAGACCCCCTGTACCATTTCATATGAGATGTTACTCTGTTTCATCAGTCAAGAAGACTGCCATTGATAAAGAGATTCAGAGAATACTGCATACAAAATTCATCCAGTTCTTAGCGAGTACTGTAGCCCCATACATACATTACTGAAGCAATATGGTACTGTAAGGACAACCTTGGATGCCAGAGCAATCAACAGGATAATTCTTCTGCAAAGTGAACAACCCGAAAATTTAGGGAAACTATTATAGCAATTTGAAGATGTCGGGTGTTTGATGTGTTTAAGAGCTTTCTACATGACTGTAGCACATTTGAAGTTTGTCTCCATTTAAATATATTGGCTGATGTAGCAAAGACTGGTTCAGGTGGCCTCAGTGAGTTTGCTATAGAAAGTGTTGTGTCATTTTACATATGTTGTGTACGCTGAGTGTTAAGACTAATCGCCCTGCCTATGGGCAATGCATGAACTTTCTTCAAATGGTTCAAATGGCTTGAAGCACTATGGGACTTAACATCTGAGGTCATCAGAACTACTTAAACCTAACTAACCTGAGGACATCACACACATCCATGCCCGAGGCAGGATTCGAACCTGCCACTGTAGCAGCAGTGCAGTTCCGGACTGATGCGCCTAGAACCGCTTGGCCACAGCGGCCGGCTGAGGTTTTTTGGTTGACATATAACCAACGTTGTCAAAACACATCTGTTTGAGTCAATTTGTTGATGCACTAAGGTTGCTGAATTTCTGCACCTCACCCAAGGTGGGAGGGGCCTGTACCTTACCACCTGCCACCAAATGTTCGTGCCTCTGGCTCAAAGACGTCTATCGAGCAGCTGATGTCACTTGGCTAACTGAGGTAGATTAGGGACACTTAGAAAGCTGCTGAAGTGGTGTCCAGTTCAAAGACTTGCACTCAGCCAGTGAGCTACAACATATTATTGTTAGTATACTCCACATTAAGACATAATAGACGACTTTTAGCACTGGAATACTAACACGAAGACATTACTGTTTTTACATGCAAGTTTTTCTATCTGATTATCCCAAGACAGCCTGAAATCTATTGTTATCCCAATGAAAATAACACCACTTAATTCCTGTTCCAATTGCATCTTATGAT
Organism: Schistocerca piceifrons; assembly: GCF_021461385.2. Taxonomy (NCBI): domain Eukaryota; kingdom Metazoa; phylum Arthropoda; class Insecta; order Orthoptera; family Acrididae; genus Schistocerca; species Schistocerca piceifrons. The sequence goes on along the minus strand of NC_060139.1, from coordinate 310,311,965 downwards.
TCAACATAATATTTATGTCCTGTGCATCATCTTGATTTTTGCAGACGACTTTGCGTTACACCAAGTCTCAACATATTCAGTTTATATTTCAGTATCTCTATTTCCAGTTCTATGCAGATATCTAGAGCATTACCAAATAATGTGGGGCTGTCATGTTAGGAAAAAAAGGTGGCTACATATTGTACAGTATTACATACAATTTACTAAGTGTACACACATCAACAAAAGTTTTACATTACCCCAATATGTGTTGCTATAGTGTATTGCTATTGTGCCTGTTTCTGTACTGATCAGAAGATCGTCTCTGATTTGTTTGTAAACATACACACAGTTACAATGAGCACTATCCCTGGGTGAAACGCCGCACTTGGATGGATTGGAGCAGTTCAGGTGAAAGTAAAGCAACAGTAGAGGCGCATTAGAGACGCTATAGAGCAGTAGCGTGAACATCCATCATACCACGAAGGACAGTCACGACTAAGATTGGGTCTGTATCATCACATTAAAAGCAAAAGGCTTGTCAACCAGGGAAGTTGCTCGATATGTACGCCGAAATCAAAGTGATGTGGTGCTGACATTGAATTGGTTCCATTTGTCAGGTAGTGCCGAGGACTCGCACTGCACAGGCCGTCCACGTTCTTACAGGTCCGTAGCATGACCGATAACTACGATTTTTGAATCAGAGGAACCGTGAACTGGGTGCTCCAGAATGGAACTGTCGTTCTAAGAGGCTACAGGACGTCATGTATCACATAAAATTATTAGGAGACGATTGCACGATGTGAATCTCCATTCTCGACAATCATGGTGAGCACCGGGCAGTACAAGACAAATCATGGATGGCATTACAGTCGGGCAAGAAATGATGCAAAATGGACACTCGAGGATTGACGTTGGGTGTTGTTCACAGACGAAGCTCGGATATGTTTGCACCATAATAATCACAGACAATGTGTTTGGGGACAACCCGACAATAGAAACGCCTCCAACACTGTGTCTCACATTTGTAACAAATTGGTGATTGAGTGATGTTCTTGGTTGGCATTACATGGTGTCACCATACATACTCATGGTTACTGAGGTCACCCTCACAGCATTACAGTAAGGGGACGACTTTCTGCAACCAATAGTAGGACGCTATTGCCGACATATTGATGACAGTTTCATCTTGATGAATGATAACTCACGTTCTCGTGAACAAGTACCATTAGCATAGTAGTATCAACAGAACGGAGTGGTGTGCCTGTTCCACAGACATGAAGTCATTCGAACATTGGGGATTAGTAGAAACGAGCTCCTTTTTACGTCTATAACGACCAAATATCATGCGCGACTTGCATAGAATCGCTACTGAAGAGTGGGGCAATTTGGACCAGAATATGTCACGACAGAATCCAACCTGTATCCTAGTAAGGGGATGTGCCCCTACGTATTGACGTTGCTCACAAGCTCTATGAACCCCCGCCCCCACTTCCCCCGTGGGAATGTTTGTTTGTTTGATTTGGGTGGTCTGGACACATTGCAAACGAGTGTATACACATGCCTCAGAGAAAAACTTTTGTTGATGTATGTACATGATTAAATGAGAAAGGCGTACACAGAGAAATGAACATTATACAAGAAATATTCGCTACTCACTGAGTGGAGATACATTTTGTCCTGTGAATTATTTAGGAATTTAGATTATTTTTTGAATAGTTTTCAAATTCTTTGAAGTGTAAAAAACCTTTTCTTTCAGCCATTCAGTGTTTTATTTCGAAAAACATTTAGTGAGAATTTATGTGCCTCTAAAAGTAGTATACGAGTATTACATAGCTTTATACCTAGATACTCATATTACACTGTCTATATCAACCTTTACATCTGTATTCTGCAAACCACTGTGAAGTGCATGGCAAAGGGTACACTGTGTTGTATCAGTTTTCTGGGCTATTTCCCATTCCAGTTACATATAAAGTGTCAGAAGAATGATAGTTTTAATGCCTGCGTGCATGCTGTAACTATTCTAACCCTGTGCTCATGATCCCTAAGGGAGTGACCCACAGAGGAGGGTAGTGTTCTTAGAGTCAACATTTAATGCTAGTTCTTCAAACTTCGGGAGCAGGCTTTCTTGGGACAGCTTACGTCTATCTTCAAGAGTGTGCCAGTTCAGTTCTTTCAGCATCTCTGCGACGTTCTTTGATGGATCAAACTACCTTGTGACCATTCTTGTTGCCTATGCCTGTATACATTCAATATCCCCGTTAGTCCAATTCAGTAGGGGTCCCACATACTAGGGCAATATTCTAGGGAAAACGTCTTGGAAGTTTATTTTGAAAATACACTGAAGTACTTCTAACCATGTATTCACAGTTTGAGGAAACATAAGGGGCAATAGTTCCAATTCGTTTGCAAGATCATGCGAATTTATGTCTGCTGAATGCATTTTAGGGTCTCCTCAAAGCTTGTGCAAGATTTCTACACCCTCCGTTGAGACCGTTTTTCTTTGTTGCCAAGTTCTTAATGTCAAAAATGACACTCAACATGTCACAGCAGTTACTGAGCTCCTGAAATCTCTACTTCAAAGGCATAACAGCGGTGTGTGCCACAACATACAAAAGTTTACCCTTCAGCGGTCCTGATGGAGGAGAAGAAGATTACTGTTTAAGTCCCACCGACAACGAGGTCATTAAAGACGGAGCACAAGCTCGGATTAGGGAAGGATGAAGAAGGAAAGCGGCCATGCCCTTTCGAAGGAACCATCTTCGCATTTGCCTTAAGCTATTTAGGGAAATTACGGAAAACCTAAACCTCGATGACCGGACGCGGGTTTGAACCGTCGTCCTCCCAAGTGCGAGCCCAGGTTAACTCAGCAATATTTCCTGAAGATGCAACCAATTCTTCTTCTTCTTTCTTAGCCTTTTCACAACAGTTGTCTCTATATTATGCAATAACACAAGGTGCTGATTTTATTGTAGTGACTAATTGCATACCTTCTTGCTGAACTCTTTCATTGTCTCCATTGACATGGCAAACGACATTATGCCATATCACAGAAAATAAAGAAAACTTAAATCTTGAGATTTCTTTCAAGAGACTACACTACTGGCCATTAAAATTGCTACACCATGAAGATGACGTGCTACAGACGCGAAATTTAACCGACAGGAAGAAGATGCTGTGATATGCAAATGATTAGCTTTTGATAGCATTCACACAAGGTTGGCGCCGGTGGAGACACGTATAACGTGCTGACATGACGAAAGTTTCCAGCCGATTTCTCATACACAAACAGCAGTTGACCGGCGTTGCCTGGTGAAACGTCGTTGTGATGCCTCGTGTAAGGAGGAGAAATGCGCACCATCACGTTTCCGACTTTGATAAAAGTCGGATTGTAGCCTATCGCGATTGCAGTTTATCGACTCGCGACATTGCTGCTCGCGTTGGTCGAGATCCAATGACTATTAGCAGAATATGGAATTGGTGGGTTCGACCAGCAGTCGAGATGACAGGCATCTTATCTGCATGGCTGTAACGGATCGTGCGGCCACGTCTCGATCCCTGAGTCAACAGATGGGGACGTTAGCAAGACAATAACCTTCTGCACGAACAGTTCGACGACGTTTCCAGTAGCATGGACCATCAGCTCGGTGACCATGGCTGCGGTTACCCTTGACGCTGCATCACAGACAGGAGCGCCTGCGATGGTGTCCTCAACGACGAACCTGGGTGTACGAATGGCAAAATGTCATTTTTTCGGATGAATCCAGGTTCTGTTTACGGCATCTTGATGGTCGCATCCATGTTTGGCGACATCACGGTGAACGCACATTGGAAGCGTGTATTCGTCATCGCCGTACTGGCGTATCACCTGGCGTGATGGTATGGAGTGCCATTGGTTACACGTCTCGGTCACCTCTTGCTCGCATTGACGGCACTTTGAACACTGGACGCTACATTTCAGATGTGTTACGACACGTGGCTCTACCCTTCATTCGATCCCTGTGAAACCTTACATTTCAGCAGGATAATGCACGAACGAATGTTGAAGGTCCCGTACGGGCCTTTCTGGATACAGAAAATGTTCAACTGCTGCCCTGGCCAGCACATTCTCCAGATCTCTCACCAATTGAAAACGTCTGGTCAATGGTGGCCGAGCAACTGGCTCGTCACAATACGCCAGTTACTACTCTTGAGGAACCGTGGTATCGAGTTGAAGCTGCATGGGCAGCTGTGCCTGTACACGCCATCCAAGCTCTGTCTGACTCAATGCCCAGGCGTATCAAGGCCGTTATTACGGCCAGAGGTGGTTGTTCTGGGTACTGATTTCTCAGGATCTACGCACCCAAATTGCATGAAAATGTAATCACATGTCATTTCTAGTATAATATATTTGTCCAGTGAATACCCGTTTATGATCTGCATTTCTTCTTGGTGTAGCAATTTTAATGGCCAGTAGTGTAGATACTTCACTGAAACACATTGGATCATTTTTGTATGTGTTCGGTAACTCTGTTAATGCTATTCTTATGTCATTAACCTCAGATCTTACAACCTGAACGCTTTCAATCCTAGCCTCCCATCTTGGATCACATGGTGACTTCAGAGCCAGGTTTACGTGATTCTTGGATGCTTCCCGGGTTTCACAGAAGCAGAAAATAGTGTGGACAATCTCTGAACTACACAAAAAAATGTAGGGCAGTTGTAGATAATATAGATACATCATTTACAACTAATTCAAGCTATGAGCGCAGCAAGGGATATAATGAGCTCTTGGATTTTCTTTGCTGGTATGAGCCTGAGTACAGCTCTTCTTGCTCTTCACGTTGCTCCCTTTGTCGTAAGATTGTCCCTGCAATCTGCAAGCGGTATGCTAAGATTATGTAGTATGTTAAGTAACAAGTCCCGTTCGCTTAATTTATTCATTTGTAAGATGATGGAAGCAATGAAAAACAGTAGAACACCTTGTCTCGCTACCCACAGGAAATGTGACGTTTTTCACTAATGTATTGTAGACCTTCTTGAACTGCTCTTATCCTGAAATTGTTGTTGTTGTGATCCTCAGTCCTGAGACTGGTTTGATACAGCTCTCCATGCTACTCTATCCTGTGCAAGCTTCTTCATCCCCCAGTACCTACTGCAACCTACATCCTTCTGAATCTGCTTGGTGTATTCATCTCTTGGTCTCCCTCTACGATTTTTACCCTCCACGTTGCCCTTCAATGCTAAATTGGTGATCCCTTGATGCCTCAGAACATGTCCTACCAATCGATCCCTTCTTCTTGTCAAGTTGTGCCACAAACTTCTCTTCTCCTCAATCGTATTCAATACCTCCTCAATAGTTATGTGATCTACCCATCTAATCTTCAACATTCTTCTGTAGCACCACATTTCGAAAGCTTCTATTCTCTTCTTGTCCAAACTATTTATCGTCGATGTTTCACTTCGATACATGGCTACACTCCATACAAATACTTTCAGAAATGACTTCCTGACACTTAAATCTATACTCGATGTTAACAAATTTCTCTTCTTCAGAAACGCTTTCCTTGCCATTGCCAGTCTACATTTTATGTCCTCTCTACTTCGACCATCATCAGTTATTTTGCTCCCCAAGTAGCAAAACTCCTTTACTACTTTAAGTGTCTCATTTCCTAATCTAATACCCGCAGCATCATCCAACTTAATTGGACTACATTCCATTATCCTCTTTTTGCTTTTGTTGATGTTCATCTTATACCCTCCTTTCATGACACTGTCCATTCCGTTCAACTGCTCTTCCAAGTCCTTTACTATCTCTGACAGAATTACAATGTCATCGGCGAACCTCAAAGTTTTTATTTCTTCTCCATGGATTTTAATACCTACTCCAAATTTTTCTTTCGTTTCCTCACTGCTTGCTCAATATACAGATTGAATAAATTATAAAATAAATGAAATAAAGTAAAATAAATGAAATTATCATTTATAATATCCATCCAGGTTTCCAGATCGCTAAGTCATCAACAACTTGAATGCTGCTACCTTCCTTAGATGATTTTCTTTCGTCATGGAGATCTTGGCCTGCTTCGATTTCTTCTGCAGTGATGTTATTATTAGCTATTTTAGTTAGTGGAACAGTTGCGTCAGACAGTAGTTCTTGCTTGCACGAAACGTATGATTCTTCACCAATATCAGCTGATAAAGCTTTAGTAACGCTACATTCTTTCACATCACATTGTACATTCACTGAACCCCTGTCATCTCGCTTTAAAAATTTATTTAATGAAACATATTTCTGCAGCAACTCTTATTTAGTATGTCACACCTACGTCGTTATCAGGAGAAAGAAAACTGGCGTTCTATGGATCGGTGCGTGGAATGTCAGATCCCTTAATCGGGCAGGTAGGTTAGAAAATTTAAAAAGGGAAATGGATAGGTTAAAGTTAGATATAGTGGGAATTAGTGAAGTTCGGTGACAGGAAGACCAAGACTTTTGGCCAGGTGAATACAGGGTTATAAATACAAAATCAAATTGGGGTAATGCAGGAGTAGGTTTAATAATGAATAAAAAAATAGGAGTGCGGGTAAGCTACTACAAGCAGCATAGTGAACGCATTATTGTGGCCAATATAGACATGAAGCCCACACCTACTACAGTAGTACAAGTTTCCATGCCAACTAGCTCTGCAGATGATGAAGAAATTGAAGAAATGTATGATGAGATAAAAGAAATTATTCAGGTAGTGAAGGGAGACGAAAATTTAGTAGTCATGGGTGACTGGAATTCGAGAGTAGGAAAAGGGAGAGAAGGAAACATACTAAGTGATTATGGATTGGGGGTAAGATGAATGAGGAAGCCGTCTGGTAGAACTTTGCAGAGAGCATAACATAATCATAGTTAACACTTGGTTCAAGAATCATAAAAGAAGGTTGTATACATGGAAGAATCCTGGAGGTACTAGAAGGTATCAGATAGATTATCTAATGGTAAGACAGAGATTTAGTAACCAGGTTTTAAATTGTAAGACATTTTCAGGGGCAGATGTGGACTCTGATCACAACCTATTGGTTATGAACTGCAGATTAAAACTGAAGAAACTGTAAAATGGTGGGAATTTAAGGAGATGGGACCTGGATAAACTGACTAAACCAGTGGTTGCACAGAGTTTCAGAGAGAGCATAAGGGAACAATTGGCAGGAATGGGAGAAAGAAATACAGTAAAAGAAGAATAGGTAGCTCTGAGGGATGAAGTAGTGAAGGCAGCAGAGGATCAAGTAGGTAAAAAGACAAAGGCTAGTAGAAATCCTTGGTTAACAGAAGAAATATTGAATTTAATTGATGCAGTAAATGAAGCAGGCAAAAAGGAATACAAACGTCTCAAAAATGAGATCAACAGGAAGTGCAAAATGGCTAAGCAGGGATGGCTAGAGGACAAATGTAAGGATGTAGAGGCACATATCACCAGGGGTAAGATAGATACTGCCTACAGGTAAATTAAAGAGACCTTTGGAGAGAAGAGAACCGCTTGTATGAATATCAAGAGCTCAGATGGAAACCCGGTTCTAAGCAAAGAAGGGAAGGCAGAAAGGTGGAAGGAGTATATAGAGGGTTTATACAAGGGCGATGTGCTTGAGGACAATATTATGGAAATGGAAGAGGATGTAGATGAAGACGAAATGGGAGATAAGATACTGCGTGAAGAGTTTGATAGAGCACTGAAAGACCTCAGTCGAAACAAGGCCCCGGGAGTAGACAACATTCCATTAGAACTACTGATGGCCTTGGGAGAGCCAGTCATGACAGAACTCTACCATCTGGTGAGCAAGATGTATGAGACAGGCGAAATACCCTCAGACTTCAAGAAGAATATAATAATTCCAATCCCAAAGAAAGCAGGTGTTGACAGATGTGAAAATTACCGAACTATCAGTTTAATAAGTCACAGCTGCAAAATACTAACGCGAATTCTTTACAGACGAATGGAAAAACTGGTAGAAGCGGACCTCGGGGAAGATCAGTTTGGATTCCGTAGAAATGTTGGAACACGTGAGGCAATACTAACCTTACGACTAATCTTAGAAGAAAGATTATGAAAAGGCAAACCTACGTTTCTAGCATTTGTAGACTTAGAGAAAGCTTTTGACAATGTTAACTGGAATACTCTCTTTCAAATTCTGAAGGTGGCAGGTATAAAATACAGGGAGCGAAAGGCTATTTACAATTTGTACAGAAATCAGATGGCAGTTATAAGAGTCGAAGGGCATGAAAGGGAAGCAGTGGTTGGGAAAGGAGTGACACAGGGTTGTAGCCTGTCCCCGATGTTATTCAATCTGTATATTGAGCAAGCAGTAAAGGAAACAAAAGAAAAATTCGGAGTAGGTATTAAAATTCATGGAGAAGAAGTAAAAACTTTGAGGTTCGCCGATGACATTGTAATTCTGTCAGAGACAGCAAAGGACTCTGAAGAGCAGTTGAACGGAATGGACAGTGTCTTGAAAGGAGGATATAAGATGAACATCAACAAAAGCAAAACCAGGATAATGGAATGTAGTCAAATTAAATCGGGTGATGCTGAGGGAATTAGATTAGGAAATGAGACACTTAAAGTAGTAAAGGAGTTTTGCTATTTAGGGAGTAAAATAACTGATGATGGTCGAAATAGAGAGGATATAAAATGTAGACTGGCAATGGCAAGGAAAGCGTTTCTGAAGAAGAGAAATTTGTTAACATCGAGTATAGATTTAAGTGTCAGGAAGTCGTTTCTGAAAGTATTTGTATGGAGTGTAGCCATGTATGGAAGTGAAACATGGACGGTAAATAGTTTGGACAAGAAGAGAATAGAAGCTTTCGAAATGTGGTGCTACAGAAGAATGCTGAAGATAAGGTGGGTAGATCACGGAACTAATGAGGAGGTATTGAATAGGATTGGGGAGAAGAGAAGTTTGTGGCACAACTTGACTAGAAGAAGGGATCGGTTGGTAGGACATGTTCTGAGGCATCAAGGGATCACCAATTTAGTATTGGAGGGCAGCGTGGAGGGTAAAAATCGTAGAGGGAGACCGAGAGATGAATACACCAAGCAGATTCAGAAGGATGTAGGTTGCAGTAGGTACTTGGAGATGAAGAAGCTTGCACAAGATAGAGTAGCATGGAGAGCTGCATCAAACCAGTCTCAGGACTGAAGACCACAACAACAACAACCTACGTTTACTATCTTTGGCTCCCAATAAGTATTTACAACCCGTTCTATATTCTTGCACAAAACAGATCACAGGCATCGATATCACTGGGCACAGACCACAGGCCGCCTTCGCACTTCACAGATGATTGAATTGCTGAACGAAGATATTGGAAACATTAGTGCCCTTTATTCGAACACGCGCACCCACCTGGATTATCAGTGGAAATCCCAAACCACTTGCTGGCTTACACGGTCCACTTTGTCTGGCAGGTAAGCCGTACCGTGGCGGCCTGTGACGCGAAACGTTTCTGGTATTTCTGCACAGGCTGGCGACCGGCTATTGCAGGACATAATTGGGGTATTTTCGTCGGTTCACTGGCAGAACGACTGCCATGATATTTAGTGAAGCTGTCCATTTTAAGAAAAAATAGAATTAACAATGAAGGTACTTTCGACAGCAGGACTAGAGTGAATGGAGCCCGTTAACATTTTAAATTTGAAAAACTTTTTTTTTCTTTTAACAGGAAACCAGCGTTTATTAATAAGAACAAATATTTACAGGGTTCATGCTGGGGCCCCCGAGTTAAGAGCCTCCTCTACTGCAGTGATTGTGATAGCCTTAAACCGGCCCAGCTGGTACCGAAAGCTATAATTCATTATGGGGTCAGCACGCAAGAGCTATCATTTGATAAGTCATGTGGAAGGCTGCACTCACATCTGTGTGTTTTCAGCCGCTGATTTGTTTTTTCACAAATCGTTTATAACGGTTTGGATATCAGCCTTGTTACTCGGACTGGATTCTGCCGTTTTGACTAAACTCCGCCGATGAAATCATTCAAGTACAGAAAAGTCATACAAATCCATTCACTACCTTTCAAATTGCAGCCGTATTTGAGCAGGCTGAACCGAATTGCAGCGTTGGATTACTCTGTGTTGTTGTATGACATCCATGCTGCTGCTGATTCGCCATGGAGATATGGCGGGAATTCGGAAATGCTCAGTTCACACATCGCTGCACATCCTCAGAACTACAGAATTTCCGCAATTGATCCCCATGCTGACACCACTTCTATAATGGCCTATGAGTTTTGTATCCTCAGAAGTGGACGTCCCGTGCTACATGTCAGGCTTATGCAGCATTGGGTCCGTGAGGAGCAGAATATGCGAACGCCGGGTTTTTAACCTTCACCACTTCGACGTGGCGTCAAATCGAGACTTGCACCCGGCGAACGGTCTACCCGACGGGAGGTCTATTAACACCACTTTATTTCCATGAGAACAAGTACAATAACGCGCTCGCTACTCTGACACGTCACAACTGTGTCTGAGGTCCTAGCACCGAATACGAGTAATATGGACTTATCAAGACTGTGCGCTCACGCTTGTGTACTCAAGAGACGGCTGCTTGCAAGCCTGCAACCTTTAAATCCAAGTACCTTCACGATATCTTAATAGCAAACGTGTATGCCCCCACTGGAAGTAATGGGAGCAGACAACGTAGTGCGTTTCATCGAGACGAAAACGCTAAACTTTTTATCAGACTTTATCGTAAAATTATTATGGGCAGCGTCTTTCATTGTGTTCTCGACAAGGCAGACAAGAGTCCCAGTTTTAATTTTTGCCACGAGCTTCAGATTTTAATATACAGACTGAAGTTAGAAGAGTATGGACACATACTCGAAGGCAAGAATGTGATTTTACATGTTTCAATTCCAACTCGAAGATTAGACTTGATACATCGTATGTCGGCAAGGACGTCGTACCACAAATTTCAGACTGCAAAATACGGCAACTTCTTTTTTAGATCACTCTGATTACCACATCTCAGTAAAACTTGCAAGCAAAAAATATTTCTGGTTAGAGGCGCATGGCAGATCTGCCTGACGATTTTAAGAGATCCAAGGCTGATTCCGGCCGGTGAACAAGTTTGGAAACAATTCATTTGGAAACTTTCTTGCTACATATGGCACAATGATTGCTGGACACGAGTCGTGAAACCACGACTTTGTTAGTGGGTAGATAATTTCCCCAATAGATATGGCAGAAGCTTAAAATAGAATTCCATAGCACACATGTTTTTGTAAGCTCACAACTCCGATCAAGTGTTATTACTCACCAATAATTTTGAATGCGACAGTGCTAGTGGTCAGGAGGGGGGCAAGGTGGGTATCAACGCATTTTGTTAGTGCACTTTGCCTGCATCAGGGGTAGGTATACACTCAGGGGCAAACCTATTGTTCTTCTTTGATTGACAGGTACTTAACCTATTGTTCTGCTAAAAGGATCCTTCCTTTTGATTGACAGGCATTTAACACATATTGTTCCCCTGCCCCCTCTCCCCACCCCCCCCCCCCCCCCCTCCCCCCTCACTGCTACAGGTACACTTTCAGGTCTGAGTTATTGGAGTAGCTCCTCTCACTCTTATCAATTTGAATGACTACTTATTGAAATTGATCAATTAATTAACCTTCCCCCCCTGATAAATCCCATCCCCTCCTCCTCCCCTCCCCTCCCCCAGAAAATGGCAGGAAGATCAAATTCCATCAGGACAATGCAACATACAACGGCTACCTCCACTAACCTAAGCAAATGGCGTGAAAAAGGGCACTTGGGCTACTTCCACTAGCCTAAGTCATTCAACCACCACCTCTTCCTAGGAATTGGCTGGAAAAGGACTCAGCCTGTGCTGGATGGGATGGACATAAGTCTTTGTTTTCAGTCTTTATTTAAACAATTAGAGACAGTACTCCAATCAAGTGTGTTCACCCCGAGGTCCGGAGTTCAACTGACCTAGTACACAGTACTGCCACCAGAGGTGCTGTCATCCCTTCCATGATGTAATCCAAGATGGCGGTCCGCTGGTGGAGAGAAAGGATCTCATAAAAGGAAATTCAAGGATATACTGTTTTTTTATAAGAAATTCAGTTTGTGGGTGTTGGAGTTCTCTTGCTCATCATTCTCTGCTGTTTGGAAACACGTAGGACTTATAAGGAGTAATTACATGGGGCAAACATGTTACATAACCTAATGTTCGGCACTGTACTCTGGGTGTCTTAACCTAATGTTTGGGCCTTTGTTGGCACTTAGCCTATTGTTCTGTTAAGTGGTTTTCCATGTCACCCCCATTTCCTTAAACTATTGTACCGCCTTTGATACCAAATTAAGCAATTGGTTATGTCCTCCCACCATTTTATGCTACATTTTTCAAATTCCACATGCTTTTGAATGCCATTTCTGGCGCATTCTTCTTTATCACCCACCCTCTTAAACTACTGCACTTCGTTTTACATAAAAATTAAGCAAATTAACATAGTGTTCTGCACTTAACCTGCTGTTCTGCTCCATGTCACCCACTCACACACACCTCCCCTTAACTATTGTACCACTTTTAACGAAATCGTCGAAAAGAATGGAATTGGTTTGAAATTTCGTTAAAGAAGAATAATAAATTTTATCTTTTGCTTTTAAGTTAATTTTCTTTCGTGCGAACTTTGTTGTAGAACCACTCTCTTATTTTCGTGTGGTAATAAAAAATTTTACTTTCTTAAGAATTACGTACATTTAAAGAAAAAATAATATTTACATGAACTCATATGAACTGGTTAAGAATATTAGGTTAAGAATTGAGTCCTTTAAATCATTCGGCCTTGGCATACACTTTCCAGATGCAGTGGGTTTTTTGTTAAATATTTTTACTGAATTTTATCCCGGGCTAGCCAGAGAACACAAGATTATCTCTATCAGCAGAAAATGTTTTAATTATTGCCAAGCCGACATTTATCACTGATCAAACCTACTTCACTATGCATTTGAGTTATTTTAAAGAACCAAACTGTTTAAATTTCAATGTTAACTAACATTAACTATCCGCCTACGAATGCACAAACGTATAATTAATTCAAATTTTATCAGCCACAGGATCACTGAAAAAGAAGAACAATTTCTTAATTCACTATTGATTTTTATGCATCTGTTCCCGATTTACGGGTTTGATAATTTTTTAAATGTGCCGCCTCTGCTATTGTTGGTCGCGGCACAGCCCAGCAACACCGCTAAAAAATGCTGAAAAATTCTTAAAGAAATTTTATAGATGACGTGGGCAAGCTAATTTACATAAATAATTCACACTTTTGATAAACTCTAATATATTTAGATCAAACAACAATACAACTCACATTAATTCGTAACGCATCGTCTAATGGCGGCTAAGTCCAGACAGAGACAAAAGAAGTCTACACATTCGTAAAAAACTCTTTCACAGTGTCCTACCGCAATGACTTCTGAACAGAGAAGACCCAAAGAATACATAATGCATTGTGCTTAAATAGTATTGCTGACTATTAACATTTCTTTGCAAATTGACGATATTATTCTCTTCTGGCAACATTTTATATCTCTGCTATCGCAAATACTGACACATTTTACAATCACATAATAAATACAGAAAAATTCCTATCCTAAATACAGAGAAATATTACAACAAAAAATATAAGGAGAATAACAAATGTCTTTTACACCACATTCAGTAATATTTTTGTTCAATAATTTCGATATATACAACTTGCTCAGAGCGGCGTATATGGTACAAATAAACTCTTGTTCTTTAATAACGTGAGTTTGCCAGGGAACGTTACACACTAACACCATGTTGATAAAAAAAATTATAAAAATTAATTAAATCTATATTTTTCACATGTATGGGGTAGCTTTTTAATTCACAGCAGCCTGTTGGTCAGTGAAATCGTCGGAATACAGTTTAAACAAAAATCGCTAATAAAAAATACATCCCGCCACTCGACACCCCAACGCCACCAACGCCCCGCAGCCCCCCCCTTCCCCCCCGCCGCCGCCGCCGCCACTGCCAATGCCACTGCCCCCGGCCCCCGACCCTGACCACAGCATCCATCTGGCGTCCATGGGCAACCTTCCCACAGGCTAGCGGGTTAGACTGCAGCAACCAGGCTGCTCACAGTGGCCCAATTCCACAGTGTCTTCTCCTCTGCCATCACGTCCTCGCCGATCACGTGTGGTACAACGCACACCCTCCTGTCCACCTCGCCACAGAACTCCAAGGAGCACTCACACCAATCCCCATACGTGAAATGCCTCTGGGCAGCATATGTATTTACCATTGCTGACACTATACCTGTGGATACTGATGTCACAGATTGCGCTAAAGAAATCTGTTCCAGAATAGCACAGACTAATTTCTCCCTAGCGATCCTAACATAACATACGAGCTGCATCCACCCGTGCTTACCCCAGCATCACTGGCACATCGCTGCAAAACGTCCTCATGGCAACTCACCATCTAAAAGGTTCTCAATGTTATACTAACGTCACATGGCTATGTAAACAAGAGCCAAGTCGACCTCTCAGAAATTGTATAGTGCACCGGAAATAGTTAACTGTCACTTTTGTAGGAGCTTTTATGATGTCTCAGGTTGTCCACATGAAAATTCTTGTCCTAACAGAACCTGTTTACAAAAATAGCGTGCAATAACGCCGAATGCATTCCTCCTGATGGTCCTAACGTGGCACCCCATCCATCACATCTTACCCTTCCCACTTTCAACGTACACAAATGTTCCCACTGCTATGTAGAGACTCCTATATCCCAGCACAAAGGATGTCTTGTGAATGAATCGAGCATTATGATCGGCTCTTATCTAATTTACCCGCCGAATTACTGCTGCCGCCGGTGTGGAAGCACTGTCCACCTTTTTTTTCTTTATGCAGACAAGACTTTCAGCCACAAGAAACTATTTTATACAAATAGCCATATTGCACCCACAATTCAACCTTGTAAAGTGTCCTACATATCGTTAAATACGAAAAGACTCTTACTCAGCTACACTGCTATGCGATTGAGGACAGGAGGTAGAGTATTGGAGCGTGAAACCGATCTGCAACTCAGCAATATATCACCACGTACTGTGGCTACCCCCATGAACCATGGACCTTGCTGTTGGTGGGGAGGCTTGCGCGCCTCAGCGATACAGATGGCCATACCGTAGGTGCAACCACTACAGAGGGGTATCTGTTGAGAGGCCAGACAAACATGTAGTTCCTGAAGAGGGGCAGCAGCCTTTTCAGTAGTTGCAGGGGCAACAGTCTGGATGATTGACCGATCTGGCCTTGCAGCACTAACCAAAACGGCCTTACTGTGCTGGTACTGCGAACGGCTGAAAGCAAGGGGAAACTACAGTCGTAATTTTTCCCGAGGGCATGCAGCTTTACTGTATGGTTAATTGATGATGGCGTCCTCTTGGGTAAAATATTCCAGAGGTAAAATAGTCCCCCATTCGGATCTCTGGGCAGGGACTACTCAAGAGGAGTTATCAGGAGAAAGAAAACTGGCGTTCTACAGATCAGAGCATGAAATGTCAGATCCCTTCATCGGGCAGGTAGGTTAGAAAATTTAAAAAAGGAAATGGATAGGTTGAAGTTAGATATAGTGGGGATTAGTGAAGTTCAGTGGCAGGAGGAACAAGACTTTTGGTCAGGTGAATACAAGGTCATAAATACAAAATCAAGTAGGAGTAATGCAGGAGTAGGTTTAATAATGAATAAAAAAATAGGAGTGCGGGTAAGCTACTACACACAGCATAGTGAACGCATTATTGTGGCCAAGATAGACACGAAGCCCTTGCCTACTACAGTAGTACAAGTTTATACGCCAAGTAGCTCTGCAGATGACAAAGAAATTGATAAAATGTATGATGAGATAAAAGAAATTATTCAGGTAGTGAAGGGAGACGAAAATTTAATAGTCAAGGGTGACTGGAATTCGATAGTAGAAAAAGGGAGAGAAAGAAACATAGTGGGTGAATATGGATTGGGGGAGAGAAATGAAAGAGGAAGCTGTCTGGTAGAATTTTGCACAGAGCATAACTTAATCATAGGTTATACTTGGTTCAAGAATCATAAAAGCAGGTGGTATACATGGAAGAATACTGGAGACACTAGAAGGTATCATATAGATTATATAATGGTAAGACTGATATTTAGTAACCAGATTTTAAACTGTAAGACATTTCCAGGGGCAGATGTGGACTCTGACCACAATCTGCTGGTTATGAACTGTTGATTAAAACTGAAGAAACTGAAAAAAGGTGGGAATTTAAGGAGATGGGACCTGGATAAACTGACTAAACCAGTGGTTGTACAGAGTTTCAGGGAGAGCATAAGGGAACAATTGACAGGGATGGGGGAAAGAAATACAGTAGAAGAAGAATGGGTAGCTCTGAGGGATGAAGTAGTGAAGGCAGCAGAGGATCAAGTAGGTAAAAAGACGAGGGCTAGTAGAAATCCTTGGGCAACAGAAGAAATATTGAATTTAATTGATGAAAGGAGAAAATATAAAAACGCAGTAAATGAAGCAGGCAAAAGGGAATACAAACGTCTCAAAAACGAGATCGACAGGAAGTGCAAAATGGCTAAGCAGGGATGGCTAGAGGACAAAAGTAAGGATATAGAGGCTTATCTCACTAGGGGTAAGATAGATACTGCCTACAGGAAAATTAAAGAGACATTTGGAGAAAAGAGGGCCACTTGCATGAATATCAAGTACTCAGATAGAAACCCAGTTCTAAGCAAAGAAGGGAAAGCAGAAACGTGGAAGGAGTATATAGAGGGTCTATACAAGGGCGGTGTACTTGAGGACAATATTATGGAAATGGAAGAGGATGTAGATGAAGATGAAATGGGAGATACATATACTGCGTGAAGAGTTTGACAGAGCACTGCAAGGCTTGAGTCGAAACAAGACCCCGGCAGTAGACAACATTCTATTGGAACTACTGACGGCCTTGGGAGAGCCAGTCCTGACAAGACTCTACCATCTGGTGAGCAAGATATGTGAGACAGGCGAAATACCCTCAGACTTCAAGAAGAATATAATAATTCCAACCCCAAAGAAAGCAGGTGTTGACAGATGTGAAACTTACCGCACAGCTGCAAAATACCAACGCGAATTCTTTACAGACGAATGGAAAAACTGGTAGAAGCTGACCTCAGCGAAAATCAGTTTGGAACATGTGAGGCAATACTGACCCTACGACTTATCTTAAAAAATAGATTAAGGAAAGGCAAACCTATGTTTGTAGCATTTGTAGACCTAGAGAAAGCTTTTGACAATGTTGACTGGAATAGTCTCTTTCAAATGCTAAGGGTAGCAGGTGTAAAATACAGGGAGCTAAAGGCTATTTACAATTTGTACAGAAACCAGATGGCAGTTATAAGAGTCGAGGGGCATGAAAGGGAAGCAGTGGTTGGGAAGGTAGTGAGACAGGGTTGTAGCCTCTCCCTGATGTTATTCAATCTGTATATTGAGCAAGCAGCAAAGGAAACAAAAGAAAAATTCGGAGTAGGTATTAAAATCCATGGAAGAGCAGTTGAACGGAATGAACAGTGTCTTGAAAGGAGGATATAAGATGAACATCAACAAAATCAAATCGAGGATAATGCAATGTTGTCGAATTAAGTCGGGTGATGCTGAGGGAATTAGATTAGGAAATGAGACACTTAAAGTAGTAAAGGAGTTTTGCTATTTGGGGAGCAAAATAACTGATGATGGTCGAAGTAGAGAGGATATAAAATGTAGTCTGGCAATGGCAAGGAAAGCGTTTCTGAAGAAGAGAAATATGTTAACAATGAGTATAGATTTAAATGTCAGGAAGTCGTTTCTGAAAGTGTTTGTATGGAGTGTAGCCACGTATGGAAGTGAAACATTGACGATAAATAGTTTGGATAAGAAGAGAATAGAAGCTTTCGAAATGTGGTGCTACAGAAGAATGCTGAAGATTAGATGGGTAGATCACATAACTAATGAGGAGGTATTGAACAGAATTGGGGAGAAGAGGAGTTTGTGGCACAACTTGACAAGAAGAAGGGACCGGTTGGTAGGACATGTTCTGAGGCATCAAGGGATCACCAATTTAGCATTGGAGGGCAGCGTGGAGGGTAAAAATCGTAGAGGGAGACCAAGAGATGAATACACTAAGCAGATTCAGAAGGATGTAGGTTGCAGTAGGTACTGGGAGATGAAGAAGCTTGCACAGGATAGAGTAGCATGGAGAGCTGCATCAAACCAGTCTCAGGACTGAAGACAACAACAACAACAACTGTGCCGATGTAGTAAACATCCTATTCGTATCGTGCACCATACAAAAATCACCCCTTTTACATCATTCTTATAGCTATCGACCACCAGACAATCGTACATATACCACGAAGACAGACAGCACCATATATACTCCTAGGAGCACTAGATGCTTTCCTGCAGCCGATGGCCACAAGTTATCTACTCACAACGCATGACCAGAGCACACACAGTGGACCAAAGTCACTCTCAGAACTGTTCTACCAATTCGGGCTCGTTTCCTCTTGGCAGAAATGCGCTACTGTTTCTGGTCCGGTCCTGCTTGCTTGCTCGCTTTTCTACACACATCTCCAGACTCTGTGATTACAAGAACATATCTAATTTCACATGGTATGCTAGACTATCATACTATTTTCGCAGTACTCCTCGATTTCGAAAACATATCAATATCACTTGCAGAGCAGTATCACTCGTGCAATATAATTCCAAAGATATAGGCTGGAAATTATTTCTCTAGAAACCTGAAACTTTAGCTAGATGGAGCGTGCTGTAAACCATAGAGTAACTGGAAACTTATCCCGTCTGCGAAGACCTTTACGTGAGAAAAAATCGGCAAAAGAGAAATAGAGTAAACTGATATTTCCACTCGCTAATACCGATGTCGGTGATGTGACATATTCCAAATCATCCCTATTATCTACAAAGTCAAATAACGTATTTCTCATGTCTAGAGAACCCTCAAATGTGTCTTCCACCTGCTAGATGCAACACCACAATTGACATTCTCTCAACTAAATAAAGACGCGAAATGTAAAGAAGCAGTCAACCAAACTATTTACATGGGCGGGAATAATAACCTAGCGCAAACACACGTCCGTATTGCATCTTCTCAAATTTCCACACGATCACAAAAGCTGTCCAACACATACTAAGCATTAGTTCGCTATTCAGCCATCTAGAGTACTATATGGTCAAGTCAGCTACATTCCTACACTCCAACAGGCCTTTCCATTTGGACGGGAAACGTGAATCATTCCCGTCACCAGCGCTGCATGCCAGCACGCATAGGCAGAATCATCCTAGAAAACCGGTCACATATATGTTTTATAATTGTACTTTCCATTAGATGTTACGATCACGGTCCCAACTGAACCACATTCGATAATGAGTAAATTATCGGAAATACACCCTGCTGATGGCTGTGGCTCTGGAAATAGAAATTTCTGTACCATTCTTATGACCTTACATACTCTTCCCTTGGCTGTCACAGTATTTCACGTCAAATCCATACCTTCCTTTGCACATCTAGCCAGCCGGAGTGGCCGAGCGGTTCTAGGCGCTTCAGTCTGGAACCGCGCGACCGCTGCGGTCGCAGGTTCGAACCCTGCCTCGGGCATGGATGTGTGTGATGTCCTTAAGTTGGTTAGGTTTAAGTAGTTCTAAGTTCTGGGGGACTGATGACCTCAGACGTTAAGTCCCATAGTGCTCAGAGCCATTTTAACCATTTGAACATTTGCACATGTCTGAACACAAACACAAACTTTATAAGCCTGATGCCCAAGGAAAACCTATCATACATCCCCCACTACTAAGTATAATACCACGTCAATAACTGATTGTGGTGATACGAAATATACTGACTATTGGTGGGCATGTCTCATAAGTTATCCTTGTGAGTGATACCACTGTGTCTTAGAAAGAGAGGTGTAATCGTCTTACAAACCGTCAGAAGTTAAAAAACGCAACCATATTACCATCACAAGCGGTCTTGGTTCTACAGATGCACACAAGTATCCATGTTAAAACCTATACTAGCTTTATAAATCGAGGTATGACATTACCTCCGAATGAATTGGTTTTTCCAGACAGAAACCGAGATGGTGATCGTAGGAGTGTATATTATCAGACCAGCAGTCCAGTTACATGTAGCCCCCAATGCAACCTCGTGATAAAATAGCTGAATTTTGAATGTGGTTCAGCTAAGGAACGTGGTGTGAAACCGGTATTTGCAACTCCCTTACGCCACTAGATATTTCTCCAGTATTTGTAACGTATTGTGTCTCGATAACATGTCAGAGGTTTGTTGATATATGCACTGAGTTAAAGGTGATGACTGATTGAGGAGGACCACAAACATTAGTAGATGTTGAGCTGATTGACGTCGTAAGAAATATGCACTAGCTTTCCAGATCTCTAGTGTCACGCTATCCGCTAGAAATGACGTCTATGATTTGGAATGAAGTCCCTCCTTTCAAGCACATACCTGCATTGGATCCTATGGAGAAGTGCTTTAATGATTACAGCCACTACTGAATCATATTTCTGACACTCTCATATCTCGAAACGAGTCACCTCTCTCAGACTCTGCACTACCATCCCTGCAGCTTTGCGCAAGTGATCGTCGTAACAGAGTAGAAGTCAGAGGAAACTATATCTACAACCTTCTGCATACCGTGTAGAAACAGGCTAAGCTGCGTTACTGTGACAGGACTGTGTTTTGACCATTCGATGGACACGGGAACTGAGAGAAGGATGAGGATTTTTGCTACTGTACTGTGGTGCACCCCCAAACTACATACAGGTACTACAGATCCACGTCCATTCACATCTATCTCCCCAACATGCTATCTTCGTTATTCTGCACCATCCACCAGAGAAAAATTACAAACTATAAAAGCTTAACTAACTTCATCTGATAGAGAACTAGATCAGATTTTTACCGCATCTCTCGCCTCCCATACACCGAAAATAAATACTGCATGCATGCCGGCATCGAGCACATGTGAGGATCCTATTAAATATACAGGTATTGATCCACTGCACAGACCAGTTTAAAGTTTCATCACCGGTACTGTAGGAGGATGATCGTATCCCGTTGACTATACTGTAAGACGCAAGAGACGCCCCCTGTGGCTCTCTCTTGTTGTTTGAAACATTGTTTTTTTCTGCTCTAACACGCTTTGTACACTGCCAAACATTTTGTTTTTCTGCCATGACTTCGAGGTCTGTGTCATTAAGACATTCTGATCCACGACCTCTCGCAGACAGCAAGGACATCACCCCAAAGTACCATTATCCAAGATGACGCACTGTGACACGATTGACGTCAGTTAAGACGGTTGCTGTGACATCAGCTAATGACGCGTTTGACATCATTCATTAAGACTTTCTGATCCACAGCCTCTCGCAGACAACAAGTACATCACCCCAAAGTACCGTTATCCCAGACGTAGCACTGTGACGCGATTGACATCATTCAAGATGGTTGCTGTGACGTCAGCTGATTACGCAATTGTAGTCATTCAAGATGGCTGTCGTGACGTCAGCTAATGACGCGAGTACCGTTACGCAAGATGGCTGTAAAGTGCCACACCCCCCTGCCAAGCCCCCATAGTGGGAGGTTTGAAATTTGGAGGGAATGTAGGTCAGTTGGGTTACCTCTAGCCAGCACACTGTAAATCATATTGTTACTGCTGTTACCATAACACACTGCACACACTGGGTGATTTTAAATGAAAGTAATTTACAACACAAGGAAATTGGAATAGTTTTGCATCGTTGGCATGGGCTTCCAAACTACATTTAAACTCATCTGTCACATTGACAGAGTAGCTGATTGCTCTGCGTTTCCACTAATTCCTCATATTGCAATCATGTAAGCGATCACTATTTCGGTGCTAGCCATCTCCAGAAGGTGTCACCCCTCCACAAAACTCTTTCTCTAACTCAAACAAGTGTATCAGTCAGTCATTATATGGTAACCAACACTGTGCCAGTGGATGGATGGGATGGGAAAGACATCCCTGATGTACTGAAATAATAAGCATTAGAGTTGATTGTGTGAACAGTTTTACCAGTCTTACAGTAATTGTAACACCAACCAATGGCGTGACAGCATGTTTCTCAATTTTCCTCTCACTGCTGCTTTTGCTAATTTTTCACGAAGTGAAGCATTAAAACTAAGCATTCTGTCATTTGCAGCTAGCTGAAGTTCTTTTTCTCCTTCATGACTTTTTTCTAAATCTTCATTATCTCTATAGGCAATACCACGTTTTTTGTGAGCTTCATCTAGTTGATTTATTCCTTGCTCCCTTCTAGCTAATCTTTCATGTAATTTGGTTCCCAGAGCACAGAATCTGTAGCTTGGAAAATGCATTTCAAATGGTAGTTTGTTAATTGAAGTGTTAACTATTTCTTTCCTATAATTTTTACTTTGCCTAAATGTGTCGGAAGATTATTGAGAAATCTAATCAAATATGGAATTCCTTTTGGATTGTCAATAATAAAATCACTAAATTTATTCGTTAACATATGTTTTATTCCAACTTTTTCATTGTGATAATTGCTATTTCTAGTTAATTCTTCACTGTAAATTACTGCTAATCTGTCTATTAAATCTCTGACATCATTTATCCAAACATATTCACTTGGTTTTCACTCTGTTTCTTTATTAAACCTTCACCTAGTTTCTCATCTTCATGTGAGTCTAAATATGCCCATATTTTTGGAAAAGCAAAATCTGAATATTCTGTATTTGGTTGTAGTCATTTTAACTCCAGGATGTAGGCATCAACAATTTTTTACCAAACTATGTATTTAAAACCTACACTTGATTTGATTTTGTTTGGATTCTTTTCTAAATATAATGATTTTGAATGAAATAAAATATCTACATATTTTGATAAATGAACACCATCAAAAGTTTCACCTATATCATCTGTAATAATGTGTTTTTTAGTTAACAGGTTCATTAGTCTTGTGTACCTTCATTGTTAACTTATGTCCATCAAATTTTACTTGTTTATCACCATGATTTAAATTTGTATCATCTTGTCTGAAAATATTTAAAAACCTTACATTATCCCTGACCTATTGTTTAGATCTTTTAGACTATGTCTGAGCTATGTAAAACCAATGTATTCTTTATGTCCACCTGCAGTAAAATGTTTTGTAACTACATTGTGATGTTCAAGAATTTTCATCGAATATGGCAAGTGAATTATCTTGGCACTGATCAAGTGGTATAATTCCATCATTATTCTCAATGACAGTAATCTTCTCATTATTTTTATCTTCAACCTTTTTACACGTTTTTTTATAAATTCTTGTTGTTTTGGTTCATCTACACTTTTTGAATCAACATGCAAATGATTGATCTTATTCCAGTTTAACCATCCTGGAGCTAGAATGTAACTGAAAGGCACTGATGTTTTTCTACAACCACTTGGTCCTATCAATGCACATCAGATAGAATTTGGCAAAAGTTTACGATGTTTTTTTTTATTCCTCGTCTAAAATTCTTATTTTTGGTTCCAAATCAGTTTTCATTTAATTAGATCAATTGTTATTAATATTAAATGAGTCGCCTGTTTCAGTTTAGTGGTAAGTCAACTGTTCTCAAAAAAAGACTGAGTGTACTTACATGAGAAAGTCTTAATAATGTTGCACTAGTTGGCTTTTATGCTACATTTCTATCTCTATATATTACACAAGAAAATAACAAATTATATTGTGATGGAGAAATGATAGAAACTTCAGTTGGCCAACATATTTTGAAATGTTTGAAAAATTTTATTCATTGTAAAATGCCTAATATACTCATTAAAGTAGATTAAATTTTCTATAGAATTATTATTGAGAGTGATTGTAAATTATTAATACACAAGATAGTATTGGATGTGAACTTGGGTTTAGTGCTCAAATTATTGAAGCTAATAAAAAATCTGTTGCTAATGATGTCCATAAAATTATTCCATTTGATATAATTAATATTAATTATAATTTAGATGGTGGAATATTTGTGAAGGATGCCACTCATTTTAATTCAGAAATTAATATTATTGCTTCATTGAAGGCTAATATTGAATGTGATGGACCGCTAATTCATGAACCATGTTACTTGCTTATATTCCAGTTTTTGGTACTATACATAATTTATTAATTACTATAACTGATGAACATTATAATATAATTGACTTCAATGGTGGTACTTTTGCATTAGTGTAAAAATCTATTAATAAAATTTTATCATTCATAAATAATGAACAAGATCAAGAGCTATCAGTTTTACTCCTTCCCTGTAAATGAGAAAATTAAAAATAATTTAAAAGTTCCTGACAAGGATAGTAAAATTAACATAAATATAGGAGATGGATGGCATTACCCTACTCATGCTCAGTTATGAATGAGGTTTAGCTTTAGAACTGTTAAAACTGATAGACCAGATTACCCAACATATGATAAAAAATCCAATAACAATCAGTTGATAATTATATGTGCAAAGCTGTTTGATTTTACAACCATAAAGAAAGGAAATAATATTCTATCTAGAATTGAACATCACTTGTTTTGTCATCACTTTTGTTACATTTAACTTCGTCTCTTGCAGATAAACTAAATATGGAGGGACATATACTTAAGAAAGGAAAAAAAGGTATAAGAAGAGTTGCTTTATCCACTTGGAATGATTGGTGTGTTTTTCGAAGATTAGAAGGAAATTACGTGGGATGGATATCTTATTGTAATCTTTACTTGGAGTTCAATTACTGGAGATTCTATTCTTAGTTTGGCTGATTACAATGATGCTAGAATTGAAATAAACGAGATGTTGCCGTTAGAAGGCAAGATTGCAGCAGACTCTATGGAAACTCACATCCTGTTATTAAATAGGAACCAAATTATGAGCTTGAACAACAAGAAAATATAATGAAACATTCAAAAGTTCCCATAGGAACTTCAAACAGTTTAGGTAGTACAATTAAGTGGGTAGAGAAATTTCGAGCTAGATATCACAAATTTCTATAATTCAGTAGAGTTTTATATACCATATTTCGTTTTTTTTGTTGCTTTTCAAACAAATCGTAAAAATTATCAGCTGCTTGACTCTTCTTTATTTGGTCACGTTAAGCTACAGAATATATAACTTAAAAATGGAAGATATTTGTGTTGAAAATCGATCTACTTGGAATACAGTTGCTAACTCAGCGGCTGTGAATGAGTAGTAGGCTTGCTACAGGAAATGAGATAAAGATAATGCCATTGCTGGCACTGTGCAGACTAATTATCTGTCCCAAGAAGTTGTAAACATAGCATTGTATCGTTGACTATCAAGAGTCGGCCCTCTACTGAGCACAGAGCAACTGTGGGGAGTCATGGCATAGCTTTCGTGGAGCGTGGGCGGAGTGTTGTGTTGATGCCGTGGCTGCAGCACCTATCTTACAAATTATCGTAAAGTAATTGAAAATGTTTGCCACACAAGTTTTGCGTTTAATTTCAGTGCTCACGAAGCAGCACCAATGGTTACCCGAAAGGCTATGTTTCTCTGTTTCGTGTGTCGTGTCGGGAGAACAATAATCAAGCGCGTCGCGACGGTTACGGAAAAATAATGTGGACTGGTATGATCATAATTGCAAGTTCTAAGTGAAAGAAACACATAGCGTTTTGACTGGCTAAGTATCACGAGCGCAGGTACTTACTCGGTCGTATATCGTACCAGAAATTTTATGGAGCATTCGCGCTGCGATTCGGTCACGCGCACGCTCGTGTTATAAGCTATTGAATTGTTTAGCATTGTTGGGAAGAACTGTGCCAGTCGTCGACTGATAAAACATCAGTTGAACAGTGATTATTTTGTGTTCTGTTCACCATGTTTTTGCATTGGATACCATCATTTAGACAGCAACCTTATACGCCGCAACGGACATGGAGTACAAATACTGATCACGTCCATTGGGGAATAATGTTTACTGTGAACAGTGCAGCCCCACTCTGTGCGAATGTAATAGAATACAGTAAATTCTACCAGATCAACTTGGTATCGTTGGTGTGAGTGGCTCCTCTCCCACCTAGACAGTATTGATTACAGGACACATCATAGCAAGCAGTGCAGAGAGCTGCACATCAACCGCCACAGGAAGGACCTGCTACCTGGATTTAGGAACACGGTCGTTCCTGTGTCTAGGGAGTGGCATACAGTCTCGAGTGCTAAAGGCTAGCATTTATTAGTACTTCGTATCTACTCCCTTTCCTCCTGGGTGTGTTACAAAATTATGCTCACACTGTATGAGATACAAAATTAAAGCACCATGTACTAGTTAGTGTCAGTAGCTCAGCACATTAGGTGTGTGGATACAGATTATTAAATGTTTGGTAGCTGCATTTCATGGTTCGAATCTTGCTAAAGTGTGAGCATTTTTTTAAAATCCTGGATAGTATGGCCCACGGTTTCTCCAAACAAGACAGGAGTTTTACTGAAGAAACGTGTTTTGAATAGTAAATATTCAACTGAAATTTAATTTTACATTTCTTATTCGTCATAGTAGGGTATATTCCTAGTTTGAAATTTATTTGTCCTATTCAAGAATTTCATAAAGATAAGCATCAAAAAGATGGATGTCATAATATATGTTTCTTCTTTTCATGTAAAAACAATAGTTCATACAATCTTATGTCTGCTAAAAATCAAAAGCATATAGAAGTATAATAAATGGAATCTGTTTCCATTATTTACTTAAACTCAATTTTTTCTGAAGAAGGAAACACAACAGAAAAAAATCCTCCTCATTCCTTTTCTCTTAATTTTATTCGTATTTCATAATAAAATCTATATTTTTTTACAATTATTGTATGAAATAGTGAGCCAGAGATGAAAAATTGGTACATTAGGTTAAAATTGTAGGTATCCAACTTCAGACTATTCTTAGAATGAAAAGCTGTCTGAAACCTGAAGATGAAAGGTCTGAAATATTTAGCAAGGCATGGAATGTATTTCGAACATCAGTTTAGGCGCCACAGGAGAGGGAGTGTTCATTGCAGTTGACAGACAACTTGTGTCTTAGGTCGAAACTGAGTCTGACTAAAAAGTTATCAGGGTGTGTGTAACAGGTCTAGGTGAACGCAAGTTAATTATTGGATGTTTTTACTGGCCACCAAATTCTGCCATGACAGTTTTAGAACCATTCAAACAAAGTCTACCCTCTGAAGCACGGAAATACACAGATCTTGAAATACTAGTTAGAGATTGTAAAGGAGTAGAATGGGCTGGCATTTCATGAAAACCATGACTCCCAGACAACTGGACCATTCTATAGTGCTTCACAATGTGTACATGAAGTAGGAAAACTCTGTGAGCACATGTTGTAATCATACTGAATGGCTTGTTTAACTTTGTCTGCATACTTAAAACATAATTATGATGATCAATAACTAAAATGATTCTTTTCAGAATTAGGTATAGAAAGTGTAATGATTTGCAAGAAACCAGTTTTGGAAGTCTATTGCACTGATCAATACCATAACGGTTAGTTCAATTAGGGCAAGTAAGATTCCAGTTACATGATAATTGTAATATCAGAACAATACTGGGACCAGTAATCTGTACCCTGTGGATGATATAAAATATAAATAACTATGAAACATCAACCCATCTAATTTATAGAATTCTGTTAATTTGTAGAAATGTCAGAAATTACCTCATAATGTGGTAATTAATGTATTATGAAATCATGTAACAAAATTTACTCATCTTCATCTGTTAGCCAAAAATACCTGAAACAACACATGAACACCTACTCTCAAACAGTAAAACAAATATAGGTACTTTTCAAAGCAATTAAAATAATTTGCAAAATGATTGAGCCCAAAATATGTCAATGAAATTGTGAAAAGTACTTTTTATCTGAAGGACAGAACTACTGTTTATTCAGCTGGAAAGATCTAATCATATAGTAGGAACCTTGAATCCAATTTAGTTTTCATACAAGTAAGGGAACTAAGGAACTGACTGTTTGTTTTATATATTTGTTGTAAATTGCAATAGCAACATGGTTATTTGGCAGAACTGTATGTCTAAAACTATAAGTGTACTTTATCCTACTTTGTAGTTATGTCAAACCGATTTGATGTGGTAATTTTGAATTTTAATATAAAAAATGATACTATAACAACGAATGAATTGCTTAAAAAGGTATATAAGATCGAGAATTAGTGCACTAGGCATCATTGCTGATCAGAGATTTTGTGATATGCCGCCTATGTCACTTTGTGCAGTAAAAACGCAATGAAAAGTATAAAGGCTCATCTGTATCTTAATCCACAAAGCTTGCTGAATGCGCCTGAAGTGTTAACCCAGTTCTCAGAAAGAATTCCAGGACAACAAGAAGATATAAGTTAAGTATTCTAAGATGGACTGTTCATATTTCGCCAAGTCTAAAATTAAATTAAACATATAGAAACACCTCAGAAAAAATCTCATAAGTTATATTTATGACATTTGTACATGAAAGCCAATTAGTAATTCCTGTACAGCTCAATGAAAAAATCGAGGAAGAATGTTACTGACAAAATGAAATTTTAAGTAAAAAGTTATTACACTTTGTAAATTAAGTATTATTGCAAAAAGATATCTTAAATGTTTTGGCCATGATAACTGTTTTATTTTGGCGTATTTATTACTCGGAAGTAATTGTCATGATTTATAAATCTGAACTCTGTAAGTTTTTCTCGAAAATTATTCAACACTTTAAACAATGTTTGTACTCACATTTTCATTATTGTAAAGTATATAAGGAATGGCACCAATAGCCAGATAGAGTAAGTGTTGTATCATCATTTGGGCACAAAACCTATGTCACTTTGCAGTGGAAATAAACAACAATTCTAAAGTAATTAACTGTTTCAGCCACATCAGTTTCTAGAACTGATTACTCAAGATCCACAGATCCTGAAATTACAGCAAATACAGACTTTCTTGCAAGTGGAGATATTTACAGCAAAGACATATACCCAACCTTCAATGTCAAGAACCTAAGTTGAATATTAACTTTCATAGCCTGACAAAGAAGAAGTGTTGTAAGGTGACTCTACCTATTGAAACAGACTGGGATGCCTATGGATTTATTGCAGGTTATATAGAAAGACAGGTTGCGAAGCACTTCTGACCACGTTTTACCAAAAACTGTCTTGAGCAACTAGTTCGACAGCCCCTACACAATGGAAATATTTTAGACCTTGTAACTTCAAACAGGCCTGACCTTATCAACAGTGTCAGTATTGAGACAGAGATTAGTGTTCATGATGTCATCTACTGATAATGGTTACTTAAGTTAATAAATCCATCAAGAACCCTAGGAGACAATTTTTGCTAGAAAGAGCAGATAAGCAGTTGTTAGCATCCCATTTAGAAAGTGGATGGATGTCATTTAGTTCCAGTAAGTTGGATATGTAGGAATTATGGGCAAAGTTTAAACAGACTGTGAATCGTACTCTGGAGAACCATTCGCCGAGTAAGTAGATTAAGGATGGAATACATCCACTTTGATTTAACAACAAAACCTGGTAATTGTTGTGGAAACTGGGTGCACTACACAAAGGAATCAGCTACTCGGGAAGCAGAGAGTGCACATGAAGGTTTTTTAGACTAGGAAGTTGTCTGAGTTGCTCCAACGAACAATCGCCAGTCGATATGCGGCAAGGGAAGTCAAACGGCTTTCAGAATAAGGACGCTTCGACTGTCATAATTTTATCAGTAAACTCTCGAAGTATTCGTAATAAAGTTCAAGAATTTACTGCCCTCCAGTAAAATTCTCGCGCTCAAATTATTTTTGGGACTGAGAGCTGGCTGAACCGAAAGTAGAAAGCTCTGAGATATTTTGCGAGTCGTGGAACGTATATCGGAAAGACAGATTAGAGGCCATAGAAGGGGGATGTTTAATGCAATTGACTAAAATATTGTCTCTAGTGACGTCGAAGTTAAGTGTGAAGGTGAAGTTATCTGGTCACGTACAATAGATCTACGTAAAACTAAGTTAATTGTTGGGTGTTTTTATCCCCCACCAGATTCTGCTGTGACAGTTCTAGAGTCTTTCAAAGAAAGTCTCAGGTCAACAGCGCGTAAATACCCAGATCACGCAATACTAGTTGGTGGCGACTTTAATTTGCCAAGTATAGACTTGAATGTCTATGGATTCATTGTGGGGGCTACAGGCAGACAGTCATGCGAAACACTTTTGAACACGTTTTCTGAAAACTGTCTTGAGCAGCTAGCTCGGCAGCCCATATGCAGTGGAAATATTTTAGACCTTTTAGCTACAAATAGGCTGGACCTTATCGACTATGTCGCTATAGTAATGGGGATTAGCGATCATGATGTCATTATAGCAACTATGAATACGAAAGTTAATAAATCAATCAAGATGGTTAGGAAATTATTTCTACAAGCTGGAGCAGATAAGCAGTTATTAGCATCTCGCTTAGATAGTGATTTGTCTTCACGTAGTTTCAGTAAGAATGATGTAGAGGAATTATGGGCAAAATTTAAGCAGATTGTAAGTCGTGTTTAGGAGAGTTATGTGCCTACTAAGGGGATAAAGGATGGAAAACACCCACCACGGTTTAACAACGAATGTCGGAGGATGCTGCGAGAGCAAGGACTATTGCACTCTTGGTTCTAAATAGAATGTAGAAATGACGACAAGCGAAGGTTAGCAGAGATTCGTGCGGTTTTTTGTGAGTATTGGGTGTAGCTCAGTATATTTTGACACAATGGACTGTTCTGATTTTTGACGTAGTGCATACCTTCATAATACCTGTAGGACTTGCTGTCTCAAATTTTGAAAATAACAAGGTTTTGCATATTTTTCAGTACTTTTGCCTTCTCCATAATGTCCCTATACTTCATGTGTGTGTCTTATAAATTCGTCGATATAATCTTCAGGAATACACATACACCATTGATCAGATTTTTCATGTTTCCTATGAAACAAAACACCCTTGTACTCCTGATACCATTTACTTACCTTTCCACTTTCATCTTGCTTAAAGTTTTGTATGACTTTACACCATCTGCTATCTTGCTGTTGTATAGTTTTCATTTGCTAACAAAACTTTTGATAATCAGACTGTTGTGTTGAACTTTGAATTAGTAACGTTTTGATTTCCGCATCTTACTCTGTTAATTCGCTAAATTCATCTAAACCTTGTGGTAACATAGACAAGGCATCTGCATAACATTTTGACTTCCTTTAATATAAATGATTTCGAAATTGAATTCTTGTAAATATAGACATCACCAGCTAACCAATGGTGCAATAGTTTACATGTTAAAAGAAATGACAGAGACTGATGGTCACAGTAAACTTTGATATTCTTACCTCACAAAAATATTGAAGCTTTTTAAATGCCTATGTTACAGCTAAACTTTCCAATTCTGACTCAGAGTGAGATCTTTCTGCTTCTGATAATGTTTGACTAGCAAAACTGGTGACCTTGGGTACTTCTTTACCTTATTCTTCTCACATCTGGAACAAGCATGTCCCCAGCCCCTGAGGTGAGGCATCTGTGCATAGACAAAAATCCTTGGACATGTAAGGGTGGCTAAGAATGTTTCCATTGACTAATGCCTGCTTAATGTTATTAAAGTCCTCCTGACACTTATCATCCCATAACCAAGGCCTATTTTTCCATAGAAAGTTGAGTAATGCATCACTCTTCATCAATTTCTGTGGTACAAATTTACAAAAAAAGGATGCTAATCCTAAATAAGCTTTAAGTTGTAACTCTTCAGGCTTCCCCGGCGATCTAATGACATCTTGGGTTGTCGGGTGTTCTGCCGCATATCAGCGTCATTATTGCACGATATTTCGGTAACATAGCTCATAACCTTCGTCAGGTGCGACCTGAGACAGCTCCTCGAGTGGACCTGGTCCAGTATTTATGTCTGTGGCCTTCCGCCTCCACCGGCGGCTGCAGGCGTTCCCTCTGCGATCCGTGTCCTCTCGCTGCGACCTGCTGGAGTGCTGGCAGCAAGTCATGGTAGAAGACTGGTGTAAGGAAAATGAAATGGCAATAAGCGCAGGAGAAACTGCAGCTGCTCTACTTCAAAAGAAAGCGCCTGGTACTCAGAAACCGACTGTCTCTAAACGCTCAGGAACTACAACGGAGAGACTCTGCGAAATACCTGGGCGTAACACTAGATAAGAAAATGTCTTCCCCCTACACGTCGGGGAAAAGAGGAAGAGAGGTATAACCCTCACAAAAGCCCTCCTGCCCTTCCTCCTCAGCAGGGAGATATGGATGGAAACAAAAAGAACGCTATACAAAACAACAGTTCTCCCAGCACCGACGTATGGATGCTCTGTGTGGGATCCGCTGCACCCACTGCGCAGATCCTCACACCCTTTATCCCACGACGCATAAATCGAGGATGGCTGCGGGGCCGCAAGGCCTTATTGTTCCAACCATGCCCTCCAAAGCCAACGATTTATTTTTGTAAATAAATAGATCACAGAGCGTAACAACAATATCTACACACAAGTACATGTAGAGCCGAAGGCGCTGCCATCACACACACACACACCAAATGCCGTTCCGCTTTCTGTCCGCTGCAGTTCTGGGCGTTCCCTCTGCGGTACGCGCCCACCAGATCAGCTCCTGGGCGTTCCATCTTCGGCCTGGTGCATTTGGAGTTCTGTCTGGGTTGCCAGGCGTTCTCCCTGCGGTCCTCCCGCTCACTGCGATCTTCTAGAGCGTCGTCGTTCCGTTTTCGGTCCGCTGAGGTTCTGGGTGTTACCTCTACAGTCCGCGCCCGTCGACCCCGCTCCCGGACCTTCCATCTTAGGTCCGGCGAGCTTGGCACTCTGTCTGGGGATCGTTTTCTATATCCACGCCTTAAGTTCCTCTGTTCATGGAGTGCTTCAGCTGTCCCCATTCGTCCTTTAACAATTCCAGAGCAGTATCCATGGCTCTGCTTAGCTGGTAACCCATGTCGCAGTTCATGAGATTGTCAGTTACTTTTATCTCTATCGATTCCCTTATAACACTGTCCCAAAATCTGGGTGTCTGTGCTAGAATCTTGGATCATAATTCATGGTATGATCTAGTTCTAGACAGTGTTCAGCAATGGCTGATTTCGTCATCTGTCTTAATCGGGTGTGCCTTTGTTGTTAACTGCACCTGTTACCCACTGTTATTGTCGTCTGTCCAATGTATGACATGCCACATTGACAAGATCCGAGGGTCACTCTAAAAGAAATGCATACTATTTTTGTAAAAATATAGTTTTCATTCTGCATGTGCGAAAGTTTTAAAGTGTGTAGATACATCCTTCCTACTTGTTTTCAAACTTAGGTCAACCTGTTCCCGTGAGTGGCGCCGTCACAGCATGTCTTCAAGATGGCTGCTACACTTGACGTTCGTCAGAAGCAACGTGCTGTCATAGAATTCCTGTGCTGCGAAAACGAGACAGTGGGAAACAGCCACAGGAGGTTGAAAAAGGTGTATGGAGATGCTGCTGTCGATCGCAGTACAGTTAGTCGGTGTGCAAGCAGGTTATGTGATGAAAGCAGGCACAGCAATATTGAAGATTGTCCTCGCAGCTGCAGGCCTCGTACTGCACACACTCCAGGCAATGTGCAGAGAGTTAACGAATTAGTGACTGCTGACAGACGCATCACAGTGAACGAATTGTTCACGCTACACTGGGATAGGGGAAGGAAGTGTCTGCAGAATACTGGAAGTGTTGGCGTTAAAAAAGGTTTGTGCCAGGTGGGTACCCAGGATGTTGACAGTGGCTCACAAAGAAACAAGATAAACGGCATGCAGCGAACGTTTGGAACAGTACGAGAATGGTGGAGATGAATTTCTTGGAAGAATTGTGACAGGTGATGAAACATGCTTCCATCATTTTTCACCAGAGACGAAGATGCAATCAATGGAGTGGCATCATTCAAATTCACCCAAGGAAAAAAAAAAAATTGAAAGCAACACCTTCTGCTCGAAAAGTTATGGCTACGGTGTTTTTCGATTCCGAAGGACTCTTGCTTGTGGAGATCATGCCAAGTGGAACCACCATAAATTCTGATGCATATGTGACGACACTGAAGAAACTTCAAGCTCGACTGAGTCGTGTTCGACCACAACGGCAAAAGCAGGATGTTTTGCTGTTGCACGACAATGCACGACCACATGTCACTCAAAAAACCGTGGAAGCGATCACAAAACTCGAATGGACAACACTGAAACACCTGCCTTACAGTCCTGACCTGGCTCCACGTGACTTTTGGGAAACTGAAAGACTCTCTTCGTGGAACAAGCTTTGAAGATGATGACTCACTCGTCCACGCTGCCAAACAGTGGCTCCAACAGGTTGGTCCAGAATTTTACCGTGCGGGATATACAGGCGCTGGTTTCAAGATGGCGTAAGGCAGTTGAGAGGGATGAAAATTATGTGGAGAAATGAAAATATTATTCCTAAAGGATGTATCTACACACAGTAAAACTTTCAAACATATAGAATAAAAGATGGATTTAAAAAAAATTTATGTGCGTTTCTTTTGGAGTGACCCTCGTATATTGTAAATGCCTGGTTTCCGTAACTCCAGGTCATCTTTAACATTTCCCACAAGTCAGAGCAGATAAGCACTTATTAGCATGTCATTTAGATGGTGATTTGTCTTCACTTAGTTTCAGTAAAAATGATGTAGAGGAATTATGGGCAAAGTTTAAGCAGATTGTAAATCGTGGTCTGGAGGGTTATGTACCTAGTAAGTGGATACAGTATGGAAATCACTCACCATGGTTTAACAACACAATTCGGAGAATGCTGAGCAAGCAATGACTGTTGCACTCTCGGTTCAAAAGGGAATGTACAAATGACGACAAGCGAAGGTTAGCAGAGATTCGTGCATCTGTGAAAATATCTATGCGTGAAGCACACAACTGCCACCGTCACACCTTAGCAAAATATCTGGCAGAGAACCCGAGGAAATTCTGGTTGTACGTAAAATCGCTAGGCGGGTCTAAGGGTTCCATTCATTCCCTTGTTGACCAGTCTGGTATGGCAGTTGAAGATAGCAAAATGAAAGCGTAAGTTTTAAATTTCACGTTCAAGAAGTTGTTTACTAAGGAGAATCGTACAAACATACCGTCATTTGACCATCAGACAGACTCTTGTATGGACGACATAGTAATAAGCATCCCTGGCGTAGAGAAACAACTGAAAGATTTGAAATCAAATAAATATCACTTCGATTTTACAAAGAGTACTCTACTGCATTGGCTCCCTGCCTAGGCTGCATTTATCGCGAATCTCTCGTCCAGCAAAAAAGTCTCAAGCGACTGGAAAATGGCGCAGGTGACTCCAGTATACAAGAATGATCAAAGAATGAACCTGAAAGATTACAGAGCAATATCTGTAACTTTTGTTTGCTGCAGAATCCTTGAACATATTCTCAGTTCAAATACACTAAACTTTCTTGAAACTGAGAAGCTTATGTCCACGAATCACATGGCTTTAGAAGGCATCGCCCCTGTTGTGTAGGTACATGGGGAAAGACCCTCCGGATATAGTAAAGCTAAAATTTATTAAAAAATGAAACAGCGATAACGATATAATCAAAGACCGACTATATGCGTCGCCAAAGCATTAACTATGAATGCACAGTAATGCGCAGACAAATGACCCTAAAACATCATTCACTTTTTTGCACATGACTTTGTTTCACTCTCTCGCATGTAGTTTTGTTACGCTGTACAGCACGGAGTATGATGGGCTATGAGTCATCATATGTGTTTCTGAAAAGAGAAGACTTAATAACAGTATTAAGTATTTTTATTGAAGTGAAACAGAACTAAGTAAGAAGAATTTCTTTATATTTTATCTCATCTTGAGGGTCACTGATGTTGCCTGGAATCTGCTGCCTGCATCTACAATTGAAGTTGAGGAAAAGAAGTCCACAGTCATATTTTTCGTAAAATTGACAGAAGGAGCTTTCAGAAGACGAGAAATATAATTAAAATATATATGGTGATGGACTCAGAAAAAGAAATGACGCAAGGTAAAGTGAATGAACAATAACACCATTTCGTACACGCAGAACGTTGCATAACAATGCAATTGTACTAATATTCCTTTTTCCTTGCAAGAGAAAAGACAATTACCAATTTCTTTCATTCTTTCTTTTAATTATTTTTTATTATAATACACTGTGAAACTCAGCTTGGCCTTTTCTCACATGATATACTGCGAACTATGGATAAAGGGCAACAAGCAGATCCATATTTCTAGATTTTCGGAAAGCATTTGACACAATGCCCCTGCTTGCTGTTAACGAAGGTATGAGAATATGGAATAAGGTCATAGATAGGCGAGTGGCTCGAAGACTTCTTAAATAACAGAACCCAGTGCCCCAGGGAAGTGTGATAGGAGCGCTGTTGTTCTGTATATACATTTATGGCTTGGCGGACAGGGTGGGCAGCAATCTGCAGTTGTTAGCTGATGATGTTGTGTTGTACAGTAAGGTGTCGAAGTTTAGTGACTGTAGGAAGATACAAGGACTCAAGACAAAATTCCCAGTTGGTTTGATGAATGGCATCCAGCCATAAACGTGGAAACATGTAAGTTAATGTGGATGAGTAGGAAGAACAACGCTGTAAT
The DNA here is from genome assembly GCF_021461385.2 of Schistocerca piceifrons. NCBI lineage: Eukaryota > Metazoa > Arthropoda > Insecta > Orthoptera > Acrididae > Schistocerca > Schistocerca piceifrons. Next base: position 310,275,289 of record NC_060139.1, on the reverse strand, counting down.
GTTCAGATACAGTATTACTAGTGTCCTGCTTGACACAATCAAGTCGTTTGTGTATCTGAATGTAACGTTGCAAAGTGATATGAGATGGAACGAGCATGTGAAAACTGTGGTAGGGAATGCGAATGATCGACTTCGGTTTATTGGGAGAATTTTAGGAACGAGTGTAGAGGAGACCACATATAGGATGCTGGTGCCACTCATTCTTGAGTAGTGCTCGAGTGTTTTGGGATCCGTACCAGGTCGGATTCAAGGAGGACATCGAAGCTACTCAGGGGCGGGCTGTTATACTTGTTACCAATAGATACGAATAACATGAAATTGTTATGGAGATCCTTCGGGAACTCAAATGGTAATTCCTGGAGAGAAGGCGATGTTCTTTTCGACAAACAGTACTGAGTAAATTTATAGAACCGGCATTTGAAACTGACTGCCGAACAGTTCTACTGCCGCCAACATACCTTGCACGTAAGGACCATGAAGGTATGACACTACAAATTAGGGCTCACACGGAGGCATATAGACACTCGTTTTTCCCTCGTTCTGTTTGCGAGTGGAACAGGAAAGGAAGTGACAGGTAGTGGTATAGGATACCCTGCGCCACGCACCGTACGGTGGCTTGCGGAATACACTCCTGGAAATGGAAAAAAGAACACATTGACACCGGTGTGTCAGACCCACCATATTTGCTCCGGACACTGCGAGAGGGCTGTACAAGCAATGATCACACGCACGGCACAGCGGACACACCAGGAACCGCGGTGTTGGCCGTCGAATGGCGCTAGCTGCGCAGCATTTGTGCACCGCCGCCGTCAGTGTCAGCCAGTTTGCCGTGGCATACGGAGCTCCATCGCAGTCTTTAACACTGGTAGTATGCCGCGACAGCGTGGACGTGAACCGTATGTGCAGTTGACGGACTTTGAGCGAGGGCGTATAGTGGGCATGCGGGAGGCCGGGTGGACGTACCGTCGAATTGCTCAACACGTGGGGCGTGAGGTCTCCACAGTACATCGATGTTGTCGCCAGTGGTCGGCGGAAGGTGCACGTGCCCGTCGACCTGGGACCGGACCGCAGCGACGCACGGATGCACGCCAAGACCGTAGGATCCTACGCAGTGCCGTAGGGGACCGCACCGCCACTTCCCAGCAAATTAGGGACACTGTTGCTCCTGGGGTATCGGCGAGGACCATTCGCAACCGTCTCCATGAAGCTGGGCTACGGTCCCGCACACCGTTAGGCCGTCTTCCGCTCACGCCCCAACATCGTGCAGCCCGCCTCCAGTGGTGTCGCGACAGGCGTGAATGGAGGGACGAATGGAGACGTGTCGTCTTCAGCGATGAGAGTCGCTTCTGCCTTGGTGCCAATGATGGTCGTATGCGTGTTTGGCGCCGTGCAGGTGAGCGCCACAATCAGGACTGCATACGACCGAGGCACACAGGGCCAACACCCGGCATCATGGTGTGGGGAGCGATCTCCTACACTGGCCGTACACCACTGGTGATCGTCGAGGGGACACTGAACAGTGCACGGAACATCCAAACCGTCATCGAACCCATCGTTCTACCATTCCTAGACCGGCAAGGGAACTTGCTGTTCCAACAGGACAATGCACGTCCGCATGTATCCCGTGCCACCCAACGTGCTCTAGAAGGTGTAAGTCAACTACCCTGGCCAGCAAGATCTCCGGATCTGTCCCCCATTGAGCATGTTTGGGACTGGATGAAGCGTCGTCTCACGCGGTCTGCACGTCCAGCACGAACGCTGGTCCAACTGAGGCGCCAGGTGGAAATGGCATGGCAAGCCGTTCCACAGGACTACATCCAGCATCTCTACGATCGTCTCCATGGGAGAATAGCAGCCTGCATTGCTGCGAAAGGTGGATATACACTGTACTAGTGCCGACATTGTGCATGCTCTGTTGCCTGTGTCTATGTGCCTGTGGTTCTGTCAGTGTGATCATGTGATGTATCTGACCCCAGGAATGTGTCAATAAAGTTTCCCCTTCCTGAGACAATGAATTCACGGTGTTCTTATTTCAATTTCCAGGAGTGTATATGTAGGTACAGATGTAGACTTAATAAATCATTCACACAGGAGGGCTGTACAAACATACCGTTGCCTGACCGTCGTACAGACTGCTGTATAGAGGATATAATAACAAGAACCCTGGCACAGAAAAGCAACTGACAGAGTTGAAAACAAGTTGCCAGACGCATGTGGAATTGCAGTTCGGCTTTTCTTGGAATGCTCTACGGCACTGTCCCCTTACTTAGCTTTCATTTCTCGCGATTCTTTTACTCATTGCGAAGTCCCAAGAGACTGGAAAAAGTTGCAGGTGGCTCCTGTATATAAAATTTCCGTCAGAACAGGCCTCGGCAAGCCCAACGGTACCGACCAACCGCAGTATCATCCTCAGCTGATAGGAAATGGAGTGGCATGTGGTCAGCACACCACTTTCCTGGTCATTGTCCGTATTAGTGGCCGGAGCCGCTACTTCTCGATCAAGTAGCTCCGGACACTCACCCAAGCCTGACAGCTCGTAACTTCTTTGTTCTGACGAGTACTCGTGTTACTGCTGCGGCAAGGCCGTTGACGACTCCTATCCAAAAAGGGTAAAAAATGCACCAACAAAATTACAGTGAGTATTCTTAAAATAAGTATGCTGCATAATTCTATAACATATTCTCAGTTCGAATATAATAAATTTCCTTGAGATGGAAGAGCTTATCCTGTGAACCATGGATGATGGGTAACAGCCAGATTCCATATTGCTAGACTTCCAGAAAGTTTTTGACACAGTGTCCACTGAAGACTGTTAACAGAGGTATGAGCTAGGGAACAGGTTCACAGATATGTCTGTGGCTCAAAGACTTTTAAGTAATAGAACCCAGTACACTACCCTCGATGTCAGGTGTTCATGAGAAACGAGGGTATCGTTAGGAGTACCCATGGAAGTATGATAAGATCACTCCTATTCTCTATACACATAAATGACGATGATGGACAGGGTGCGCAGCAGTTTGCGGCGTATGGGAAAGTATCATCATTCAGAGACTAGGAGCACACAAGATGACTTAGATATAGTTCCTATTTAGGTGTGATGAATTGCAGCTTGCTCTAAATGTAGAAAAATCTAACTTAATGGAAATAGGTAGGATACACAACCATGTAATGTTCGAACAAACAATAGTAGTGTACTGAACGACACATTTACATGCATAAATAAAGTATAACATTGCAAAGTAATATGAAATGGAATGAGCATATAAGGACGGTAATAGGGGAAAGCAAATAGTAGACTTCAGGTAACTGAGAGAATTTTAGGCAAGTGTGGTTCATCTGTAAAGGAGACCGCATTTAGAACACTAGTGTGACCCATACGAACTGTTCGACTGTTTGGGATTCCCATGTGGTTAGATTAAAGGTAGACATCGAAGCAATTCAGGGATGGGCTGCTAGATTTGTTACTGGTAGGTTCAGTCAACACGTAAGCGTTAAAGATTTGCTTTGTGAACTCAAATGGGAATCCATAGAGGGGAGGGGTGACGTTTTTCCTTGAGGAAAACCGTTGAGAAAATTTAGAGGACCTCCATTTGAAGCTGACTGAACGATTCTTCCGTCATTCGGTGGCTTGCAGAGTATGATATACATGTAGAATTCTTATACTGTCCAGGTCTCGTTTTCATTTATTAACTTGCCTCGCGTTTGCTGCATTGCGATGCCATTATTTTCCACCCAATCTGCTGTATCTATTATTCAAAGTCTCAAGAATATCCTCGAAATACATTTCTGCATTCAGAGCTAATACATCCATGTCAGACATCTTTCTTTTACACTCTTGCGGATTTCAGAAGATATCACATCTTCAGCCTTATTCCATCCAAGTATTTTGGAAGGACTTTTAGAGCGATATAATTCATATGTCCTAGCCTCTCATGGCAGATTTGCAGTGTTTATATTGTTTTTGGCGAATTTTACCAAATTAGACTGGCTTCAAAACGGTTCCAGTTTTTTGCACCATTAATAACTAGCTATCTTCCAAGTATTTGCACTTTATCAAGTAATTCACAAAGTTTTCATTTGCTGAGTCCAAATACCAGGAATTCGATTCAGGAAATGGATCAGCCGAAAATTAAATTGCTTCAGAACTTACAGAAGCCTCTTGAGAATTCCAACTAACCGAATTTGCAGAAACTTTTTTGTTTTTGTTTCTTTTATTAGTCAGCTCTTTTGTGTACCAAGTCACCACATTTATGACATTTCAAACTAAACCGATTTTTTCACCTGAACTGTACATGTCACTTTCGCCAACATTCTTGAATTTGGATTTACTTTGAGGTTTCCCATGACTGAAACTTTTTATTTACATATTAAACACCGCATTCTGTCCCATGTATATTGCAGGTTTCTTCTTAGAGCCCCTTCCCCCCCCCCCAAACCCCCCCACCCCTCCCATGAACCATGGACCCAGCCGTTGGTGGGGAAGCTTGCGTGCCTCAGCGACAGCGATACAAATGGCCGTACCGTAGGTGCAACCACAACGGAGGGGTGTCTGTTGAGAGGCCAGACAAACGTGTGGTTCCTGAAGAGGGGCAGCAGCCTTTTCAGTAGTTGAAGGGGCAACAGTCTGGATGATTGACTGATCTGGCCTTGTAACACTAACCAAACCAGCCTTGCTGTGCTGGTACTGTGAATGGTTGAAAGCAAGGGGAAGCTACAGCCGTAATTTTTCCCGAGGGCCTGCAGCTTTACTGTATGATTAAATGATGATGGCGTCCTCTTGTGTAAAATATTCCGGAGGTAAAATAGTCCCCCATTCGGATCTCCGGGCGGGGACTACTCAGGAGGACGCCGTTATCAGGAGAAAGAGAACTGGTGTTCTACGGATCGGAGCGTGGAATGTCAGATCCCTTAGTCGGGCATGTAGGTTCGAAAATTTAAAAAGGGAAATGGATAGGTTAAAGTTAGATATAGTGGGATATAGTGAAGTTCAGTGGCAGGAGGAACAAGACTTTTGGTCAGGTGCATACAGAGTTATAAATACAAAATCAAATAGGGGTAATGCAGGAGTAGGTTTAATAATGAATAAAAAAATAGGAGTGCGGATAAGCTACTACAAACAGCATAATGAACGCATTATTGTGTCCAAGATAGTCACGAAGCCCACATGTACTACAGTAGTACAAGTTTATATGCCAACTAGCTCTGCAGATGACAAAGAAATTGATGAAATGTGTGATGAGATAAAAGAAATTATTCACGTGGTGAAGGGAGACGAAAATTTAATAGTCATGGCTGACTGGAATTCGATAGTTGGAAAAGGGAGAGAAGGAAACATAGTAGGTGAATATGGATTGGGGCTGAGAAATGAAAGAGGAAGCCGCCTGGTAGAATTTTGCACAGAGCATCACTTAATAATAGCTAATACTTGGTTCAAGAATCATAAAAGAAGGCTTTATACATGGAAGAATCCTGGAGATACTAGAAGGTAGCAGATAGATTATATAATGGTAAGAAAGAGATTTAGGAACCAGGTTTTAAATTATAAGACATTTCCAGGAGCACATGTGGACTCTGACAACAATCTGTTGGCTATGAACTGTAGATTAAAACTGAAGAAACTGCAAAAATGTGGGAATTTAAGGAGATGGGACCTAGATAAACTGACTAAACCAAAGGTTGTACAGAGTTTCAGGGAGAGCATAAGGAAACAATTGACAGGAATGGGGGGAAGAAATACAGTAGAAGAAGAATGGGTAGCTTTGAGGGATGAAATCGTGAAGGCAGCAGAGGATCAAGTAGATAAAAAATCGAGGGCTAGCAGAAATCCTTGGGTAACAGATGAAATATTGAATTTAATTGATGAAAGGAGAAAATATAAAAATGCAGTAAATGAAGCATGCAAAAAGGAATACAAACGTGTCAAAAATGAGATCGACAGGAAGTGCAAAATGGCTAAGCAGGGATGGCTAGAAGACAAATGTCAGGATGTAGAGGCTTATCTCACTAGGGGTAAGATAGATACTGCCTACAGGAAAATTAAAGAGACCTTTGGAGATAAGAGAACCACTTGTATTAACATCAAGAGCTCAGATGGAAACCCAGTTCTAAGCAAAGAAGGGAAAGCAGAAAGGTGGAAGGAGTATTTAGAGGGTCTATACAAGGGCGATGTACTTGAGGACAATATTATGGAAATGGAAGAGGATGTAGATGAAGATGAAATGGGAGATACGATACTGCGTGAAGAGTTTGACAGAGCACTGAAAGATCTGAGTCGAAACAAGGCTCCGGGAGTAGACAAAATTCCATTAGAACTACTGACAGCCTTGGGAGAGCCAGTCCTGACAAAACTCTACCACCTGGTGATCAAGATGTATAGACAGGCGAAATACCCTCGGACTTCAAGAAGACCATAATAATTCCAATTCCAAAGAAAGCAGGTGTTGACAGATGTGAAAATTACCGAACTATCAGTTTAATAAGTCACAGCTGCAAAATACTAACGCGAATTCTTTACAGACGAATGGAAAAACTGGTAGAAGCCGACCTCGGGGAATATCAGTTTGGATTCCGTAGAAATATTGGAACACGTGAGGCAATACTGACCCTACGACTTATCTTAGAAGAAAGATTAAGGAAAGACAAACCTATGTTTGTAGCATTTGTAGACTTAGAGAAAGCTTTTGACAATGTTGACTGGAATAGTCTCTTTCAAATTCTAAAGGTGGCAAGGGTAAAATACAGGGAGCAAAAGCCTATTTACAATTTGTACAGAAACCAGATGGCAGTTATAAGAGTCGAGGGGCACGAAAGGGAAGCAGTGGTTGGGAAGGGAGTGAGACAGGGTTGTAGCCTCTCCCCGATGTTATTCAATCTGTATATTGAGCAAGCAGTGAAGGAAACAAAAGAAAAATTCGGAGTAGGTATTAAAGTCCATGGAGAAGAAATAAAAACGTTGAGGTTCGCCGATGACATTGTAATTCTGTCAGAGACAGCAAAGGAGTTGGAAGAGCAGTTGAACGAAATGGACAGTCTCTTGAAAGGAGGATATAAGATGAATATCAACATAAGCAAAACGAGGATAATGGAATGTAGTCAAGTTAACTCAGGTGATGCTGAGGGAATAAGATTATGGAATGAGACACTTAAAATAGTAAAGGAGTTTTTTAATTTGAGGAGAAAAATAACTGATGATGGTCGAAGTAGAGAGGATATAAAATGTAGACTGGCAATGGCAAAGAAAACGTTCCTGAAGAAGAGAAATTTGTTAACATCGAGTATAGTTTTAAGTGTCAGGAAGTCGTTTTGATAGTATTTGTATGGAGTGTAGACATGTATGGAAGTGAAACATGGACGATAAATAGTTTGGACAAGAAGAGAATAGAAGCTTTCGAAATGTGGTGCTACAGAAGAATGCTGAAGATTAGATGGATAGATCACATAACTAATGAGGAGGTATTGAATAGACTTGGGGAGAAGAGGAGTTTGTGGCACAACTTGACAAGAAGAAGGGATCGGTTGGTATGACATGTTCTGAGGCATCAAGGGATCATCAATTTGGTATTGGAGGGCAGCGTGGAGGGTAAAAATCGTAGAAGGAGACCAAGAGATGAATACACTAAGCAGATTTCAAAGGATGTAGGTTGCAGTAGTTACTCTGAGATGAAGAAGCTTGCACAGGATAGAGTAGCATGGAGAGCTGCATCAAACCAGTCTCAGGACTGAAGAGCACAATAACAACTTCTTAGAGTTTGCACATTTACTTTGCGATTCATCAGCATATTTTATACGAAGCTTAGCTTCAAATCTTCCGTAAATAGTATCTCGATTGCAGTTAGAGTGTTAGCGTATTCTTGTGGCTTTGTGAACCAAAGATTACACACAGCATCAGTTTCTTCAACCAGCAGACCAAATGTCACATACCAGTTTGTCAAATTCTATGAGATGCTCACTTATTGAACTTTTTGTTGGATTTAATTTGTAGAAGTAACTGACTAGCAATGCTTTTTGCGTTAAAAGTGTCACACACGGTTTTTCTCCATTCAAAACAGAAATGCAGCGTTTCATGTATTTCAGGTGGCTGATCTCAATTCGTTCTGTTTTTTTTTTAACATTTTTATTGCGTTTCAAGAGATATTTAGTTTGTATTTTTCAGGTTCTTTAATTCCCATGTCACCATATAGAAACATCTCTTGTACTGTGTATCCTTTTGTAGAGGGATCTAATTCAGCTGTGTCCTGGATTTTGATTTACCAATTTCGAAATTGTTTCCATCGAAAAGTGGAATTTGCTTTTATATTCGTCTGATACAATAAGTTTCTAAGCTGACGAACCAGAAATACAAAAAAAAAACACCTGCACATTAGTTACGTTTTAAACTTCCAACTATTTATTTCCCATCTCGGGACCGATAAACTGATGAAAAAAGTGATAGCAGAATGCGGTTGCAAGGGAGAAATTTTAGTTTTATTTAATTTATTCACTGAATAAAGAACAATATGTTAGACATGCTTTACAGCAACGCATAATATTTGCACAAACCAAAGTTGATACTCAGCGAGAATGCTGACAAATGGGCTCTGAGCACTATGCGGCTTAACTTCTGAGGTCGCCTAGAACTTAGAACTAATTAAACCTAACTAACCTAAGGACGTCACACACATCCATGCCCGAGGCAGGATTCGAACCTGCGACCGTAGCGGTCGCTCGGTTCCAGACTGTAGCGCCTAGAACCGCATGGCCACGCCGGCGGGAGATGGCTGACAAGAGCGGCTGTAAATGAGAAATGCGTTTACGTTTATTCCCGTCAGCCACTGCGCTGCGTGTCAACTTGCCTTTGTGAGTAGTAAGGTGCGTGTCCACTCGCAAGTAACTTCCGCTAGTAACTTCTGCACATCCTTGTGAGGTGTTTACGTTATAACAAAACTCTGTAATAGTTTATTTCTACAAGTCACTTTCGCTGGATAATTTCAAGAAATAATTGCAAGCAGACCAACTCGCCGAAATGTTCCCGTTGGAGCTGAGTTACGAGATATCAAGTGGAAGATTGTGGTATCAAGTCTAAAAACAGAGCAACTGCCCTGTTGTTGCTTCATTATTATTGAAGAAAAAGCGTTACAAAAAGCAAAATTAACCAAGAAAGATATGTTTGGGTGAAGAAACGGATACAGAGAAGTACATGTTTAAGTTATAAGAAACACTACTGAATCAAAAAAGAATCAGACGACGTATCTCAGATCAAATACTTTCTGAGAATGTTCAAAATGGTTCAAATGGCTCTGAGCACTATGGGACTTAACACCTTAGGTCATCAGTCCCCTAGAACTTAGAACTACTTAAACCTAACTAACCGAAGGACATCACACACATCCATGCTCGAGGCAGGATTCGAACCTGCGACCGTAGCAGTCCCGCGGTTCCGGACTGCAGCGCCTAGAACCGCACGGCCACCGCAGCCGGCATCTGAGAATGTCGTATGCTAGTTTCGAACATCTCATGTCTATTGTACAATCAAATATTCGAAAACAGGATACAAAAACGTGGCAGCCTATACCATCAGAAGATGGCCTTTTTAAATACTCTTCGATTTTTGCAAACAGTACTTATCACTTTCATTAGAGTGCATTTATGTTTATGCTAACATTAAAAAATCAGTTTAAATTTAAAGATGTCTGTACTGTCATTATACTTCTTTTTTGGTGAAATAAAGTAATCTGCAAATTAATTTCGTACCTCCACGGCAGTGGTGACTAATTATATGTGTTTTGAGATTCCAATGCCGTAAAACAGGGTAACTTTGGGATAGAAAACAATTTTCAGCATCTGAATTAAGCGTCAACGCTACTCTTTTTCTATTTACATGCATCACTGTTACTTAAAAGCTAGTACGTGCTTCCGTCTGTTCTGCATTTGGGAGATATCGCGCCATAGTTGTCTGAGCAGATTGTATTTGTTTCTGGTGTCAAATTTTCATCTTTGTTTGTTTTCCGTAAAGTTTCATACGGCAGCGGGAAACTCTGGGAAGTGTGCATGTTATAATGTTGCCACGCAGTACTTCATTTTTGACGTTTCGCGCCAGTAACCCATAACAGTACCTCTGACGAAAAAAAATCGTAACTGCAGATATTGAGATATGTTACGATATAACTTTTGTTACGGTTGAAGCGACGTAAAATTATGCCTACATGGTGCGAGACTAGACTGCAGTTTATCGAGACGAGTGCAGTGGCGGACAGTCACCCCGTTTGCATGACGCTCCTGAAACCGGATTACGTAAAACGATTTCCCAATATCGTTGCTGGGTGGTCATGTCAACACTTCAAATTCGATTCTGGAAATCCGCTTCCAATTGACGGTTTTCCAGTTCTGCAATCGATTTTCGCTCCTCGCTATTGACGTCATTCATTAAGACGTTCTGATGCATGGCCTGTCGCAGGCAACAAGGACACCACCCCAAAGTACAATTATCCAAGACGTCGCATTGTGATGCGATTGACGTCATTCAAGATGACTGCCGTGACGTCAGCTGATGACGCGAGTACTGTTGTCCAAGGTGGCTGGAAAGTGCCACACATCCCCTGCCAAGCCCCCATGGAGGGACGTTTGAATTTTGTAGGGAAGATAGGTCAATTGGGATACCTCTTAGACGTCGCACTGTGTAAACCATATTACTGTATTACTGCTGTTACCATAACACACCGCACACACTGGATGATTTTAAATAAAAGTCATTTACAACACAAGAAAATTGGAGGAGTTTTACAGCGTTGGCGTGGGTTTCCAAACTACATTTAAACTCATCTGTCACATTGACCCATTAGCTGGTGGCTCTGCGTTCCGTTTCGACTGACTCCTCATATTTCAGATATGTATGCGATCATTGTTTCGGTGCTACAAATCCTCAGAAGGTGTCACCCCCCCCCCCCCCCCCTCCGCCGCCTCCCCTCACAAAACTGTTTCTCCAACTCAAACAAGCGCTGTCAGTCAGTCATTATCGATGTACTCTAATAATAAGCATCACCGTTGATAGTGCGAAAAATTTTAGCAATTTTAGAGTAATTTCAACACCGACCAATGATGCGACAGCATGTTTCCCAATTTCAGTATCATAGCTAAACCACCCTTTCTCACTTTGCGAGTATCATTGCGAATGTGGATAGATGACTGTACGTCCATTCATTGTTAATTCTCGAACACATACACAATCAAAGTATATCAGACAGCGCTCTACATATTTCTAACACATCGAGCATACTGATTAATTTACGATGTGACTCTTTGTTTATGGGAATCACAGAGCATTCTCGCTGTCTTAGGGTAAAATTAGAGAGTGAAAGACACTCCTCACACTGTCGTTGACCAACCTGCCCTGAAGCACCGTCACCAATTTGATTGTTTAGCGCCCGTAAACCTCAAACACACACACACCAATTTAATCTGCAACCTTCTAGAAGTAGGCCGCTACATCCCATGTCTCGTGAATGAATGGAGTTTGCTGAGTCCTCACCCATCCAAGTGCATAAGATTTCTCGAGATGCACCCATGCCGAGGAGGTTAGCACTCCTTATCGATGGATAGTAACAGATACCAAAGTGTCGTGATGCAATAGCAGACGGTTAAGAAGAACAAGAAACAGGTGAGTTTTATGCGCAATGGAGCTCCAGACGGATGGAGTTCGATGCATTTTTGCGTAAATTAACCAAGCTATCAACTCTAAAGTATTGTTCTAGAGTCCAGGATCAGTACCTGGAAGGTATTGGTAAGAGAGAACATAAACACACGCACTACTAAAGCTGCAATATTCTGCACTTAAAACGGACTATAATGTTAGATCGCTTACGTTTCCAACCTATCAGTTTGTTAATATTCCAATGTAAGAAATATATTTCAAGTACAGGACATACAGCCTTCTTCCTGGTTTCCCTACGATAAACTGTGTTATCGAACCGTAAAACGAAAAAACTGCTTCCTTAAAACATTAGCTCTGTATGATGCGAGTACAATATAGCTTTCCGGAGGTGTGTAGCGCCCACTGTTCACATCCGATCATGGTTTGGAAATTACACAATGTCTCCATCAGCCCTATATAAAATGATCGTTAGTAACGGCGAATACCTCTTACAAGGAAACAGATAAATACATAGCAGCAGGGCCGGACATGTGAAAATTACAAGTCATTCCGTCACTAACTCTGTAAACAGCACACCTGTCAGGCAAATGTATGCACGGGGATTGCACTGCCTAACAAGCACCTATCGCTAACTTAGTTATGACGCTGACGTCTCCAATTTACGCCCAAAATGCGACAGGGGGGATGGAGTACATTCCATAAATCAAAGTTCGTTTAGAGGAATGTGCCACGTTTCATCACACATGAGATGGAAGTCCTCTGAAGACCGACAGGTTTACCATTAACGATCGCAAGTAGACAGTGCTTTAAACCACGTACAGAACACGATTAGAACGTAGGCTACGTCACGCGACTGATGCATCCTGACAGAACAATGGAAAAACTGACCCGCAGCAACTTCTTCCCCTCTAGAATGCATATCAGTCAGCCATTAAATCGTACCTCGTTACAGCTCCATCTCATTCGATCACCCCGTCCATTCTCTGTTATCCTTTAACGCAGATGCAAGTAAGTTTAGTGACGGATGGTTCTCTATCTTCCTGAAAATCATCAGATACAGTGGTCAACTCGCGTGTATCACTGGTACCTCGATAGACATACAGTATAATGCTGCCTCGATGGAGAAAAATTGACTGCTTCCCTTCCCTTCCCTTCGATGTCGCCGTTTTTCGGATTCCTCTTGCTGCAGCATACTTGTTCCAATGTACAAATTTTTCGGCGCGAACCAGAAGATACGCAAGTACTTTCTCAATTTCCCCGCATTTCGGTGTGTATTCGGTCTATTTATACCTATTCCCTCGTCATTTTTCGCAATTCTATCGATTTTACGTCAGATCTATCCATGCGATCATGACATAACCCCTCGTCTGTGATCTAAAATTGCTTGTAAATGTAGCACAGATGCCAACACATGGCCCAATTGCCCTGATCGGGAGGTGTAGTATAGCACTGTACTCGATTGTGCCCAGTCGCCTCCACATTTGGAGAGCGTTTGCGCTGTTTTCTGTATGTTTGTGTATATACATGTCTCACAGATGGCTCCCAGGACCTATAGTAGACCCGAGTTAGCGTTCGAGTAAGGATTCGCTGCGCGTTATATCAGGATCGATGTCGGGATGCGGATCCACAATATGCCGCCCACAGGATAGGGTTTGCAGGTGGATCCACTGCGCACAATGTACGAAGCGGTGTTGGGATGCAGATCCACGATATACCACATTCGAGTTACCGTTCGAGTGTGGATCTGTGGCGCACTATGTATATATACATATCTGGACCAATGTTTGGAGGCAGAGCCACCACACATCGCATCTGGGATAGGGCTCGCAGGTGGACCAATCACGCGCTACTTACGAAAACGTGTTCTATGTTCGAGGTTTGGTCCACCAGAAGGGGAATTGGATCCTGGGAGCCTTCCGCGAGACATGTATATACACAAACATACAGAAAACAGAGCAAACACTCTCCAAATGTGGAGGCGACTGTACACAATCGATTAGAGTGCTATACTACACCTCCTGATCAGGGCAATTGGGCTAGGTGTTGGCATCTGTGCTACATTAACAAGCAATTTTAGAACACAGAACGAGAGGTTATATCATGACCGCATGGATTAATCTGATGTAAAATCGATAGAATTCCAAAAAAATGACGGTTCGATAACATAGTTTATCATAGAGAAACCAGGAAGAAGGATGTATGTCCTGTTCTTGAAATATATTTCTTACGTTGGAATGTTAACACCGCTACATTCCATACGACTGATAGGTTAGAAACGTAAGCGATCTAACATTATAGTCCGTGTAACGGCAGAACCTTGTATCCGTAGGAGTGCGTGTGTTTATGTTCTCTCTTACCAGTACCTTCCAGA